>NC_082712.1:129283585-129589299 GCF_030144855.1 Hypanus sabinus | reverse complement strand
ATGTTGAGATTCGCCTTCTTGCAGGCACCTACAAAGCAAAGAAATACAATAGAATTCACTAAAATGTACATGCAAGACTGCCACATATCATACTGCACATTTAGACGGAGACGTAACAAAGATTTTTACTCATGTATATGAAGGATGTAAGTAATGAAGTCAATTCAACTCAATAAAAGAGGACAAATCACACAAATAGTAAAAAGAAGGTAAATAAAAACACATGGAACTGCAGAGTCCCCAAAAGTGCGGAGCCCATTCAACGCTGAGGTGAGTGAATCCTCTCCGGGATCCCCGTGGCTCTTGGCAACAACTGTCCAATTCTATGTACGCTTTCTAAGTCCATCAATTGCATAAATAATTACTAATTAAAATACACTTTTCAGATGTTAATAACCAATAAAATTTATGCATTAATGCCAGTAATCTCTAGATTTAGTAAAATAACTGTCCAATAGCTAGCGTGTGCCTCATAATTTGCACGTTGGGTTGCAGACGTAAACAACGAGGCTGTGTAAAGAGAGGCTGGGTTCTCAGTAGTGATTGTACAATGTCTGCACGTAACTTGAACTTTTGCCCTTCTGCAACCTCTGCAGTAACACTGCAGTTTGGACCCAGCAGAAACATGTCTGTTCACTGGACTGCGGAGAATGGAAATGCTGTTCATGATTTTTTTTTCAGAGTATCTGCATGGTAACAGGCCATTCTGCCCAGTAAACACACACCTCCCAATTCCATGCATGTGCCCAAGTAACCTACTAACCCTCATGTCCCTTTGGAATGAGGGAGGAAACCGAAGCACCTCGAGGAAAGTCACATAGTTATGGGAAGAATGTAGAGACAGTGGCTGGAATTGAACCAGCATCGATGTCGCTGCAATAGTGCTACGCGCCATCCAAGCCATTCTCTGAACTGACGTTTTTTTTCCCCTTCCTCCAGATTACTCAAATTCAGCAGGCTCTGACATAGTGATAATCACTGCTAACACCTGGGGTGGTGAGGACTCGTACCTGGAAGCATTGCAAAGCAACGTGGATTTGTTCAGGAGTATAATTCCAAACATTGTACAACACAGTCCCAACTGTATTCTCATTATTGCCTCCCAGCCAGGTACGTAGCCCTTTGGTGTAATTAAGAGGTAGGATGGCGATTTATAAGGCAGTAGAAGGGCTCATTAAGGGAAAAGTGGTTGGACTAGAGGACAATATAACACTTTTTACTCATAGGAGCAGAATTAGGCCATTTGGCCCATTGAGTGATCTACCATTCTATCACGGCTGATATATTATCCCTTGCAACCCATTCTCCTGCCTTCTCCGCATAACGATTGACACCCTGACCAATCAACAACCTATCAACTTCCGTTTTAAATATACCCAATAATTTAGACTCCAGAGCTGCCTGTGGCAATGAATTCCACAGATTCACTACCCTCCAGCTAAAGAGATTCCTTCTCATCTTTATTCTAAATGGACATCCTTCTAGTCTGAGGCTATGGCCTCTGGTCCTAGACTCCTCCACTATGGAAAACGTCCTCTCCACATCCACTCTATCCAGGCCTTTCACAAAATGCTGGAGGAACTCAGCAGGCCGGGCAGCATCTATGGGGAAAAAGTACAGTCAATGTTTCGGGCGGAGATCCTTTCCAGAGATGCCTGTTGAGTTCCTCCAGCATTTCATGCGTGTTGCTCGGATTTCCAGCACCCACAGATTTTCTCTTGTTGCCTTTCAATACTCGATAGGCTTCAATGATATCCCTCCTCATTCGTCTAAACTCCCGTGAGCACAGGCCCAGAGCTATCAAATACTCCTCATATGTGTGGTGAACTACATATACCTGTCTGGACACGCCCCCCTGCTGACTGCTCCTTTGGCTCCTCCCACAGACCCCTGTATAAAGGCGATTGAGGCCTGACGCTCGGCCTCAGTCTCCAGGATGTAGTATGGTGGTCACTCACTGCTTGTTCCTTCTTCCAGTCAATAAAAGCCGATATCTCACCTTTACGTCTCAGATGGTGCATCAATATGTTAATCCTTTGATTCCTGTAATCATTCTCATGAACCTCCTCTGGACCCTCTCCAATGCCAGCACAGCTTTTAGATAAGGGGCCCAAAACTGCTCACAATACTCCAAGTGGTGTCTACCAATGCCTTATAAAGCCTCAGCTTTACATCCTTGCTTTTGTATTCTAATACTCCCAAAATGAATGTTAGCATTGCATTTGCCTTCCTCACCAGCCACTCAACCTGCAAGATAACCTCTGGAGAATCGTGCGCAATCCTCGCAATTCCCGAGTCCCTTTGTACCTCTGATTTTTGAAACTTCTCCCCATATACACAATAGTCCACGTAATAGTTTATTATAAACTGTTGGTGCAGGTGACTCATAATAATTATGGCCTTTATTGTGGAATGTCTAGGAAAAGGATGGGTGTGGTTAAAGTCTATCTTTTTATTGGAGATAAGGGGTTGCATAGGAGGCCTCACAGGACCGGCAGTGCATACTGCATTTTCCATCTGACCATCCACAGTTCAGAAGCTGGATTGCCATGTCCCTTTTGCTTCGGATCTTAACGTTTCCTCTCTGGATTGTCAGTTGATGTGATGACGTATGTGAGCTGGAGGCTGAGTGGGTTTTCTTCGCACCGCGTGATCGGGACTGGCTGTAACCTGGATACTCGACGGTTCCAGTTCATCCTGGGCAAATCTTTGAAAATGCCACCAGCTGGAATGGAGGCCTGGATTATCGGAGAGCACGGGGACAATGAAGGTACCTGTTCAGTGTGTTGCGGTGCAGTTATACTGGTTGATGATGAGTAGTTAGAATAAAATGATAGTTTGTTCTTTACGTCTCTGTCATTGTTGTCACTTTGTCTGTTCTTGTTCTTAAGTCAAGTCAAGTCAAATCACTTTTTATTGTCATTTTGACCATAACTGCTGGTACAGTACACAGTAAAAATGAGACTGTGGCGGCTCATTTCCTAGCGTATGCGAACCGACTCACAATTAGATAGCCTACGGGGGTTTGCGAGCACAGAGCTTTGGAGCCTCTTCGCCATGGGGGGCCGGTTGACAGAGGCTTAAAAGTGAGGCTGAAGTTTTCGAATAAAGTTTTTCCTTCGACTGCAGTTACCGACTCCGTGTCGTAATTTTAGCGCTGTTTGTAGCACACCGCTACAATTGGTGACCCCGACGGTCCAAACGATTTTTGGACCAGAAATGACCGACGCCGCCTCTGTTCATGCGGTTTCGTTGAAACTGCCGGGTTTCTGGACACAGCGCCCGGACCTATGGTTCCAGCAAGCCGAAGCCCAATTCCACGTTCGCCGGATCACCTCAGAAGACACCCGCTACTACTACGTGGTGGGCTCCCTCGACCAGGACACAGCTGCCCAGGTCGCGGAGTTCGTACAGTCGCCCCCGGCAGACGGCAAGTACACGGAATTCAAAGCCCTGCTCCTCAGGACTTTCGGACTCTCTCGGCGCGAGCGGGCTGCCCGTTTACTGCACCTGGATGGCTTGGGCGACAGACCTCCATCGGCTTTAATGAACGAGATGTTGTCTCTGGCCGAGGGACACACAGGCCTCATGTTTGAGCAGGCATTCCTGGAGCAGCTGCCCGAGGACATACGCCTGCTGCTGTCCGACGCGGATTTCAGTGACCCCCGGAAGGTGGCAGCCCGGGCGGACTTGCTGTGGAACGCCAAAAAGGTGAGCGGGGCGTCCATCGCACAGATCTCCCAGCCACGCTCCCGGCAGCAAACCAGTCCAGGCCCGGCCGCAGAGCCCACTAACCCCCGGCCCAATGACCACTGGTGCTTCTACCACCAGCGGTGGGGCGCAGAAGCCCGCCGTTGCCGCCCGCCCTGCAAGTTCCCGGGAAACGCCAGGGCCAGCCGCCGCTGATGGCTACGGCGGCTGGCCATCGGGATAGCCTCCTGTATGTGTGGGATAGCAGGTCGGGACGCCGCTTTTTGGTCGATACTGGGGCTGAGGTCAGCGTTTTACCTCCGACAAGTTACGACACTCGCAGCAGGGCACCGGGTCCCCCCCTGAGGGCCGTGAATGGCAGCACAGTAAGGACCTATGGCACCCGTCAGGTGCAGCTACAGTTCGGCCCCAGCCAGTTCATGTGGGACTTCACACTGGCCGCCGTAGCCCAACCGCTTCTGGGTGCGGATTTTTTGCGAGCTCACAGCCTGCTGGTTGACCTGCCCAGGAAGAGACTGGTACACGCCGAGACCTTTCAGACGTTCTCCCTGGGCGCGGCCCAGTTGCCAGCCCCTCACCTCGGCTCCATCACGCTGTCCGACAACGACTTCACCAGGGTCCTGGCGGAGTTCCCATCGGTTCTGGCACCGCAGTTCACAGCAGCCATGCCCAGGCACGGCGTACAGCACCACATCCCGACACAGGGACCACCCCTCCATGCCCGTGCTCGGCGGCTTCCCCCGGACAAGCTCCGACTGGCGAAGGAGGAGTCCCAGAGAATGGAGGAATTGGGGATCATCCGGCGGTCCGACAGCCCCTGGGCTTCCCCCCTGCACATGGTGCCCAAAGCGACGGGGGGCTGGAGACCGTGCGGCGACTACCGCAGGCTGAACGAGGCTACCACACCGGACCGCTACCCTGTGCCGCACATTCAGGACTTTGCGGCAAACCTGCACGGCGCCCGGATCTTCTCCAAGGTCGACCTTGTCCGAGGGTACCATCAAATCCCGATGCATCCTGACGACGTCCCCAAGACGGCTCTCATCACCCCGTTTGGCCTCTTCGAGTTCCTCCGCATGCCGTTCGGCCTGAAGAATGCCGCACAGACGTTCCAGCGGTTAATGGACGCGGTGGGACGGGACCTGGACTTCGCGTTCATCTATTTGGATGACATCCTCATAGCCAGCGGCAGTCGTCAGGAGCATCTGTCCCACCTCCGTCAACTCTGCGCCCGACTGAGTGAGTACGGTCTTACAATTAACCCTGCCAAATGCCAGTTCGGACTTGATACCATTGACTTCCTGGGCCACAGGATTACTAAGGACGGGGCAACCCCTCTGCCCGCTAAGGTAGATGCGGTCCGCCACTTCCCCCGACCCACCACGGTCAAAGGCCTTCAGGAATTCGTAGGTATGGTCAATTTCTACCGCCGCTTCCTCCCTTCAGCTGCCCGGATCATGCGCCCCCTGTTCGCCCTGATGTCGGGTCCGAGCAAGGACATTACCTGGGACGAGGAGTCCGCCGCCGCTTTCGTTCAAACGAAGGAAGCTTTGGCTGACGCCGCAATGCTAGTACATCCCAGAATGGACACCCCTACCGCCCTCACAGTGGACGCATCAAACACGGCAGTCGGTGGGGTGCTGGAGCAGCTCATCGCAGGTCGCTGGCAACCCCTGGCGTTTTTCAGCAAACACCTGCGGCCACCCGAGCTCAAGTACAGTGCTTTTGACCGGGAACTGTTGGCGCTCTACCTGGCAATCCGGCATTTCAGGTACTTCCTGGAAGGTCGGCCCTTCACCGCGTTCACGGACCACAAACCGCTTACCTTTGCGTTTACGAAAGCATCCGACCCCTGGTCATCCCGCCAGCAACGCCACCTGTCCTACATCTCTGAATACACAACGGATGTCCGGCACGTCTCGGGTAAGGACAATGTCGTGGCGGATGCGCTCTCTCGCCCTACCGTTCATGCCCTTTCCCAAGGGGTAGACTTTGAGGCACTGGCAGAGGCACAGCAGGTAGATGAGGAGATTCCGAGTTACAGGACTGCAGTCTCTGGTTTGCAGCTCCAGGACTTCCCCGTGGGCCCAGGTGAGAGGACCCTACTCTGTGACGTCGCCACCAACCAGCCCCGTCCGGTCGTCCCCGCAGCCTGGCGGCGACGTGTTTTCGACTCCATTCATAACTTGGCGCATCCCTCCATCCGGACAACTGTCCGGATGGTTTCCAGCAGGTTCGTTTGGCACGGACTCCGCAAACAGGTCAGTGAATGGGCCAGGACGTGCATGCACTGCCAGACGGCCAAGGTTCAGCGGCACACCAAAGCCCCACCGCAGCAGTTCCATCCCGCCCACCGGCGTTTCAACCACATTCATGTGGATATCGTGGGCCCCCTGCCAGTGTCGCGCGGAGTGCGGCACCTCCTGACTATCGTGGACCGGTTCACAAGATGGCCAGAGGCGGTCCCGCTCACCGACACCACCTCCGAATCTTGCGCCCGAGCCCTGATCGCCACCTGGATATCCCGCTTTGGTGTACCAGCCCACATTACCTCCGACAGAGGCGCCCAGTTCACCTCCAGCCTGTGGTCAGCTATGGCCAGCCTTTTGGGGACTCAGCTGCACCACACCACTGCCTACCACCCACAGTCGAACGGGCTAGTGGAGCGTTTCCACCGTCACCTGAAGTCGGCCCTCATGGCCCGCCTGCGAGGAGCCAACTGGGCGGACGAGCTTCCCTGGGTCCTTCTCGGCATCCGCACAGCGCCCAAGGACGACCTGCACGCCTCGTCGGCCGAGTTGGTATACGGCGCGCCCCTGGCCGTCCCCGGGGAGTTCCTACCAGCCCCGAGGGGGCAAGAGGAAGAACCCGCTGCAGTCCTGGGCAGACTTCGCGAGAAGCTCGGTAACCTGGCCCCCATACCCACTTCACAGCATGGGCGGCACCCGACCTGCGTACCCAAAGACCTACGGAACTGTAAGTTTGTGTTTGTACGAAGGGGCGGGCATCGGCCACCGCTGCAGCGGCCATACGAGGGGCCGTTTACGGTGCTCCGGAACAACGGGTCCACGTTCGTGCTGGACGTTGGGGGGAAGGAGGAGGTTTTCACGGTGGACCGCCTCAAGCCGGCCCATGTGGACCTGGCGCAACCGGCCGAGTTTCCGGCGCCTCGGCGCAGAGGCCGACCTCCCAAGCAGGTTCTGGCCCAGGCTGTGGACATTGGGGGGTGTATCGCCGGTTCTGGGGGGGGGTTATGTGGCGGCTCATTTCCTAGCGTATGCGAACCGACTCACAATTAGATAGCCTACGGGGGTTTGCGAGCACAGAGCTTTGGAGCCTCTTCGCCATGGGGGGCCGGTTGACAGAGGCTTAAAAGTGAGGCTGAAGTTTTCGAATAAAGTTTTTCCTTCGACTGCAGTTACCGACTCCGTGTCGTAATTTTAGCGCTGTTTGTAGCACACCGCTACAAGACAACATTTTTCAGGACCATGGTGCTACATGAACAATACAAAAACTACACTGAACTACGTAAACCAACACAAAAACTACACTGACTACAGACCTACTCAGGACTGCATAAAGTGCACAGAACAGTGCAGGCATTACAATAAATATTTAAAAAGACAATAGGCACAGCAGAGGTCAGTAGGTTGGTAGTCCAATGGCTTGGGGGAAAATCTGTTACATAAATAATCAGCTGAATGGCGGAGTCTGGGATTTTGTCCATTTCTGTACCCCATGGAGTATTGCATTGCCACAGATGTAGTCCAATTTAATGTCCATTGGGGAGCAGAATGAACAGGAGAGCCGGCCGGCTACGACTTGCTTTTTTCCTGGCACGGACTCCTGCCCGCTCGGCTCGCTTCCGCTTTCTTGCGCACCGCTTACGATGTCGCCACCTCCGGCCACCAGCAGCAGGCGACTCCGAGGACTGCAGGCCCGATTCCCTCAGCAAGCAGACACTGGAGAGCAGAATGGACAGGAGGGTTGGCTGGCTAGGCTGATGTCACAGAACACAATCCTAGAAGCTGTTTTGCCCTATCCTTTCTTCCTTATTGGCCCATGAGTTGCCTTCCACTGTGTACAACAAAATTGTGGTTATATCTGACCCAGACTTGATAAAAATGACAGGCTGTTATCTTTGTTGTAGGATCGATCGATTGAATAATGCAGGCAAATGTAATGTCCAATAGTATGTAATGTTGAACTGGCATGAGATGGATATCAGGACTGCTAATTACATTTGTCTAAGAATTAGTGTAGACTTTACATAATAGTAAAATGCAACTGAGAAGCTCATGGCTCACATGGTCTGGACTTCAATCAACGGGGCTGATTACATTTTTGATCATTTGGATCCTGTAATGGGATTGCTGTGAATCATAGGACTGTTACATTGATTTAGGATTTATTTGCAATTGAAATTTGGATTCATATTAATTCTGACTGAAGGAATGAGATCTGCTTCCCCAGATGGACATGTAACAAAAGAGGCCAACATCAGTTTAGCAAGTCTAGGGACTTGCCATACAGTTTACCCTGGTCAACTCACCAAAGGTCCCTGTTAGCTTTGTTTCAGACGTTGACTGAAGACCATCTGTCTGAGAAATTTAAAGAGTTAGGAATTGTTCTGCATTCTATTGCTTGCTTAATACTCATTTCAAAGATAAACCATTTATTACTCTTTGAGATATTTGATTTGATGTGGAGGGTAATAAAATATTTGAATTCAGTCATTCTTGGAAATGTTTGATTTTTCTTTAATTTTCAGTGTCCGTGTGGAAGGGCTCGGAAAGGGATGATGGGCAGCATATCAGTCCAGCTGTACTTACAGACCATGACAAATACAAGCAGCTGGAAAACAGGTAGGAATCCCAGCTTGTTGCTAATTCTAGCAATCACACCAAAATACTTTTGGTATCCTCTGACATTCTTCTGCAGTGTAATTGTCTGTGCATTCAAAGGTCAATATTCTCACAGGTCAGGTGGTCACTCACTGTCTGTGAGCTTCGACATGTAGAACTGTACTGAAGGATTCACAGCTAAGCCTGTACGTAAACCCTGCAGCATTTGAAGTTGTGATAGGGGGTGAGAATCCTGGTAATGTTTTCCCTTGTCTCTATCCACAGAAAGCAAGTTTAATTAATGTTTCCACAACTAATGGAACAAATAAAACCTCAGCTCTTTGTGCAAAAAGGTTTAGAAAAAACTCAGAAATTAGGTTGATGAAGATCAGTTGATGAACTGCAGGAGGATCGGAATCATGTTCATTATCACCGGCTTGTGTCGTGAAATTTGTTAACTCAGCAGCAGTTCAGTGCAATACATAATATAGAAGAAGAAAAAATAAATAAATAAAAATACAACAATGATAATTATAAATAAATCAATTACAGTATACATATATTGAATAGATTAAAAATCATGCAAAAAACAGAAATAATATACATTAAAAAAGTGACATAGTGTTCATGGGTTCAATGTCCAATTAGGAATCAGATGGCAGAGGGGAAGAAGCCATTCCTGAATCACTGAGTGTGTGCCTTCAGGCTTCTGTACCTCCTACCTGATGGGCATGCCCTGGGTGCTGGAGGTCCTTGATAATGGACACTGCCTTTCTGAAATACCATTCCTCAAAGATGTCCTGGGTACATTGTAGACTAGTACTCAAGATGAAGCCAACTAAATTTACAACCCTCTGCAGCTTCTTTCGGTCTCGTGCAGTAGCCCCTCTGTACCAGACAGTGATGTAGCCTGTCAGAATGCTCTCCATGGTACGTCTATAGATGTCTTTGAGTGTATTTGTTGACATACCAAAACTCTTCAAACTCCTAATGAAGTATAGTCACTGGTTGCATTCTTTATAACTGCATCAATATTTTGGGACCAGGTTAGGTCCTTAGAGATCTTAACACCCAGGAACTTGAAACTGCTCACTCTCTCCACTTCTGATCCCTCTATGAGGACTGGTATGAGGATTTGTCTTACCCATCTGAAGTCCCCAATCAGCTCTTTCATCTTATTCATGTTGAGTGCAAGGTTGTTGCTGTGACTCCACTCCACTAGTTGGCATATCTCGCTTCTGTACACCCTCTCATCTCCATCTGAGATTCTACCAACAATGGTTGTATCATCAGCAAATTTATAGATGGTATTTGAGCTATGCCTAGCCACACAGTCATGGGTACACAGAGAGTAGAGCAGTGGGCTAAGCACACACCCCTGAGGTGCACCAGTGTGCCATCTCTAACACAAAAAAATATATAACCACCTCTGCTTGATGTTCATCGCAGCGCTGTCACTGAGTTCCCCACCATCTTACAGGACCAACCATATCACTACTGTGGCTACAGCACCAGATCAGAAGCTCAGAATCTTGTGGCAGTTGACATCCCAAAATCTTTTGAAGGTCATGTGATGGAGTTAGAACCTGATGGAACCTAACTATATATTTTATTTTTAAGTGGGATATACTCTATATTCTACTTAAGCATTTTGGGTTAGATTGGGTGGGGCTTTGACAGACTGGCTGAGTTCCTTATCGAGATTGGGACAATTTACTTTCGACAAGCTCAACGCCATTCCATTTTGATTTGTTCCCTTTTGTCAGTAGAAACTTCTTGGTGGGGCTTACCAATAGTTTTCAGTCCATTGTGAAAAGCATTTGCATTCCATCCCCAAATCCCAGTATAAAACTTGTCAATAGTTTTATTGCAGTGATGGATTTGAATATTTTGTCTTGTGTTCTAGGGCTTTTAAGGGATCAAAAGATAAAAGTAACAGATCCTGGTCTGTTGGATTGTCAGTGGCTGATTTAAGTGAGACTATCTTGAGAAATCAGGAGCGTTCACATTCCATCTCCACGCTGGTGAAGGTGAGTTGGGTCAACTCCATAATTAATTTTTCTTGTGGTGATGGTGATTAGAAGAGCTCCTCTCTGACTGTTCACCTTCCGTGCATCTCTGGTTGCCCCTTCCATGCTCACCCTTCAGCTTGACTATCCCCGGTCACACTGATTCATGGATTCCAGATGACCGCTCCTAAACACTTGACAAACTGCTGATTCGGCCTCAGGTGGCGTAGCAATAAAGCCCAATCTTTCCCCAGCCACCATCCACCCACAGTTTCCTGCAGCGTTTAATGGATAATTAGTACCAACCATTTTTGTTTCTAGCATTTGGAGATGTAAAGTATTACATGTGGAAACAGGTCTAAACATCTAAAGGTATACTCAAATAATAATCATTCACAGTTTTCACTGAGTGGACTAAATGTGGTGATTTAGTTCAGTTCCCATCCTGGAGTCCACAGGCCCTTTGCTTACTGGTATTGATCCATGGCATAAAAAATGGTTGGGAACCTTCGAGTTAAACAAATATGAAGGCTCAGCATGAAGAGATTAGTTCAGATCTGAAGTGAATATACCAATGGTTTATGCTGGATTATGTGTAGTATCGTCAGCAAATTTTTCCACAATAGTTTTAAAAGTAGAAGAAGGTGGATGTATTGGAAAGTGTTTAGAGACGAACAGATGATCCAGTGCAAAAAGAGTGAACTGTAAGGAGTGATTAGAGCTTTGCAAGTTTGTGTGGTTTAGAAAGGTCTTGAGAAAGGAGGATTACACCAAGGTGAAAAAACAACTAGATAATATGGATAATGCTAACTAGAACGAAAACCTGCAGCTTGCAGTGAGACGTTCATATTTCCACAGATAAATGTCACGCTTCAGAATTTCCATGTGTCTGTAGCTGACACAAATTGAATGCAGGCACTCATGGTAGCTTTTCCTCATGGAGTCTGAAGGCGTGACAGTTCCCCATCACCGAGGGTTCAGAATCTGCTGCTTGGAAATGATGCAGCAGCAACACACACAAGATGCTGGAGGAACTCTGCAGGTCAGACAGCCTCTATGGAAATGAATAAACAGTCGACGCTTTGGGCCGAGACCCTTCATCAGGACTGAAAAGCAAGGGGGAAAACGCAGTAGTAATTTTTGTACTCATACCTTTGGATAAGATCAGCTGTGAAAATGGCTACCATTGTCCAAAGAAATTTAGACTGTTTCAATTGTTTGAATTTGTTTAAATAGATTGTATTTTTTCTTTTTCAATATTTTTATTAATTGCTTGCATAGACAAATACAAAATACAATATGATATTATGTAAACAGAAACAATGTTGAAATGCCCCATATCCATGTATAGTAAGTTAACCATAATATTGAAAAGGTATATTTTATTCTAAACTAAAGCAAAATCAAAACCCCATAACAAAAAAAAGTAAAAGAGAAAAAACCACAGCTGTTTGGTTAAAAGAAAAGAAAAAAAATCTTGGACATATAGCCGTAAATTCAAACATATAGTAGCCATCATCGTTACTGAACAAGTCAAAGATTGATGAAATTAGTTCCAAAAAGGTCTCCATAATGTGAAAAAATCTAGTTTAGGTATAGAAATAGAACACCTAATCTTCTCTAGATTTAAACATGACATAACATCAATCGCCCAATGGGCATGAGCAGGCGGAGCAGCATCTTTCCATTTAAGCAACAAAACTCTCCTGGCTAAAAGGGAAGTAAAAGCCAAAATAAGCAAATCATTCAGCTTAAGAGTAAAATAACTTCCTCTAACAATGCAACAAGGCAGTCAGAGGGTGTTAAAGTAAACTTTTAAAGATTGTATTTTTAAATTTAATTGAATATGTTTAGTATTTTTAAACTGTTTCTGAATATGAGGATCTTTAATAACTGGCAAAGACAAGGGGATTCTTGTAGCTGCTTTGCTCATTGGTCTTTTCTCCTTGCTGATTTGCTGCTTGCAGGAAAGACTTTCAGATGAGAAGATCTTAACGAAAATTAGGGAAAAGTGAACATTGTTTATTTCTAGACATCACAAGTAGGAAGAATACTTGCCTCAAACAAAAGTTAACAGCTATTTGTCAGAATGTGCCAAGAGTTTTTAAATTGTGAATACTGCATGAGACTGTATAGGATTTCATAGGATTGTATTCTGTTGACTTTAATAGATTAAATATAATCTATTGAGATAGTTAAGAGAATTATTGATGCTATTTTCACTGAGGTGAGAGGTCAGAATAAGGAACCACTCATTATCTCATTATCCTAAACTTGGCTATTTACAAAAATGTCAGGAAACTCTCCTGCACGCAAAGGTACTAGAAATCTGAAATATCTTGTTGACTATCCCTAATCAGCCCCTGTCCATCCAAATACTTATATATTTGGTCCCTTAGAATACCTTCCAATAATTTACCTGGTATTGATGTCAGGCTCAAGGGCATATAATTTCCCAGCTCATTCTTTGAGCTCAATTGAAGAATGGAACAATATTAGTTATCTTCCAATCCTTCAGTGCCTCACCTGTGGCTAAGGACATTTTAAATACATACCTCTGCCAGGACCCCTGCAATTTCTGCACTGGCCTCTCACCCGGTCCGAGGGAAGACCTTGTCAGGCCTTGGGGATTTATCCACCCTAATTTGCCTCAAGACACAAGCATCTTTTCCTCTGTAATCCTTAAACGTCCATGATCTCACTGCTGGTTTGCCACACTTGTACAGACTGCATCCATCTCCCTATTATGGTCCGGTCCGGAGCCTGCATTCCGGGTCTTGATCCAGTCCGCGGACTCCGGACTCTGGGTCTTACAGCCATCCCTCCTGTCACCCTTAAGCCAAACAGGATCATCTTGGCTTAAGAAGGTGTACCTGATTCCTATCAGCTGGAAGGTGGATATAAGGGACTCTGGGACTAAGCCTAGTTGGGGGGTTGTTCTGTATGAGCTGGTTTGCCATGTTCTGAGGTGTTCTGTCTATGTTTGTTTGTTCTGGTTGTCCCGGCTTGGAGGGCCCATGGCTTCATCTGCAAGTTCTGTGAGTCAGACTTGGAGTCACCCTGGACCAAGTTCCCTCCTGATCCCTTGCCTCTGTCAGGTAGCAGGCTGGACTACCATTGCCTGGCAGGGGGATTCTGTCCCCTTCCTACCCCTCACCTCTGTTGGGTTGTGCCCACTACCTGCCCAGGTGTTCTGTGTCTTGCCTGGGTGTCTGAGTTCCTGCCTGGGAGGTGGCCCTGCCCAGGAGTATGTGGCCCACCTGTGGTCTTTGCCCCTTCCTACCCCAGCCTAGCCATGGACTCCGGGATCCAGCCTGGCCACGAACTCTCTCTGAACCCCAGGATTACCTAGCATGCCCTGTCTCTTTCGCATGCCCTGGTCTCCCCATCTGGTTCTATCCTTTAGTTATTCTTGTCCTGCCCCTAGTACTTCAGTGCCTGTGTCCTGCACTTGGGTCCAGCCTCCTGTCCCCTTGTGACTCTCTCAGGTAAATACAGATGATAAAAATCCATTTAAGCTCCCCCATCTCATTCGGCTCCTTGAATAGATGACTATTCTGATTTCAAAGAGAACCAGTTTTGTCCCTTGCTACTCTTTTGCTCATAATATGCCTGTAGAAACTCCTGGGACTCACTTTGATTGAATAGAAAATTTAAAAATTTGGGAGCATTATGTACAGACTATGAAGGAACCTGTGTTGATCTAATGGAGCAATGGAATGGGCTCCAAATGACACTGTCCCTTGATCCTTGGTTTACATTCATTTTTAAATTCCATGATAACTGTTTACAATGGTGTGGTGGAATTACAAATACAAAAGGGCATTAAACTGTAGTCAGAAAGTAAAATGGATATGTTTATTGTCTGCATGTCTTTTTGAATTCTACTGTTTCTAATAATTAATATTAACTAGCATGTCTTGTGGGATAAGAAATAACATGTGTTTGTTGTTGTCATGAACAAGTGGCTCTTCCAGAGAGTTTTCAGCTATTTTTCAGCAGGTTAGGAATCCTCTGATAATATTCGTACATGCAGGAGTAGATAGAAAGGAAAGGAGGTGTTAGTGCTTAGTTTGGCCCATTTTGACAATTGGCTTTCTTCATCACTCTTTGACGATTAACTGAGCATGCAATCTTCCCACAGGGCTGGTATGGAATCAGTGGGGAAGTATTTCTCAGCCTGCCATGTACACTAACCAGGGCTGGAGTGGTCAATGTAACTGCACCAGATCTATTGGAGGAAGATCAAGAGAAGTTACAGAACAGTGCGGCAACCCTCCAAAACTTTCTTCAACAACTAAAGATTTGAACTGCTGTTTACACAAATGTAAATAACTAACGGCAAAGAAATTGCATCTTCTTCCAGTGTTTCCAGGAAGCATCCACTCTGTGACTGGAAACTTACCCACAGCCAAATGCACTTTATATAATCATTGCCACGTAGCCTTGCTAAGCTCTAGAGTCATGGTTTGGCTCTGTTATCAGCATTTTCTGGTTGGATATAGGCTAAACAGTCCCAGAAAATGAAACCCTTCCAAAGTCTTGGCCAACATTCCTTAACTGAACATCAAGGAGCATCAATTAACTTTAACTTAGACTCCAACTCACTTTCTTCATGGGAACTTTGCAAGTTGAAAATGCCCACCACATGTGTCTACATGTCAGCAAACAGCTCTCAAAGTTACTTTATTGCTTTTATTGTAAAGATAATATATAAACTAATTCACCTCCATGCCCCCACCCTCAATCCTCTGACTCAAACGCACAACTTTGTGCCTGTGATGCTGCTAGATCATGTTTGCCCTGTATGTATCCGCCTAGCTGAGCAGTATGCGGGTAATGCCTCAGTCTAGTGGCATTTCAAACAAACATTCATCCTGGGCAACAACTGAAACACTAAGCTGAGTCTGGAACTGGGGGGGGATGGCAAACTCTGTAAACCCAATTTGAAACACATGCTGCTGCAGAAGTATTGTGAAGTGAAGATGATGTATGTTCAACCTTTGCTGTTTTATACCTTCTGGTTTCACCAACAGATTTTAATATTTTGCCCTTATTAAAATCATCCAAAACTAGTACTCTTCACACTTCTTCCACCACTGACATACCCTTCCCAATTTCATAACAGTAGTGTTTACTGAACTCACCTATCTGTACCTGTCATGCACACAATCCTTAACAAGAAAAGGACATCTACCTTCTTTCCATACAATGACAGTGCTGGGGTGCATGCTGAGTAGTTTTGCTGTACTCTCCCTCCACTGCTTCTTCTTACCTATCTTCAGACTCTCATTCAATGTACTTTCTAATTTGGACTTACTTTAGGCCTCCTCATTGTCCCAGGACTGAATCTCTAGTTATCTCATTATTGTCTTTCTTACATATTCTATAGACTATACAAAACCTGTCCCTTTAACTCATTCTTGGGCAGGCGCTTGGGATTGATGGCGATTGCTTCTATATCAGTATTGTGGGTTCTAAAGAACTGCGGATGTGTTGTGAGGTGCCGTATGGGGCAAGCAGGTGGGTAGTTTGGGAGGTGATAAGCTCCAGCTGCTTATGCAGGAGCCTCTGTGGGCTTCAAATGCATGGTACTGAGATTCTCAATATCCTTCCCAGTTCTCTTTCACCACCTCGGACAGTGGTGGGTCAGAATGTCCCAGGAATTGTATTTCAAGCAACTTTTGAGCATGTTGCACGTTGTCAAATCTTTGTCTCTGTCTACCGAGAATCTGCATGGGAAATTCCAAAGGTTTACCTTCCCAAGTGAAGACATTTCTCCTGATTTCATTTCTAAGTAACCTACCCTTTATTCTCAAACTGCACCTTCTGTTCTGAACTCCTTAAGCAGGGAACTCTTCTCTCTGCATTTAATCTATCATGCACTTTAAAAATATTGTCAGTTTCTTGTTCTTCTAATGGCTGAGGAATGCAGTCCCAGTATAATCTCTCTGTATATGGCACACTTGCCATTCCTGGAATTTTCACTGAATTCATTCCATGACAAATTCATCTTATAAGTAACAAAAACAAGGTGTGCACGGCATTCGAAGTACAGTCTCACCAAAGCGCTATACAGATGTATAATTAGACTGCCTTACTTCTGTAGTCAAACTCTTTCAAAAGAGAAGTCAATATACCATTTACCTTCCTTTATGCTCGATATCCCTACAGGTTGGCCTTAAGCGACATACATACAGAGATTTGAAACGATAGGAACGATGTAAGCATATTGTTGGAAGATGGACAAGCAACAAACTGTACCTAAATAGAAATGGCTGACGTGATTAGGCAGCCTATTCTGTTAAGCCTTTTGTCCCAGTATGATCAGACAGGTATCAAATTGATTGGGCAAAATACCTAAAGCACTAAATCTGCAAAATATAACAAATAACCATCATGCAGGTCAATCCAATGTAATTGTCAATGTCTCAAACTCATTTCTGGAATGGACTCCAATGTTCTTTATATTACTGAAGAGATAATAAATGAGAGCTAATGTGGCAATGTCAGAATTGTTTTAAATTTCAGGCTTTTGTGCCCTGCAAGACCATACAGCATCAACTAGATCGCACTGAAATAAAAAGATAGTTTATGTTGGTAATTACCAAAATTTCCTTTGTCCTCTCTCTCCAGCTCAAATACTAATATCAGAACTGATGAGATTTTGGTAAATGTCAAAACCAATAATAACACCAGAGTTTTAAGGATAGATATACAGAAGGAAAAAATAAAACTTAAAACAAATATAGATAATTAAAGAACAAAAATGTTGAATACACTACTTGCTGCACGTGGTGGTGGTAGAATTGGTTGAAAGAGGGCCGTGGCGTGAACACTTCTATCTTGGCCCCATTGCTAGAGGAACCCTCTACTGTTGTAGATCTTGCCGAATTCAACAACAGGGCGCAAAAATGTGTCCAGTTCTGGCTGGGCCATGTATTGACTGTCTGTGGACAGAATAAGAAGATTAAAGAACAAATTACCAAAAGAAAAAAGACATAAAATGACATTTGAAAAT
The DNA here is from genome assembly GCF_030144855.1 of Hypanus sabinus. NCBI lineage: Eukaryota > Metazoa > Chordata > Chondrichthyes > Myliobatiformes > Dasyatidae > Hypanus > Hypanus sabinus. Next base: position 129,571,714 of record NC_082712.1, on the reverse strand, counting down.
AATTGATGACTGTACTGGAATGAGTTTAAATGAATCATATATCCTTTCCAGGACAGAGATTAATTGGCATTAATGATGATTATTGTTAGGAATGTACTTGTGCCATAATCAGAACTTCTGCGCTGAGGGTAATGGGCAACTATTGTGAAAATTTCTCAAGCTGGAGAAGTGCTTGGAAGGGGAGGATACGGTTGTCATAGTCCATTTAGGTATCGGTGCTCTAGTTAGGACAAGGAAGAAGGTTCTGCTGAGGGAATTTGATTAGGTGCAGACAAAATTGAAAAGCAGAAACTTATATAATCAGCCAAAGACAAATTTAATTGGATCCAACAGATAACTGCGTGGCTCAGTGATTGGTGTGGAAGGGTTTGTGGGGTCCTGATATTGCCACTGAGAGGAGAGAGAGCTTTTGGGATGGGTGGGTGTGGGAGACAGAGAAATGGAGAATGCTAAACAGAAACAAGGAAGGAGTATATGAAGAACACGTGGGGTAATATAAAATTGTTTCTGAGAGAACACAAATTACTCAAGAGTGCACTAACAAACAGGTTCCAGGTAAGAAAAATTGTAATAAGAGAAATAAGAGCATGGAACAAAAATTGCCAAGATATCTAAAAATGTTTAAAAATATACCTATAAAGATGTTGTATCTAAATATGTGAAGTATTCATAATAAAGTGGGCAATTATTTAGTAATTGTAGCTGTATTGTCTATAATTACTATTATAGAGGAATGAGCATGGTAACTATGGCTGGAAACTCTATTAAAGAGGAAATTGGGAAACTGTTAGTGAACGATGAAATCAGAGAAATGACGGGGAAGGATATTGGTTCAGAAAATCAAGACCTCGAATCAGTTTGGGTGGAACCAAAAAATACTAAAGTGCAGAAAATATTGGTAGGAGTTTCCACAAGACTTTCAATACTAAGTTTTAATATAGGTAACAGCGTCAAATAGAAACCTGGTGATGCATGGAATCAGGATCGACTTCAATTTACTGAAAGTCTGGTCAAACCAGCTTAGCAGTAACACTGCACAGGATGAATTCCTGAGGTTTACGGAGTTACACTGAGGAGTCAACAAAGGAACTAGCTCTCCTGGATTTGGTACTGTGCCCCAGTAAAAGGCTCCTCCGAGAAAGACTGATCATGATAAAATTTTTCTTTCAAAATGAAAATTTAAGGAACATGTTCTTTCCCTGTTTATATTAATAAACTTTATATTGCAAAAAAAAACTGGTGAAACACAACATAGCTTTCCTTTGGAAGAAGTTCATTTTGATAATAAACGTTAAGAAGATGGTGTAATCGCCCACCAGAAAGTTTTGGAATAGACTGAATCATTGACTCGTGATTGCTGGTCGCGTTTGCTCTGCCAGTTTGCCAAGCTGGGAACTTGCTGCCTCCTGCGGAGTGACATCATCGTGCAGCCATTTGGGGTTACGTTGGCATGAACTGAATGTTACAGGAAACTGAGTAAGAATAAAAAGGATCTATTTTTAGGGCGTAGCAGGATGTAACTCATGGGGTACTGCAGGAACTGGTACTTGAGCTCCAGCTATTCATAATGTACAGCTAGATGAGAAAATGCAATGTAAATACTAAATTTGCCCACAGCATGAGAGTTGTGCCGTTGTGAGAAAGGTGCTTCCAGACAATTTAGATAAATTTAATTGGTGAACAAATACTTGGCAGATGCAGTAATGTGGACAAATGTGCATTATGTCCTTTGGTGGAGAAAATATTAATTTAATGGTGACAGAATGTGTTGATGTTGAAAGAAATCTCGGTGTTCTTGTCCATGAAAACAAAGTGTGCAAGTGCCGCAAAGTTAAGAGGACAAGTTATCACAGTGTCCCCAATCCATTGTTCATATAAATGGTAGAACCAGGGATTTTGATCTACATAACGGAGAAATTTTATTTGTGAATCATATGCTCATCTTTTTCACAGTCAAGCCTCAAACACATGGAAAGTTAAAGTAATTTAATTGACCAATTGACGAATCCTGTCCGTCTCCAGAGTCCCGCCCTTTCCCGGAGCTCCTCCCCCTCTTCCATGACCAACTGAGTGCTTCCGGCTGGGATCTGCGTGAACGGAAGCGGAAGCAAAAGGAAACGCAAACTGAACGGGGCAGAAAGAGTAAACAAAGCGAAAGGAGTTGAAACGATGGCGACATCCGAGGGAGTGCTGAAGAAAATGGTGTCGAAAGTAAGGAGAGGGCGATGTGGATAGGCGGCTTGAGAAAAGTGCGGTAGGAGTCTGGGCACGGAGGGGTGGGGGCAGAGTGAGCGGTAGGAACGGCGGCGGGAGGAGGGGAGCAGCAGCGGGGGGGGGGAACTATTGTGACTTTGTTTTCTTTCTTTTGAAGTATAAATACAGGGATCTCACCGTGCGAGAAATCCTAAATGTTACCTCCACCTACAAAGACCTCAAGCCGGTGAACGATTCATACGGTGAGTTATTGGGGGGCGGGGGGGGGGGAATAAAAATCAATCTGTGGTTTTCAGTAATGGTAACTTTGACTTTTCTTATGGCATGATGATTATGCGTTTTCTTTAAGCCAATGAGTTGAGATGATCCAGGAGCTGTGTAGATCATTGAATATTCGTGCATCTTGTAATTAACGCGATTGTTGATTCGTCCCCTTTCTGCAAGTGGAGTGGACTTTTGGAATTTTCTTCTGGATTATATTGCTGGCGCCTTGCAGATTGAAAATCTTTATCAAAACTCAGCTAATACGCAAAACCCGTGACAATGGAGCTTGAAAGCTATATGCTTTTTATCCCTGCTTATTCATGTATCTATCTAATGCTTCTTAAAACATTGTCTTCCTATAAGCTTCTAGCACCTTCTCTGACAATGCAATCCACGTACATACCAGTCTCTGTGTTACAAAAACACTTTTGCCTCACAGATCTTTATTTTTTTAATGTCATCTTAGACCTCTGCGCTGTACTATTTGACATTTCCACCCTGGGAAAGTATTTGACTCCCCTGTTACCAGCCAGCTTTTGGTGGTGAGAGTCCGTAATGAAGGATGCCACCATCTTCAGTCATTGTCTTTTGAAGATGTTTTTGATGGCGGGGTAACTAGAATCCTGAGTTGCTGCTGCTTTTTCCAATCCTGTGCATTGGTATCACCATACCAGAGGTGATGTAATCACTCAGAATGCTCACCCTCCACTGTACATCTGTAGAATTTGTTCAGTCTTTGGTGATATACCAAATCTTTTCAGGCTCCTAATGAAGTATGCTTGCTGGCATTCCTTCTTCATAATTGCATCAATATGTTGGACTCGGAGTAGGTCTTTAGAGATGTTGACACACAGGAGCTTGATGCTGTTCACCTTTTCCACTGTTAGACCCTCAATGAGGACTGGTGTATGTCCTAAGGCCCCCCCCCCCCCCCCCCCATTGAAGTCCACAGTCAATTCCCTGGTCTTGCTGATGTTGAGTGCAAGGTTGTTGTAGCTGTACTCATCACCATCTGAGATTCTGCCAACAATAGTTGTGTCATCGGTGAACGAAGAGAGTGCTGTCTAGCTTCACACGGAGAGAGAGGGTTGAGTAGAGTTGTTGATGCGAGCCAGTGCTGATAGTGAGGAGGACGATCCGCCCTGACTGTGGCCTCCCGATGAGGAAGTCAAAGCTCCAGTTGCAGAGGCGCAGGTTTTGAAGTTTATTGATTAGTACTGAGAGAATGATGGTGTTGAACATTGAGCCTTATTCAATAAACAGCTGACAGATGTTACCACTGCTGTTGTCCAATGCCGAATGGAGAGCCAGAGAGTGCTTCACTGTAGACCTTTTGCTTCTGTAGGTAGACCAGAACTGCACATAAAACTATAAATGCAGTCTGGCCAGAATTTTATACAGCAGCAACCTGACTTGCCAGCTTTTATGTTTGACGGCCTGACCAACAAAGGCAACAATCATTATGGGTTCCTTACCACCATAGCTGCTCTTTGTTGCCACTGTCAGGGAGTTGTGGATATGGACCCCTAGATCAGTCTGGATGTCAATGTAACCAAGTGTCCTGCCATTTACTCTATACCTTCCTCTTGCATTTGACCTTCACAATGTATCACCCCGCAATAATGCAGATTAAACCCCTGTCTTCCACAAATTTCCAGCTGATCCTTATATTCTGTGTCCTTTGACAACCATCCTCATCTCCACTTGCTAATTAGACTTCCCATGTTTTTGTTCAATATTACAAACATCAAAAGTCCCAGCACTGATCTTTCCAGATTGTCACTGGTCAGAACAACCCCCCCCCCCCCACCTCCACCGTTATCCTCTATCTTCTACAATTAATTTTGTATCCAGTTTACCAGCTCACTGGATCCCATGTGACTTAACTTTCTGGACCTGCCTATCAAGAATGCCCTTGTGAAATACTTTACAAAAATCCATGCATACAACATCCACTGCCCTGCCTTCAATCATCTTTGTCACTTCCTTAAAAAGCTCAGATCTAACTTGTGAGCAGGACCTCACACTGACTATTTCTAATAACTACATACTTTTCCAAATTAGAGTCCTGTCCCTACGAATCTTTTCCAATAATTTTCCTACCTTGACCTGCAATTATCCCTGTTGCCCTTCTTAAACAGAGGAACAAATTTGACTACTTTCCAGTCTTCTGGGACTTTAGGATACAAAAATCTCTCTCAAAGCTCCAACATTCTCCTCCTTCATCTCAGTCCAATATCCTGTGGCAGACTCCATCAAGGCATGGGGGCTTGTGCATTTTAATGTTTTTTGGGACATCAGTCTTTTAGCATCAATATGGCCTAGAATATCAACATGCCCCACCCTGATATCACCACTATCTATGTTCTTCTTCTTTATGAATATTAATGCAGAGTGCCCCTACCAACTTCGTCTGGCTCCACACATAAATTCTTTGTCTTGAGTGGCCCTTCTCTTTCCCTATCTTCCCTCTTATTCTTAATATACGTATGGAATACCTTGGGATTCTCCCAATTCAAATTGCAGCATCTCGGATCGCAAGACCCTGCAGCAGATAGTGAGGTCAGCTGAGAAGATAATCAGGGTCTCTCTTCCAGCCATCACGGACATTTACACTACATGCTGCATCCACAAAGGAAACAGCATTATGAAGGACCCCATGCACCCCTCATACGATCTCTTCTTCCTCCTGCAGTCTGGGAAAAGGCTCTGAAGCATTCGGGCTCTCAACCAGACTATGTAACAGTTTCTTCCCCCAAGCTATCAGACTCCTCAATACCCGAAGCCTGGACTGACACCTTGACCTACTGTCCTGTTTGTTTATTGTAATACTTGCACTGTTTTTGTGCACTTTATGCAGTCCAGTGTAGGTCTGTAGTCTAGTGTAGCTTTCTCTGTGTTGTTTTTTTTATTATGTAGTTCAGTCTAGTTTTTGTACTGTGTCATGTATCACCATGGTCCTGAAAAATGTTGTCTCATTTTCACTATGCACTGTACCAGCAGTTATGGTCGAAATGACAATAAAAGTGACTTGACTTGGAAAAAAAAATCCTAATTGCCATTATAAGTTTCATCGCACTTTTTAGACATGAACTTTCCTTGGTTCTATCCTGCTTCCCTTCTGCTCCTCAAGGGTCTGAGCCAATTTTGGTATATGTCTCATTTTTCTTTTTAACTAAATTAACAATATCTATGCAAGCACGAGGAAATCTGCAGATGCTGGAAATTCAAGCAACACACACAAAACGCTGGTGGAATGCAGCAGGCCAGGCAGCATCTATAGGAAGAAGTACAGTCGCTGTTTCAGGCTGAGACCCTTTGTCAGGACTAACTGAAAGAAAAGATAGTAAGAGAGTTAGTCCTGATGAAGGGTCTTGGCCTGAAACATCAACTATGATTCTTCCTATAGATGCTGCCTGGCCTGCTGTGTTCCACCAGCATTTTGTGTGTGTTGTAACAATATGGTTATTGATGAAGTGGGAGCCATCACTCTTCATGAGTTTTGGCAAGATATGTTTGATCTTTTAATCAGTTTGTGCACAGGGTGTAGAAATTACTGTTAGTGCCACGTGAACTAGTCACATCCTGTAGATCAGCAAGGGAAGCATTTTTTCCTCACTACAAGTTTGATCACTCAAATGGAAATCTCATCTCCTTAATGTGGTGTGAACCATTGTATTTAATTCCTATCAAAGTGGGATTGTATACTACTTGTATTTTAATTGTAAAAAAAGCAAGTTTTCTAAAGCAAGAAACTTGAGGAAAAAGTGTTTTGAAAGCACTTTAAAATAATTTTCACTTAATGCAAGCATGGAATTTCAAACATTGGGAATTATGTTTAATTTAACCAGAGACAATTCAAGAACACTCACATCTTGGACAGGTTGACCCTTGTCTTCTGAATTGTTCTCACAATTTCAAAATCAGTTATAAAATGGCAGATTAAAATCACACAGCAAGAGACCACTTGCACCATCACTGACCTGTGGCCCATCACTGAAGAATGGCCCAGTTCAGTCTACTGCTTGGCTCTTTCCCCATGCAGCAACAATTAATTTGTTCTGTCAGTGTAATTGTGAACAGATCAGGTCCTCTCACTGCTGTGAGGTGTGATATAAATCCCTTCATATAATTAAGCCATTCCTCTGCACTGTTTCTCAGCCTTCAATATTTTCTAGTGCTTTGTGCTCAGAATTGGCCACATGATCTCATCTGCAGCCTAGTGAATGTTTTATAAAGATTTTGCGCAAACTTTGCTGCCAAGTTGAGCTTACTGTCAAATGCACAAGTACACGTATGCAGAATGTGCCGTGAAAAGCTTGCTTGTGGCAGCAACAGGGGTGCAGCATTCACAAGGAAAACATAAATTATACAAGGATATACAGCAGTCTCCTGTGATGCTGTACTCAGGTTGATTCAGGAAAAGGGAAGTAGCTGATCTTGAACCTGGTGGTGTGGGGCCTTTAGGCTTCTGTACCTCCTGCCTGATGGTAGCTGTGAGATGAGGGCATGACCAAGTGGTCAGGATCTGTGATGGGGAGTGCTGCCTTTCCGTTAGGGAAATTAATTTCCTAAAGAAATTCGATCAAGGTTGACTGCAAGTAAATTAGAGTGGAGCCTCTAACAGTGTGTTTCGAACTCCAAATAATACAGAGAGCACGACTCCTTTTATGCAAGTACAGATCCATTGCAAAAGCAAAGGCAGTTTGATTAACCTTGTGAATTGGAAACAGTAAGCGAGGTTCAAGTGCAGTTATCTTGTGAGAAACTATACTCATAGCAACAGCCAAAAATCAAAAAATTAAGTTCTGTGTACAACTTTGTATTAACAGTTTGTCTCATATCCTTGTCTAATTCTTACAAGATAAACAATTAAGTATTTATTCACAGATCCGCCAAAACTCCGCCATCCTTGGCTCATCAGTACTGTCTGTTGGATGGTTTATTGCACACATCTGATTTTCTCTTGAACTGATTGCCTTGTTCGGCTATTCCAGTTGAGGAACAATTAGGGATGTTCATATTGTGTGAAACTGAGTTGTGATTCGAAAACAGGAGTAAAGGCAATTGAAATGTACTGACATTGGTACAAAGTGCTGGTATAATTCATAAGCTGTCAACTTCCCCATTTTACTGGGTTACCTTACTGAATTTAATATTCTTTGATTGTTTCTTTTCTACATTTGTACACATGAATTATTATTGTTTGTACTTGTGTGTAAAAACTTTGTGTGTACTTTAACTTCCATCATACAGATCTATTCCATTTGGAATAGTTCACTGGTTCTCATTTAGGGCCATTTATCAAAAGTGAAATGTATAAATTGGAAAGCAATGTCCTGTTCTAGTATTCACTTGATTTGCTCTTAAATGTGAGTTGAACTAGGTCACAAATGTGAAAGCTTTTTCAGTTTCTTACCATGAGCTGCTCTGACACTCAGTGCTGCCACTACTTGTGCTGACGCTCTTTGCTGCACCAGATGGCATGGTTTCATTACATACTGATGAAGCTGAGTGGCCTTTCCATTAACACTTGTGATTGATTTTGTTTTCCCTTTCTGGTTTCAGTATTCAACAATGGTAATTCACAGGAGCTGATGAGTCTCACCGGGACGATCCCAGTTAGCTACAGAGGTAAGAAAGGAATTATGAGCAATTGTGGAAGTGGGACATTGAAGGAGTGGAGATTTGAGGCTTTGACTCGAGAGATTCTGGCAGTTTTGGCAGTTGGACTGTGCAATCAAGTCAATCAAGATATGAAAAGCTCAGCAGAAAGCCGTTGATTAGACAATCAAGATTTGAATAGCTCAGACTCAGCAAAAAGCAGCTGATTGGGCAATCGAGGTCAGGTGACCAAGCAGTTTGAAAAGTTCAAACAAATAAATAGAGGGTTACCTTAAGTGGAACGGCCTGTGGAAAGTGGCCAGTGAGTGAGTGGGCCAGTGAAGGATTTGAGGCTTTGACTCGAGAGGCTTCGGCGAGCAGAGGCTGAGGACGAGCTTCACTCCAAGTGAGGTAAGGCTGGGTAAGTTCCTTTCAAAGGAGAAAGTTTCAAAAGTTGAGGCAAGTATTGGGTAGGTCATGGCAGCTGAGATTGGCCCCGTGGTTTGTTCATCCTGCAGCATGTGGGAAATCAGGGATACTTCCAGTGTCCCTGACAACTGTGTGCAGGAAGTGTGTCCTGCAGCTTCTGGCAGACCGCATTGAGCGTCTGGAGCTGCGATTGGATTCATACTGGAGCATCTGCGATGCTGAGAAAATCGTGAATAGCACATTCAGTCAGTCGGCCACACCGCAGGTAAAGGCTACACAGGCAGAAAGGGAAGAGGTGGCCACTAGACAGCGTAGCAGTAGGCAGGTAGTGCAGAAGTCCCCTGAGGTCATCTCCCTCCTAAACAGATATACTGTTTTGGATACTGTTGGGGGAGATGTCTCACCAGGGGAAGGCAGCAGCAGCTGAGTTCATTGCACCATGGGTGGCTGTGCGGCACAGGAGGGAAGGAAAAGGAGTGGGAGAGCTATAGTGATAGGGGATTCGATTGTAAGGGGAATAGATAGGCGTTTCTGCAGCCGCAAACAAGACTCCAGGATGGTATGTTGCCTCCCTGGTGCAAGGGTCAACAATGTCTCTGAGCAGCTGCAGGACATTCTGGAATGGGAGGGTGAACAGCCAGTGGTCGTGGTGCACATAGTTACCAACGATATAGGTAAAAAATGGGATGAGGTCCTACAAGGTGAATTTAGGGAGTTAGGAGATAAACTAAAAAGAAGGACCACAAAGGGTAATAATCCCTGGATTACTACCAGTGCCACGTGCTAGTCAGAGTAGAAATAGGAGGATATTTCAGATGAATACGTGGCTTGAAAAATGATGCGAGGAGGGGGGATTCAAATTTCTGGGGCATTGGAACCAGTTCTGGGGGAGGTGGGACCGGTATAAACAGGACGGTCTGCACCTGGGCTGGACTGGAACCAATGTCCCAGGGGGAGCATTTGCTACTGCTGTTCAAGAGGCTTTAAACTAATATGGCAGGGGATGGGAACAAGTGCAGAGAGACAGAGGGGTATAAAATGAGGGTAGAAGCAAAAAGTAGTAAGGTGAAAAGTAAAAGTGGCAGGCAGGCAAATCCAGGGCAAAAAGAGCCACTTTTCAACATAATTGTATAAGGGCTAAGAGTGTAAAAACAAGCCTGAAGGCTTTGTGTGTCAATGTGAGGAGCATTCGTAACAAGGTGAATGAATTGAATGTGCAGATAGTTATTAATGAATATGATGTAGTTGGGATCACAGAGACATGGCTCCAGGGTGACCAAGGATGGGAGCTCAACATCCAGGGATATTCAATATTCAGGAGGGATAGACAGGAAAGAAAAGGAAGTGGGATAGCATTGCTGGTTAGAGAGGAGATTAACACAATAGAAAGGAAGGACATTAGCCTGGAGGATGTGGAATCGATATGGGTAGAGCTGCATAACACTAAGGGGCAGAAAACGCTGGTGGGAGTTGTGTACAGGCCACCTAACAGTAGTAGTGAGGTTGGGGATGGCATTAAACAGGAAATTAGAAATGCATGCAGTAAAGGAACAGTAGTTGTAATGGGTGACTTCAATCTCCATATAGATTGGGTGAACCAAAATGGTAAGGGTGCTGAGGAAGAGGATTTCTTGGAATGTATGCGGGATGGTTTTCTGAACCAACATGTCGAGGAACCAACTAGAGAGCAGGCCATTCTAGATTGGGTATTGAGCAATAAGGAAGGGTTAGTTAGCAATCTTGTCGAGCGAGGCCCCTTGGATAAGAGTGACCATAATATGGTGGAATTCTTCATTAAGATGGAGAGTGACATAGTTAATTCTGAAACAAAAGTTCTGAACTTAAAGAAGGGTAACTTTGAAGGTATGAGACGTGAATTAGCTAAGATAGACTGGCAAATGATACTTAAAGGGTTGACGGTGGATATGCAATGGCAAGCATTTAAAGATCTCGTGGATGAACTACAACAATTGTTCATCCCAGTTTGGCAAAAGAATAAACCAGGGAAGGTAGTGCACCCGTGGCTGACAAGGGAAATTAGGGATAGTATCAAGTCCAAAGAAGAAATATAAATTAGCAAAAAAAAAGCGGCACACCTGGGGACTGGGAGGAATTCAGAGACCAGCAGAGGAGGACAAAGGGCTTAATTAGGAAAGGGAAAAAAGATTATGAGAGAAAGCTGGCAGGGAACATAAAAACTGACTGTAAAAGCTTTTATCGAATATGTGGAAAGAAAAAGATTGGTCAAGCCAAATGTAGGTCCTTTACAGTCAGAAACAGGTGAATTGATCATAGGGAACAAAGACACGGCAGACCAATTGAATAACTACTTTGGTTCTGTCTTCACTAAGGAGGACATAAAAAATCTTCTGGAAATAGTAAGGGACCGAGGGTCTAGTGAGATGGAGGAACTGAGGGAAATACATGTTAGTAGGGAAGTGATGTTAGTTAATTGAAGAGATTAAAGGCAGATAAATCCCCAGGGCCAGATGGTCTACATCCCAGAGTGCTTAAGGAAGTAGCCCAAGAAATAGTGGATGCATTAGTGATAATTTTTCAAAACTCCTTAGTTCTGGATTAGTTCCTGAGGATTGGAGGGTGGCTAATGTAACCCCACTTTTTAAAAAAGGAGGGGGAGAGAAACCGGGGAATTATAGACCAGTTAGTCTGACATCGGTGCTGGGGAAAATGCTAAAGTGGGTTATCAAAGATGTGATAACAGCACATTTGGAAAGAGGCAAAATCATCAGACAAAGTCAGCATGGATTTGTGAAAGGCAAATCATGTCTGACGAATCTTATAGAATTTTTTGAAGATGTAACTAGTAGAGTGGATGGGGAGAGCCAGTGGATGTGGTATATTTGGATTTTCAAAAGGCTTTTGACAAAGTCCCACACAGGAGATTAGTGTGCAGACTTAAAGCACACGGTATTGGGGGTATGGTATTGATGTGGATAGACAATTGGTTGGCAGACAGGAAGCAAAGAGTGGGAGTAAACGGGACCTTTTCAGAATGGCAGGCAGTGACTAGTGGGGTACCGCAAGGCTCAGTGCTGGGACCCCAGTTGTTTACAATATATATTAATGATTTAGACAAGGGAATTAAATGCAGCATCTCCAAGTTTGCAGATGACACGAAGCTGGGCGACGGTGTAAGCTGTGAGGAGGATGCAGGGTGACTTGGATAGGTTAGGTGAGTGGGCAAATTCATGGCAGATGCAATTTAATGTGGTTAAATGTGAGGTTATCCACTTTGGTTGCAAGAACAGGAAAACAGATTATTATCTGAACGGTGGCCAATTAGGAAAAGGGGAGGTGCAACGAGACCTGGGTGTCATTGTACACCAGTCATTGAAGATGGGCATGCAGGTATAGCAGGTGGTGAAAAAGGCAAATGGTATGTTGGCATTCATAACAAAAGGATTTGAGTATAGGAGCAGGGAGGTTCTACAGCAGTTGTACAAGGCCTTGGTGAGACCGCACCCAGAATATTGTGTGCAGTTTTGGTCCCCTAATCTGAGGAAAGACATTCTTGCCATAGAGGGAGTACAGAGAAGGTTCACCAGATTGATTCCTGGGATGGCAGGACTTTCGTATGAAGAAAGAATGGATCGACTAGGCTTATACTCACTGGAATTTAGAAGATTGAGGGGGGATCTTATTGAAACGTATAAAATTCTAAAGGGATTGGACAGGCCAGATGCAGGAAGATTGTTTCCGATGTTGGGGAAGTCCAGAACAAGGGGTCACAGTTTAAGGATAAAGGGGAAGCCTTTTAGGACCGAGATGAGGAAAAACTTCTTCACCCAGAGAGTGGTGAATCTGTAGAATTCTCTGCCACAAGAAACAGTTGCGGCCGGTTCATTGGCTATATTTAAGAGGAAGTTAGCTATGGCCCTTGTGGCTAAAGGGATCGGGGGTATGGAGAGAAAGCAGGTACAGGGTTCTGAGTTGGATGATCAGCCATGATCATACTGAATGGTGGTGCTGGCTCGAAGGGCTGAATGGCCTACTCCTGCACCTATTTTCTATGTTTCTAACTGTTTGACTACTTTATCTTTGCAGGCAATATGTACAATATCCCCGTATGTCTCTGGTTACTGGACTCCTACCCTTACAATCCACCGATCTGCTTTGTAAAACCCACTAGCAGCATGATGATCAAAACCGGAAAGCATGTTGATGCCAATGGGAAGATCTACCTCCCGTATCTGCATGAGTGGAAACATGTGAGTATCACAGATTTTAAATAAGGCCATTATCGTCCACAGAAGAGGGAAATATTAGCAGCCAAGATCTCTGGAAAAATGGATGTTAGCGGATTGCCCCCAGAGAGTGTCAGGCTGACAGCCGGCTTGGTTAAAGGTGGAAGATGTTAGATTGGGGATTCTTGGATGCAAGGATTCAAGATTTTAAATGACATTTCCAGAGCACATGTAAAGGAGAATTAATTAATTGTTTCTCCAGATCAGATGCAGCACAAAAAAACCCACAATAAGATAAAGAATATAATAATAATAAACACAATCATGTAAATTCCATTTAATTGGAACGCACCAAGACCAGTACATTTTGGCCCAAAATTAACTGAAGTTTAATGGAAGTGGCTAAAAGTGTATAAAAAAAGACAAATTGAGTAACAAATTATGTATTTCAATAACATACAGAACACATTAGAGCAGTACCAATGCTACTACACTACTAAAAACTGTTTATTAATTTCTAGTACCAATTGATGGAGGATGGATACCAATCTGTGTCACATTCTTTTGACTGTAAATTAACCAAATCAGTGCTGTCATCCAGTGCAGATAATAGACTGCCTTCCTACAATGCTTTCAATGATTGCATCCTCCAAATCTTCATTTTAATTCTTATGTATAAGATGAGTGAGTCGATACCTTCAAATTCTTCATAGCTTTGACTTGTTGAAGTAGTGAAATTGTCTCCTTTCCACTCCTGGCTGTTTCTGCTATCTCCAATCCTGAATGCTTGAAACCACAGTGAGCAAAATAGTTCTGAGTTGGAGTTGCCTTATTTCTCACCAACTATCAATGACAAATTGCTGTTTTTTTTGGGACACAAATGCAAGCATCTGACGCTATTTAAAAACTGTTCAATCAGAGTACAGTGTTGTGTCTAATGGCCGCAGAAGTCATATGAGTGACACTAGTTAGAAACTGTTTCGCAGCAGTCATAGAACATAGAACATTTCAGCACAGAAACAGGCCTTTTGGCCCTTCTTGGATGTGCCGAACTATTTTCTGCCTAGTCCCACTGATCTGCTCCCGGGCCATATCCCTCCAAACCCCTCTCATCCATATACCTGTCCAAGTTTTTCTTGTATGTCAAAAGTGAGCCCACATTCACCACTTCATCTGGCAGCTCATTCCACACTCCCACCCCTCTCTGTGTGAAGAAGCCCCCCTAATGTTCCCTTTAAACTTTCCCCCTTCACCCTTAACCCATGACCTCTCGTTTTTTTTCTCCCCTAGCCTCAGTGGAAAAAGCCTGCTTGCATTCACTCTATCTGTACCCATCATAATTTTATATACCTCTATCAAATCTCCCCTCATTCGCCTACACTCCAGGGAATAAAGTCCTAACCTATTCAACCTTTCTCTGTAATTCAGTTTCTCAAATGCCGGTAACATCCCTGTAAATCTTCTCTGCACTCTTTCAACCTGTATAATATCCTTCCTGTAATTAGGTGACCAAAATTGCACACAATACTCCAAATACGGTCTCACCAATGTCTTATACAATCTCACCATTACATTCCAACTCTTATACTCAATACTTTGATTTATAAAGGCCAATGTACCAAAAGCTCTCCTTATGAACCTATCCACCTGTGATGCCACTTTTAGGGAATTATGTATCTGTACTCCCAGATCCCTCTGTTCTACTGCATTCCTCAGTGTCCTACCATTTACCTTGTATGTTCTACCTTGGTTTGACCTTCCTAAGGGCAATATCTCACACTTGTCCGCATTAAGCTCCATCTGCCATTTTTCAGCCCATTCATCCAACTGGTCCAAATCCCTCTGCAAGCTTTGAAAACCTTCCTCACTCTCCAATATACCTCCAATCTTTGTATCATCAACAAATTTGCTGATCCAATTTGCCACATTATCATCCAGATCATTGATATAGATGACAAATAACAATGGACCCAGCACTGATCCCTGTGGCACACCACTAGTCACAGGCCTCCACTCAGAGAAGCAATCCTCCACTACCACTCTCTGGCTTCTTCCATTGAGCCAATGTCTAATCCAATTTACTACCTCTCCATGTATACCTCGCGACTGAATCTTCCTAACTAACCTCGCATGCGGGACCTTGTCAAAGGCCTTACTGAAGTCCATGTATACAACATCCACTGCCTTCCCTTCATCCACTTTCCTGGTAACTTCCTCAAAAAATTCTTAATAGATTGGTTAAACTGGACCTACCACGCACAAAGCCATGCTGACTTTTTCTAATAAGTAAGTCCCTGTCTATCCAAAGACTTGTAGATCCTATCTCTCAGCATTCCTTCCAATAATTTGCCTACTACTGATGTCAAACTTACTGGCCTATAATTTCCCGGCTTTTTGAGCTTTTATTAGACAACGGAACTGCATGAGCTATCCTCTTCCATGACCTTGTTTCCATTGTTACGAACCCTGTACCTGGGTCACTTACCAGCAAAGATGGAGAGGTCCGTTGAAGTCTGATGGTACTATTTTTAACAATATTTATTAGTAAAAAAAATTACACAAAAATAATATCAATGCAAATATACAAATAATATATGTCGTCAATGCTAAATCTAAAAGTGCTGATATAATAATAACCAATTAGAAATAAGCTCTATCGTTGTCTGGGGGTAATGTATTGTCCGATGGAAATATAAAGTTCACTCAGTTCATGCAGGCTGCTGCCGTTGGGGACCGCTGTGGAGAGAGAGAGAGAGAGAGATTTGGAGAAAAAACTTGCTGACTTTTATGATTTCGATCCATCGGGAGTCTCGTTGTCGTGGCCTTTCACTTGTGGCCTCTCCTTTAGCTAAACCATTCTTCCGTGATGAGCCCGCCACCCAGGCAAGGGATAATGCACACGAGCTCTCACTGGCCTTCGCTATAAAAAGCTATCACGGGATTTCTAGCGTTTCTCCTGGTGCGTCTAAAGGGGTTGTTCCCCTGACCCTCTTTTATCCTTACTTACGGGGTCTCAGATGTCAATCAGGTTGGGATGACGCAATCCCTCAACCAGACCACTCTGGTTGTCCCCTGAGGGGTTTCAATGAACAGTACAGTACTCAATACACAATTCCGTCTCCAAGAGACAATGGCTGTTATCAGTGGTTCTGTTCCGCTGAGGCCAGGACACATTCCAAACCCTGTGTATTCCGTGTGTCTCCCTCTCATTTCTTGGGTCCCAGACCCGAATTAATAGCGATCTTGCGATTCTCAAAAAGGACGGGGTGACTTTGTACCCTTCGGCCCCTCAGAATTGCTTCACATTCATAACACCATAGTTTCCATTCCAGTTTCCTTAGTAAATACAGATGCAAAAAACCCATTTAGTATCTCTCCCATTTCTTTTGGCTCCATACATAGCCGACCACTCTGATCTTCAAGAGGACTAATTTTATCCCTTACTATCCTTTTGCTCTTAACATACCTGTAGCTCTTAGGATTATCCTTCACCCTGACTGCCAAAGCAACCTCGTGTCTTTTTGCTTTCCTGATTTCTTTCTTGAGTATTATACATGTTATACATCTCTCTCTTTTTCAGAGTTCCAATATCCCTTGAGAACCAAGGTTCCTTATTCTTATTCATTTTGCCTTTAACCCTGACAGGAATATAGAAACTCTGCACTCTCAAAATTTCTCCTTTGATGGCCTCCCATTTACCAAACACATCCTTGCCAGAGAACAACCTGTCCCAATCTACGTTTTTTAGATCCTTTCTTATTTCTTCAAATTTGGCCTTTTTCCAGTTTAGAACTTCAACCCAAGGACCAGATCTATCTTTATCCATGACCAAGTTGAAACTAATGGCGTTATGATCACTGGAACCGAAGTGTTCCCCTACACACACTTCTGTCACCTGTCCTAACTCATTTCCTAATAGGAGATCTAATATTTCATCCTCCCTAGTTGGTACATCTATATATTGATTTAGAAAACTTTCCTGAACACATTTCACAAACACTAACCCATCTAGACCTTTAACAGTATGGGAGTCCCTATCAATGTGTGGAAATTAAAATCCCCTACAATCACAAATTTCCGTCTCCTGCTGTTGTCTGTTATCTCTCGGCAGATTTGCTCCTCCAGTTCTCGCTGACTATTGGGTGGTCTATAATACTACTCTATTAATGTGGTCATACCTTTCCTGTTTCTCAGCTCCACCCATATGGCCTCGGCAGACAAGCGCTCTAATCTGTCCTGCCGAAGCACAGCTGTAATATTTTCCCTGACTAGCAAAGCCACTCCCCCGCCCCCCACCCTTCATCCCTCTGCCTCTATCACATCTGAAACATCGGAACTGTGGAACATTAGTTGCCAGTTCTGCCCCTCCTGTGGCCACGTTTCAGTAATGGTTATGATACCATAATTCCATGTGTCAATCCAGGCCCTCAGCTCGTCTGCCTTCCCCACAATACTTGCATTGAAATATACACACCTCAGAAGATTATTACCACCACACACAACCTTACTATTTGTGACTTTGCATGAATTACTAACATCATTTATTTTTACCCCCGTTTCACTACCTACTCTGGCACTCTGGTTCCCATCCCCCTGCAAATCTAGTTTAAACCCTCCCCAATAACACTAGCAAACCTCCCTGCAAGTATATTGGTCCCCTTGTAGTTCAGGTGTAACCCGTCTCTCCTGCCCCAGGTCCCACCTGTCCCAGAAGAGGTCCCAATGATCTAGAAATCTCAGGTCAGCAAGAGATGCTCATGGAGTGAGCACTGTTTCAGATTCGCTTAATAACCTATACTTTTCTTAACCTATGATCACCCTTATTTAACTTACTTTTACCTACACCAAAAGATTCTTGCTACTTTTCTGGACTTATCTTTTAGAGTTTATTGTGAATTTTTGAAGAAATGAATACAGAAATGGTTCTTAGATCTAAAGGGCGAGAACCTGGGAAAGATCCTAACAGGAACAGGAAGAAGAAAAAGACCGATCCTAAGCGCACTGAATTGACTTATGAAATATTATCGGAGGTTTTAAATGAAAAATTTGAAGAACAACGACAAATTTTCAAACAAGATATAAAGGCTTTTCAAGATTATATGGATAAGACTGATTCAGTAGTTAACCAGCAGCAAGTTTTAATCACAACTTTGCAAGAGGATGCTCGGAAGCGAGACTTGATAATTGAAAAACTGGAGCAGAAATTACTTTCAACGATTAAACAGGTGGAAACACTTAAAGCCAAGAGTGTCGACTTTGAGAATCGGTCCAGAAGACAGAACTTACGCATACTTGGTCTCCCGGAAGGTATTGAACAAGGGGACCCCTCGAAGTACTTTGCTCAACTTTTAAAGGATGCGTTCCGTTCTGTATTCCCAGACAGTCCTCCATTACTCGATTGCGCTCACAGAATTATGCGTCATTCACCAAGTGCTTCAGCTAAACCACCGGTTGTAATTGTCCGATTTCATTATGTGCATGTTAAAGAGCAACTTATTCGTGTGGCTCGGCGTGTTGGGATGGTCAAATTTCAAGATCACAATTTTCGATTAGTGGAAGACTTTAGTCCAGAAGTAATGAAAGCAAGGCTTCTTTTTAAACCTCTGATGTCCGAATGTTATGAGAAAAATCTAAAACCTGCGCTCTTATACCCTGCGAAGCTCAGAATCTCGCCTTTGAATGTACCTCGGCATGTTTTCCTTTCTACATCTGAAGCGAGGAGCTTTTTGAATGAGAACTTCCCTAACTTCCCTCATCTCTAATGAATGAGTGATTTTGATCGTGCAAGATGGTTTTTGTTTCCAAAACCAGATTTTGTTTCTGGCTATTGGTGTAGGTTTACTCTATATTTTATACTCTAATTGAAGTTTTTTTTTTTGACATACTAATCTTTTTATTTTACTTACTTCAACTACTGTACTTTATTTTTGGTCATTATTATTAATCCGAAGGTGAATTTTTTTTTACTAAGATGGCAGTTTCTTCTCTAAAATATTTTTGGCTTTTTTTTTCGATTTTGACATTTCTTTTTCTCTCGTCTTCTTCCTATAATGCATTTCTTATCACAGTTTACATTTTTTTTTTGGTTTGTTTGGGTTTTAACCCGATTTATAAGTTACTAGTGATTATATTCTTTTTGATTTTCTTACTATCAATTATATTAAGAAGTTTGGTTTTAGTATTGTGATTATTATTTCTTTAGAGTTTGGATGGATCTTTTTTTTTTATCCTTTATATACGGAGTTGTCTTCTGCTGATATGGGGGTAGATTTAGTTTCATCTGTCCTTTTTCCCAGCCGTTTCCTGGCTGGGGTGATCTTTTTCCCTCTTGGGTGGGGGGTGGTTTTTTTTTCCCTAAATCTTATGTTCCTTATTTCAGTTTGTTTTAGTTTCTTCATTTGGGCTGATTTTAAACCACTAAAATGCCCGCGATGTCGTCGCTTCCGGGTCCGCCCCTTATTTTTGTTCCTCTTCCGGGTGCATGAGTTCATAATTTGGTTAACCCTTTATATATCAAAGGGTTGATTTCAGTAATATGGCTCAGACCATTAATTTTGTCTCTTGGAATACTAATGGCTTAAACCGTCCGATTAAACGGAAAAAGATTTTCAAAGTATTCCAAAGACTTAATGCTCATATTATTTTTGTACAAGAAACTCATTTGAGGAAAGAAGACAATTATCACTTTTTTAGGTTTTGGAGGGGTCAACAGTACCATTCGAATTCGAATGCTAAAGTAAAGGGAGTTTCAATTTTTATTGACTCCTCTATTGCATTTGTCCAACACGATATCTTTTCAGATCCGAATGGTAGATTTTTGTTAATTACTGGCTTTTTAACAAAAAGGTTGCTATGGCTAATGTTTATGCTCCAAATGTGGATTGTCCTGATTTTTTTTAAGTCCTTATTTACTTCTCTACCTAATCTAAATGAATATGTTAATAATGGGTGATGACTTTAATTGTTGTTTAAATCCTTTTGTTGGACAAATCTATATCTACTCAGACTTTATCTAATAAGTCGGCCACTTGTATTAACTATTTTTTGACTGATAATGGAATTTTTGATATTTGGAGATTTCGGCATTCTGAAGACAGAGTTTTCATTTTTCTCACATGTTTATCATTCCTACTTGAGAATTAATTATTTTTTTATTGACTCGTGTTTTATTCCATCGGTAATTGGTTGTAATTATGATATTATAGCCATCTCTGACCATGCTCCATTAAAACTTCCTATTAAATTTACGGATACAGCTTCTAGTGCTGGACAATGGCGATTTGATTCTACCTTACTGCAAGATCTGGATTTTATTAAATTTATGAAGGAACAGATCAATTTCTTCTTTTCAACTAATTCCACAGATAATATTTCTTGTGGAACACTTTGGGACACCTTTAAAGCATATATATGTGGACAGATTATCTCCTACTCTGTTGGTCTGAGAAAACACATTAAGAAAGAAACTCTTCTATTGGTTGATAAAATTAAAAAGATTGACAAGAAATATTCGATTACTCCTAGTAAGGAGCTTTACAAACAAAGGGTTGAACTTCAGACGGAACATAGTTTATTACTTACATCTTCGATTGAAAATCAATTATTGAAAACCAGGTCTGATTTTAATATACATAGTGATAAATCAGGTAAACTGTTAGCTAGTCAATTGAAGAATGCTTTGGTTAAATGTCAAATTACTAAGATCCGTCAGCAGAATGGGGATCTGACAGTTAACCATGATGTGATAAACAAATCATTTCAAGATTTTTATACCTCCCTGTATCATTCCGAATTCCCTCATGATCATAATACCATGTGTGATTTTCTTGGGAAATTGAATTTTCCAAAATTATCATCAGATGATCTTTCAATATTAGAAACTCCTATTACAGATGCAGAAATTAAAGGGGTTTTTCCTCTATGAATTCTGGGAAAGCACCAGGTCCAGATGGGTATACAGTAGAATTTTTTTTAATGTTTTTCCACTACTCTTTCTCCTTGGTTATGCAGGGTTTTTGAAGAAGCAATTAGATTGGGCAATCTGCCACAATCTTTTTATAGAGCTTCCATTTCTTTAATATTGAAGAAAGATAAAGACCCTACTGACTGTGCATCCTATAGACCAATATCTTTATTGAATGTAGATTCCAAGATCTTTTCCAAGTTACTGGCATCTAGGCTGGAGAAGGTTTTACCCCAAATTATTTCAGAAGATCAAACTGGTTTTATTAAAAATGGCTATTCTTTTTTCAATGTTAGGAGATTATTGAATATTGTTTATACTCCTTCACATAGCACTTCAGAATGTGTCATTTCATTAGATGCAAAGAAAGCATTTGATAGAGTTGAATGGTCATACTTATTTAATGTGCTTGAGAAGTTTAATTTTAGTCCGACATTCATTTCCTGGATTAAACTGATATATCATACACTGGTTGCCTAGGTGCTTACTAACAATCAAAGATCTCCCTTTTTTCGTTTATTTCGGGGTACTAGACAAGGCTGTCCTCTTAGTCCATTATTATTTGATATTGCTTTAGAACCTTTGGCAATTGCTATCAGAGAATCACAGAACATTTTTGGCATTAATCGTGGGACAGATATACATAAGCTATCATTATATGCAGATGATTTATTATTATTTATTTCTGATCCTGAAAAATCCATTCCTGCAGTTATATCATTGTTGGCTCAATTTAGTGATTTTTCCGGGTATAAATTAAATCTTAATAAGAGTGAATTGTTTCCTTTAAATAGACAAGTTCCAATTTATGGAAATTTACCTTTTAAATTAGTTAATGACTCTTTTATTTACTTGGGGATTAAAATCACAAAAAACTATAAGGACTTATTTAAGGTTAATTTTTTACCCTTAATCGATCAGATTAAATGTTTGTTTACTAAGTGGTCTCCAGTATCTTTATCTCTGATAGGTCGGATTAATGCTATTAAGATGGTTATTTTACCCAAGTTTTTATATATATTTCAAGCGGTACCAATTTTTATTCCAAAATCCTTTTTTGCTAATGTTGATTCAAAAATTTCCTCATATATATGGCAGAATAAAAATCCTAGATTAGGAAAAAAATATTTACAGAAGGCAAGGAAGGAAGGTGGATTGGCATTGCCTAATTTTAGATTTTATTATTGGGCATTTAATATCCGATATTTGATATGTTGGTTAAAGGATTGGGATATATCTTTTAGCCCTCATTGGGTGAACCTGGAAATTAAATCTGTACAAGGATTTGCACTGGGTTCTATTTTAGGGACTTCTCTTCCCTTTGCTCTTTCTAAATTGCCGAAATGAATTGACAACCCGATAGTTAAACGTATATGGTTTCAATTTCGGAAATTTTTTGGGTTGACTCAGTTTGTTTTAAATATTCCTATTGTATCCAATTGCTTTTTTTATCCTTCTATTATAGACCAAGCTTATTCAGCTTGGAAGACTAAAGGATTGCTACGATTTTCGGATTTATTTTTGGATAATTGTTTTATGTCTTTTGAACAATTATCTAATAAATATAATTTGCCTAGATTTCATTTTTTTTTAGATATTAACAGATTAGGAATTTTTAAAATACTGTACTTCCTACTTTTCCAAATTTTGTGTCTTCAGGTATTTTGGAGAATTGGTTTGAACTAAATCCTTCTCAGAAAGGGCTAATATCAAAACTTTACAATATAATTATGAAGATACGTTCAGAGCCCTTCTATAAGATTAAAAATGATTGGGAAAGAGAACTTAACCTTACTATCCCTATTGAGAATTGGGATAAAATTCTTCAATTAGTTAATACATCATCTATATATGCTAAACATTCATTAATACAGTTTAAGGTTGTGCATAGGGCTCATATGTCCAAGGATAAATTGGCTCATTTTTATTCCTACATAAATCCTATTTGTGACAGATGTCATTCTGAGATAGCGTCTTTAACTCATATGTTCTGGTCGTGTCCGCTTTTGAAAAAATATTGGAAAGACATTTTTGATATTATTTCTGCGGTATTGAACATTGATTTACAACCTCATCCTATTACTGCAATTTTTGGATTACCAATGATGGACTCACTCCATTTATCCTCTTCCGCTTGTCGAATGATTGGATTTCTTACATTAATGGCTAGAAGATCTATTTTGTTGAATTGGAAAGAAATTAATCCTCCTACTGTATTTCATTGGTTTTCTGAAACTATGTTGTGTCTAAATTTAGAAAAAATTAGAAGTGTTGTATTTGATACTTCTATTAAATTTGAAAAGATATGGAGACCATTTATTCAATATTTTCATATGATGTAATATGACCCTGTTCCAAGCCTATTTGTTTTTCCAGTTTTGATTTTATATATGTTGAGAGAATCGGAGTTGATGACACTGATGATTTTGTATTTTTGTGAGATATTATAAACAGCCCTTTTTTTTCCATTTTTTCTTTTTTTGTTTTTTTCCTTATTAGTTATTAGATTATTAGATTAGTTTTTTTGCATAATTTTTTTTCTTTTTTTTCTGTTTTTTTAATATATATATTATGATATACCTAGGTTTTCCTTGTTTATTTGTAAATTGTATCGTCCATGATTTGGGAATACTCATTTATACTGTAACCATTGCTTATGTATTCTTTCATGTTCAGTTGAAATGTGTATGTTTGTAATCCCATTATCTATGTATCAATTTTATTTTGTTGATATTAATAATAATAATAAAAAGATTGAAAAAGAAAGAAAGATCTAAAAATCTGAAACCCTGCCCCCTACACCAGTTTCTCAGCCACGTGTACTGGCACGTGGCACAGGCAGCAATCCGGAGATTACTACCCTTGAGGTCCTGTTTTTCAACTTCCTACCAAGCTCTCTGTACTCACTCTTCAGGACCTCCTGACTTTCTACCCATGTCATTGGTACCAATGTGTACCACGACATCTGGCTGATCTCCCTCCCACTTCAGAATTCTGTGCACGCCATCAGAGACATCCCTGACCCTTGCCAAAATTAAGCAGTTTAGTGTCCCAACAAAACAAAGAGAATCCTGACTATTTTCTCGAATCAGTTTTTGTTCTTTAGGAGTTGTCCCAAATTAGTAGCTATCCCGATTAACTGGCAGCCTAATATCTGGATTCTGCTGTAAATATAAATACATAAGGTAGGCTTGTAGATTAATTGTATGTCCGTAAAGTGACGCTAGGCACAGGAGTGTCTGTACATAAGGTGCCTGATAGAAAATGATAACGTAGTGGTGGTTAGGGGTATAGAGGAGTGGGTTAGTGGGTTGAGGTGTTAATCAGCCATGTTGTTTGGGTTAAGTAACTGAATTTGAATCTGGCATGGATGCTACGTGGCCTCCTCCCTGATGGGAGTGAGACAAATAGTTCATGAGCAGCATGGGTGGGATCCTTCCTGATGTTAATGGCCCCTTCCTGACACCTTTCTGCATACAGTATATGTCCTTGATGGCATGTAGGCTGGTGCTAGTGATGTCGGGCTGTTTTGACTACCTGTTGTAGAGTTTCTCAGTCTGCCGCAGTGCAGTTTCCGTACCATACGGTGATGCCGCTTGTTGGGATGCTCTCCACTGCATCAGTAAAACGATAGATGTGCATAGTCCAACTGTCTGCAGCCTCCTCAGGTGAGCTTTTCTGATTGTGTTCTGGGACATGAGAGGTTGTGGGAGATGTTGGGAACCCACGCAGTTTCCACTGTAGTGCTGCAGATGGAAAGAGGGGCGTGAGTGGTGCGAGCTCTCCTGAAGTCGCTAATCATCTTCATCTTGTTGGCATTGAGGAAGAGGTTATTTGCCTTCCACCTCCTTTCTGTAGACCATGTCATTATTGTTAGTGATGAGCATAGAGGGGCTGCCAGGACAATACTGATCATTTTGTGGAAATCTGAGTGCTTTAGTCGACAGGGAATGAGAAAGTGGACCAGTTCAGCCATTAAAGTGAGTCCCCACACAGATCTAACCCAGTCACTGTTTAACTGCATTGTGAATACAAGTAAAGCCAGAATTGCAAGAATCCTAAAAGAATTAGTAGCTTTGAACTTGGGTTACCATTCTCCAATGGAAGAGGGCATTTAGATCATTGAGATTACTGACTAAGACCTCCAGGATTGTGCTAGAGGAACTATACCTGGTGAAATGACTGAGCTCAGAGCTGACTCAGTGAGGGACATGGGGAATAGGTCCACCTCTGCCTCTTGAGTCAGATCAATTACCTCTTAAACCAACGTCATTGGGCCATGTCTCATGCCCAAAATGGGATCTGAGTCTCCTTGGACATAGATTCAATGGTAATCACACATTTCAGGGCCAGTTTACAAAATGACAGTAGCACCAGTAAGGGTTAAGGGTGCAAATTTTCTTTAATACATTAGAAAGAATGTTATATATTTTTTTGAGGCACTGTCACCAGTTCTGGGCCAGAAGGGGCTGCATTCCATTTGAACTGGAACAGGAATGGTGTCCTGGTAACAAGGGTAAAAAGAAGTGACAGTCTTTAAATTGGAAGGCCTGGTAAGTGTTCTGCAGCAACCGAAATCACTAAACATAAAACAAACCAAAAAGTGCAGGGAAACGTTGTGGAAATGTGGTTCATCAAGACTTCATTCCTCTTACGCCCATTAAGCACATCTTTGTGACGAGAGACTCAAAATAATCAGTTGTTTGGGGTTTGGGTATTTCCTTTGAGAATGCTGAGGGCCTGCTCAAAAAGGTTTTTAACTTATGAGATTTGAAAGACTGTTTAGAGTTGCTTTCAGGTAAGAAATCAAATGGAGAATTTGGAAGAAGATTGCATCTGTCACATTTGCAGATTGGTTCAATGGTATTCTGTTCATATTTCCATGTGGAATGAAGAATAGGGAGCATCAGGGTGTTACTTCAGTGGCGATTTTAATGCTGTATTTTTCTCATCCAGCCACATTCTGATCTATATGGGCTGATTCAGGTGATGATTGTCATGTTTGGGGAGGAGCCTCCAGTCTTTTCGAGGCCAGCTGCACCTCCAACTTTTCCTCCGTACCAAGCTGCAGGGCCACCAAACAGTAAGTAACTTTTTCAAGTGTTAAATCTGATCCATTTAAACCCACAAATATGTATCTTTGGTTTTTATATTTGGAAGTTAACTGAGATTACCCTCACTAAAGTTCTTTCACCATTAAAGCATAAATTTATATTTTTTTGAAACTCGTCCCACATTGTAAGAAAATGGGACCATGAAAGACAATGCAAGAAATGTATACTCCATATTCTAACAAGGATAGTCATTAAGGGCTGACTTCTTAAGCTTAGGCTTTGTACCAAGGCACTATATAGGGTTCACCATTCGGTACCTGCATCTGCAAATGAAGCCCTAATGTGACTTGGCATTTTTCTTGACATTAATCAACTGAGATTATTTTGGCATTTTGTAACCTTCCTACATACCAGGTCTTCCTGTCCAGGCAGCTTCCTTATAAACCTCTTCTGCACCCTCTCCAGCATGGCAATGTCTTTCCTATAACAGAGTGACCAAAACTGTATATAATACTCCAAGTGTGGCATTACCAATGACTTGTATAACTGGTCATAACATCCTACTCCTTCACTTTGGCCATGACTGATGAAGGCCAGCATGCTAAAAGTCGTCTGCACCACCCTGCCTACTTACGCAGTTGCTTTCAGCAAACTATGCCCTTGTACTTCTAGGTGCCTCCTTCACAACACGCATCAGTGCCCTATAATTCACTGTATAGGTCTTTCCCTGGCTTAATGTCCAAAATGAATCACCTCACTCAAAGTTCAAAGTAAATTTATCATCATATATGTCACCATATACAACCCTGAGATTTGTTTTCTTGCAGGCATACTCAGTAAATGTATGAACCATAATAGTTAATGTAATGAAAGGCTGCACCCAACAGGACAGGCAAACAACCAGTGTGCAGAAGACAACAAACTGACCAAATACAAAAGAAAAAAATAATACTTAAATAAACAATGGACATTGACAAAATGAGATGAGTCCTTGAAAGTGAATCTGTAGTTTGTGGGAACATTTCAATGATGGGGCAAGTGAATTTAGCACCTTTGGCTCAAGAGCCTACT
This sequence comes from Hypanus sabinus, assembly GCF_030144855.1. Taxonomy (NCBI): domain Eukaryota; kingdom Metazoa; phylum Chordata; class Chondrichthyes; order Myliobatiformes; family Dasyatidae; genus Hypanus; species Hypanus sabinus. The sequence goes on along the minus strand of NC_082712.1, from coordinate 129,544,910 downwards.
GGTTGAGGGGTAATAACTTCCTGAATGTGGTGGTATGAGTCCTAGGGCTCCTGTACTTTTTTCCTGATGGTAGCAGTGAGAAGAGAGCATGACCTGGGTGGTGTGCTGTTGGAGTCCCTGATGATGGATGCTGCTTTCCTGTGATAGCACTTTGTGTAGATGTGATCATTGATGGGGAGGACATAACCATGATGGACTGGGCCATATCCAATACATTTTGTAGGCTTTTCCATTCAAGGGCATTGTGCTTCCATAGCAGGCAGTGGTGGGCTTATCCTAAGTTGAAATTTAGGATTTCTCCCTAACTGATTAAGATCTCTGCAATTTATTGTAACCTGCTTTACTATCAACTAGTAAGAGAACTTACTAATCATGCCAAATACTTCCATATGCAAGTAATTTACATAAATAATGATTAACATAGGTCCTGGGGCACCCTACTTGTTACAAGCCTCAAATTGGAGAACGACCTTCAACCCTCATTCCCTGCTTCCTATCATCAAGCCTGTTCTGAATCCCACCCACCCCCTTGCCAGCTCCCCCTGAATCTCATGTGTTCTAACCTTCTGAATCAGCTTGCCATGTGGGACCTTGGCAAAGGCCTTATTAAAGTCCATGTAGACAACATTCACTGCCTTACCGCAGTCACCTCTGGAAAAACTCGCATCAGACATGACTTGCACAAAGCAGTACTAACTTCCTGATTAGCTATCCAAGTGGTGTTTATTCCTTCAAATCACATGATTTACATCTGCCTCACTATTCATCAACTAAGTGAAAGAAATGTAGAGTTAAAGTTTCGGGTCAAAGATTCTTCGTCAGAACTAGACAAAATAAAAAAACAAGTTAGTAAATTGTAACGATTGCAGGAGAAGGAAGGAAAGGCTGGTGGAAATGTCCGTAATGAAGTAATGCTGGAAATGCCATGGTGAGAAGCTAGAAATGCCATGGCTCTTTTAACAATGCTCTTTGAACGTGAACTCTCTATCACACAGATGCAGACTGGCAGACTGAGCGTTTCCAGTATTTTCAGATTTTTGGTATCTACAGGTTTTGATTTGGAGTAACTGACTAGGTGTGCCCACAGTTTGTGCCACTTGCTATTATTCAGTAGTGCTGAACTCCCAACTGAATTAAGCAGGTTGGTTGGCATTGTCACATCGACACTGCTAAACTAACTGGGTGATACAGTATTAGCGTTTTGTTCAAATGAGAGTAAATAAATTAGATGAAACTAACTGCTGTTTTTCAGTCTGATCACATAAAGATTGGTGCCCATGTTTAAGTCTGTAATTCCTAAATGCCAAACTCCCGTAATATTTGGTAAAATTAAGATTGCAAAGCTGAGATGCAGTGTTTTGAGCTACTTCAGAGAGCTACTCCCTGGTACCTCAAGATAAAGAAAAGAGGAAAAAATCAAATTAAACAATTATTTCAGTTAATTTTTGTTACTCTTAGTATCAGGTTTAGGATAATTTAACAAAATTCTATGACCATCCATCAAGAGTGATACCGATATTCACTGCCATCCTAAGGGAGAGAACATGTAATGCTCAACAAATTTTGCCAAATAATTTGCAGTCTGAGGATTGCAACAAATGTATCTATGTTCAACTATGTCTAACTGCATTAATTGAAATTTTAAGCCATATTATAATGGATAAATTATCAGTTGTAATGACTGAATAAATAAATGGATAGGGGAAGATTATAAAACATATTATCTCAGCCAGTGGTTTTCATTACACATTTCTTATTATAATAATCAGTAATACAACTCAGAAACTTTGTTTTATATAGTTAGATGAATATATAGAGAGTGTTTTAAATAGATGAGTAAGCAGTCTCAATCAATCTCAGTCTAAAATGGAAACATTAATTCACAAGTATGATGCTTTTATCAGATTTTACTGTAGTTATTCCCCCATCACCTTTCTGTAACTAATTGCCCACCAACACCCCCCCCCCATTGCTGTCTCCCTGATTTCCAGTGTTAGTAGACCTACCCAAACACTACATTGATGCAGTGTCTTTTTGATCCTGCAGGGGTCGTTCTAAATCCATGAGCAGTTTTCAGAATATAGTGTAGTGATCAGATGTAACTGTCTCATTCCTTTTGTGAGGCATCGATTATCTGAGGCCTTCTAAGTTACAGCAATCAGGTCAAGAGAAGCATCTTGGTTAATGAAGAAGTGCTGGAACAGGAGGCAGCCACTCCATTGGTGAAAGTGTCGAGATCTAACTTGGCTGGTGGTCTGAAAGTCAATGGTTCATCACTCATTGAGGGACTTTGATACACCCACTTTCTGAGTAGAAGCTGCCATATGTGTAGAGAGTAAGTGCAACAACTCTCCAGTGTTGGTCAGACGGTCCAGCCCATTGCATTGGTCTTGTGCTGAGAGTCTATGAATGGACTCCTGCAGGAACTGACAAAATTTTCAAAAGGAGTATCACACAGCATTAAAATAAATTGTGCCAAATAATTCTGCTTAGATTGGTAATATTTATATGTGATGAATTAGCTATGATATCAACAAGGAAAGAAAGATTTTCAACAATGAATATTGCATGATTGTCTAATACATAACCCCTAGAATTTCTCTTAGTAACTTTAGCAGTACTTATGATATTGTAAAAAAGCACATGATTAACTGAGCTGTTTTAACACACTGTTAATCTTCCTTGCGTTGTTTTGCTTTCTCATTTCAGCTTCCTACATGCCTGGAATGACAGCTGGAGTGGCACCATACCCGTCAGGCCATAGCAATACTGGGTATGGTTTGTATTTACCAGAATACTCACACTGAATGCTATAAATAATATGCACATTATTTGTGTGTTTAATTAAATGCTTTACTTTGGCATGTAACTTGGCTGATATTCTTTGCTAATGTTAGGTATTAAAGTCCCTTTTGTCCATGTAGATGGATGTAAAAGTTCCATGGTACTTGAACAGGACCAAAACAGTGTGACGATCCTCTAGCTGAGGTTGGGCTCACATTAATTTGATAAAGTAATTAATGAATCACTGGAAGTAATTGTCTTGCTATATGTTAATCTGAGCCTGGAGTTAGCATTCCAGAACCAAACAGAGAGAGAACAAATACAAAGCCTAGAACAGATCGACAGAAACCCCAAAGCAGACGCACACTTACTGTTAAGATTGCATGTGCCTGATACTCTGCTATCTTTGTGGAGTTGTTTGTGGTGAAAGTGAGGGCAACTCACAACAATCAGCTTTCAGAATAGGAACATTCAGACACTTTTTGCTGTAGTAATTCTGATTCTTTAATCTAAAGAATTCCTCTTCATTGAATCTGTATAAGTTTTACGGCCACATTGCCTTTCCCTTAAAAATGCATCTTGTTATGCGGGCATCACTTCAAGGGCGGTATTTGTCACTGTCCCTGTTATCCCTCGAGAAGATAAGTTACCTCTTTGAACTGCTTAAGTACAAGTACATTGCCCCCTGGAAGTGGTGTCACAGGGAGAAAGGGTGGCACTGATGAGTTGAAGTATGAAAATTGCTTTCATAGAGTCAGAGCGATACATTGTGGAAACATGTCCATGGTCCATGCCAACTAAGATGCCCATCTCAGCTAGTCCTAATTACTTGTGTCTGGCCCATGTCTTCCTAAACCTTTCCTATCCATGTATCTGTCTAATAATAGTGTACCTGTCTCATCCACTTCCTCTGGCAGCTCCCTTGTTTCATGTTTTGGGTGAAAAGATTGCTCTTCAAGTTCCTATTACATCTCTCCCTTCTTACCTTGTACTTGTATAATCTAGTTCTTGATTCCCCAAACGCTGAGGGAATAGAAGAGACAGTGCGTTAACACTATCTATGCCCCTCATTATATTATACACCTGCAATGAATAATGTTCTAGCCTGTTCAACCTCTAACTCAGTCCTTGCAGCATCTTTGTTTTTTTCTTCGTAATTTTTTGCACTAATTCCAGCTTAATAGCATCCTTACTCTCATAGTGTGACAAAATTGAACACAATATTGCAGATGCAGTCTTACCAGCATCTTGTACGGCTGCAATGTAACCGTCCCAACCCCTGACTGATAAATTCCAAATCAAAAGCTGCCTTCACCACCCTGTCTGCTTGTGACACTTCCAGGGAACCTTATACTTACAGGTTCCTCTTCTACAACACTCCCCAGGACCCATTCACTGAAGTCTTCCCAAAATACAAAACTAATCCTTAGCTGAATTATATTTTATTTGCTGCTTCTTTCTTACTTGATCAAGATCCGCTTGTAATTCTTGATAACCATCTGCACTGCTGATAAATAATTTCAAATTCTTCTTAATTTCTTTTTCAAAGCTATCTTGTGTCCCTTTTTGCTCTTCTGGTTTATTTCTTAAGTATTACTCCTGCTTCCTCAGTACTCCTCTAGAGACTGACTTGATCCCAGCTGCCTGAATCTGAACTCTTCTGATCAGAGTTTCAATATCCTTCATCATCCAGGGTTCCCTACTCCTGCCAGCTTTGTGCTTCACTATAACTGGGATATGCATACCTGGAACTCACATTTCACTTAAAAACCTATCACTTGCCAGAGAAATATTTGCTCGCAAACAACCTACTCCAATCAACTTTTACTAGTTCCTGCTTAGTACTGTCAAAAGGACCTTCTGTACATTGCCTGAGGAAGCTTTCCCAAGAACACTTAATAAATTCCATCCTGAGCACACTTAATAAATGCCACGCATCTAAGCCCTTAGCATTATGCCAGTCCCAGTCTATATTAGGAAAGTTACAATCCCCTACTATAACGTATTATTCTTGCAACTTTCTGAAATCTCCCTGGATGTTTGTTCCTCTAATTCCCAGTGACCGTTAGTACACTTCCAGCATGTTGATCAGCCTCTTATTTCTCATCAGCTCCAGCCATAAAGTCTCACTAGTAATCCCCTCAATAATTTCAGCTCGGACTATTCCTGTGAGATTCTCCTTAATCATAAATGAAACACGCACACACACACACACACACACACACACACACACACACTCACTCACTCACTCACTCACTCACTCACTCACTCACTCACTCACTCACTCACTCACTCACTCACTCACTCACTCACTCACTCACTCCTCCATCACCTATACCTGGAACTTTTAGCTGCCCGTCCTCCTCTTCTGTTAATCTCACATAACTTTCCACCCTCTGGGTTCATCCACCTTACCTGTCAGTCCTCATGTATGTAAATAAATATAATTTAATCCAGAAGTCTTTACTTACTGCCTACTACACTGCTGCCTGTGTCTTCTTCACTGAACCTACTGTCATTGAATTCTGTATCAATTTGCATCCTCCCATCTGCCTCACTGCTGCTTTGGTCCAAAGAAGTCTGAAGAATAATGTGTGGTATGCATAGATGATAAGTGTATAGTTTCTTATTTTTTACCATGAAATAAATCTATTTACTAACCACTTATGACACACACTGAAAGTTTTAGTCAAGATGTCAGTGTTGTCTCCACAAGTTAAAGGAAAGAAATAAGACTTAACTTCACTTTATGACCTCTGTTTGCACTGATGCATTTCTTAAGATGCTGTCTGTTGACCGATTTAAGTGCAGGGCCAGATGGGATAGGTTGGGTATGGACTAAATCAAAGCAACAGGGTTTGGGTCTTGCGAGGTTTACTCGTCTCTGCGCTGAACTGAGGCTGTGACCTGCAACTAACGGGCTCCTAGACCAGCTGCAGTGATGACTGGCTTCGTGGCTGTGAACTCATTTCCATGGACTTCAGTTCTGAATATAATTTGCTTTCTTTTTATTGTTGTATGATTTATTCTTTTCTGCAGATTGGGGGTTTGACGGTCCTGTTTTTTAATGGGTTATTCGCTTTCTTTGTGGCTGTCTGTAAGGAGACATATCTCAAGGTTGTATATAGTATACGTACTTTGATAATAAAGTAATTTGAACTTTGAACCCTCTGAATCAGTCTGCTGGTAACAACCTGTAGGAGTACCTGCAGCAGGACTGCAGTACTTCAAGTATAAAGTCTACCACCACTTTCGTTAGTCACTTTAGTAACTTCTAGCCTTGTCAGAAAAGTCTGCTTCCTATTTACTATTAAAAAATGTTGTAAATCTATAGATGCAACTTACAATTCATATTTTATATCTGATCTAGCATTTGCTAAGAAAGATCCCACAAGCTTCAACTAAACATTACGTTTGAAGAAACTAATTGGGGTGCAATGTCAGTCATACTGTTGAGCATATTTCTTTCTGAAAGGTCTTTTCCAATTACTCAATGTTTGTAATTTTATTATGGATAAAAGATTATGATTCAGAAGCCCATGTTGATCATGTGACCAGATGCCTTGCTGTTTCCTTGTATCGATGCTCCTCTGGCAGCCGGTGCCAGCCTCGGTTTGCTGCCAGTGTTGGACTTTTCCTACAAGTACGGTACTTTATCATGCATTGATGCTTGGTTTTCTTTCTTTCATGCTTCCAGTGGATTTTCAGGATTTCCCTATCCTCCTCAAGGTTCATATCCTCCGACCACAGGGACTACGCAGCAGCATCCGTATTCCAGCCAATCTTCTGCTGCAGGTGTTGGTGAGAATGTGCACTTAATTTTCTTTTTGCTTGTGGGCACTTGGAGATATTGTCCTGTAAAAGCTGGAACATAATATTTTATATCAGGTGACTCTTTCTGGATGGTGCACTTGCTCTATTCTTGTCTGCTGGGCACGGCAGAGAAGTTCAGACGGCACAGGCTTCTGTTCCATCGATTTAGCATCACTCCAGTGTCTTGGCAAATGGGCAATACAGTACTCAATATGTGAGCTTATGAATAAATTTTGACTCACCATTTGCTGGTTTATGGGAACACAGTGTTCTTGTTCACCACTAAATTCACACTGCTTGCAAAAATCATTACAGTAGTCAAGAGTAAGAAGCCTTAGTGCTCCCTCCTCCCCTGCATTCCCCCCCCCCCCCCCACCCATCTGTCACACCACCTTCTCTTAGTCCAGGAGCACAGAGTCCTATTTAATATTCTGATTGGTGTTTAACTAAGATTATTCAACTCAGCTTCTTAATGTCACTGTGCTATATCAGGATCAGGAATCCTAGTTGACCTCTAGCTTCTAATAGATCATGCATTAGAGACCTATTAAGTTCAACAGAAAGGAATCTTCTACATATTGCTGACTCTTAATGTTTGCAGACAGCTACTAGCATCTGCTCAGCAGTGGAAAATTTACCTCTCATTCTTGTATGATACAAAATGCTATATCAGAATCTCAAATTAAATTCCCCTGAACTTTCGATTGGCATTTTAAATCATTTTAATGTATTTCTTAGAAATTACTGAAATATAAAACTGGAGATGAGGCAATTCAATTTCTCTCATTATTTAAGTTTGGGAAACAATCATTCTTTGAGTCCACTGATATTTTATTACAAAATCTGGAATTTAACCAATACCATTTAGAAAACATTTTTTCAAAGCTTGTAATTTTATTGATAATGTTCTACTTTCTCCCATTGGCCTTATGGTAGTGTATTTTTAACTGCTTTGGTTTAATTCACTATCTCCTAACTAAAACACTTCTGTTAATGGCTGTGTCACGACTTGTATTTTTCCATTTCTCACATCTGTCACTTCCAACAAAGTTCATGTATTCAGGATAACTTCATTGCCATTTGTAAAAGAGTAAGGATAAAGATTACAAATTTTCACTGAGACCTTTTAAGTGTTTTTGGGGATGTGACTGCAGCACAATGAAAGATTGGCTTAGTCTGTGCATCTTCCCTGAATCTTGAAATGACCAGGAAAAGGATCTAAGTGGTTGAATCAAATCTGCTCCAAGTCTCAAGGACAATGTACCGTAGATTCCGGACTACAGAGCGCACCTGATTAAAAGCCGCACGCTCTAATTTTAGAAAGAAAATCAATTTTGTACTTGTACAGGCTGCACCGGATTTTAAGCCGCAGGTGTCCCACATTGTAATATGAGATATTTACACAGAAAGATATTACACGTGAGGGTTTTTTAACTTTTAATTAAATCCGTATGGTAACATAAACAAATACATATTGCAAATGCTTTTTTTCGAACAGTGCCTGTAACACAGCTACTTTTAAATATACATACGTATCGGTAACACACAAATTACGTTGCGTATACTTTTTTACTGAACAGTGCACGAACAACATTCCAATATCTCCTAACGACTGGTAAAAAAAATATATATACTGCAGCCTACCAGGAAAAGTTATTGATCGCCTTCTTCATCTTCCTCCTGCGCACTAAAACCATCAAAGTTCTCTTCTTCAGTGTCCGAATTGAACAACCTCAGGATCTCGTCACTCACTTCAGTCTCTTCGTTGTCACTCTCACTTGAGCGCACGCGGTCCTCTTCATCACGCAGCAGTCCAGCCTTTCGAAACCCGTTGGTGATGGTGGATGTTGTGACACGGCTCCACGCATTTAGGATCCACTGGCAGACTTGAGTTAAAGATGCTCTTCGCATGCGTCCTGTTTTGGTAAAGGATTTCTCGCCACTCGTCATCCAAGCCTCCCACTCAACGCGCAGCGCCACTTTAAATGCCAGGTTCATGCTGATGTCCAGTGGCTGCAAATACTTCGTGGTGCCCCCAGGAATCACAGCTGGAATTGAGTTTGTACTCTTGATGGCAGCTTTCACTGAATCTGTTATATGGGCCCTCATGCTGTCCGTAACGAGCAATGCTTTTTTTCTGTGAAAAAATCCCCCTGGTCACTTGGCGTAGCACTCTCTCAGCCAATCCTTCATTAGACTCTCCGTCATCCAACCTTTCTTATTGACCTTCACCATGATTTCTTTTGGGAAGTCTTCCTTTGGCATTGTCAGCCGCTTAAAAATCACCATCAGTGGAAGCTTTAGTCCGGATGCTGTGCAGCTCAGAACACAAATAAAATGCGTTCTCTCATGGCCACTTGTTTTCAGTGTGATGGACGAGTCACCTTTTTTATTAACAGTCCGAGTGAGAGGCAGGTCAAACGTCAAAGGTACTTCATCCATATTTATGATATCATCTGGCCTGATGGAATTCTCCGCTATCTTTGTTTGAGTGAATGTGCGGAAGTTAGCAAGCTTTTCCTCGTGGTCGGGAGGGAGCTGCTGACACAGAGTCGTGCGTACCCTGACGGACAGGCCTTTTCGTCTCATAAATCTAAAACACCACGATGGCTCACCTCTAAAATCTTCGATTTTCATTTTGGTGGCGATTGCTTTAGCCTTCAGTCTGATCTGCACGGTGGAAACACCGCGGCAGCCTGCTCTCTGTGTGTTAACCCAGTCTTCAAGAAAGTTTTCAAGTTCGGGCCATCTGCTATGATTACCTCTGAAAGCTTTTGTCGTCTTTTTGCATTGACTCAGTTCTTCACGGTGGCGTCTCCACCGTCTCACCATCGATTCATTTATGCCAAGATTATGTGCAGCAGCTCGATTTCCTTCTTCAACAGCCAGATTGATCGCCTTTAACTTAAAAGCTGCATCATATGCTTTTCTTCGAGTGTTTTCCATGTTGTTGAGGGTGAGTACAAATGACTGATTTACAATAATTTAATTATGAAAGTGAGCTTGATTTATCGTACAATTTCATTGGACCTCTGTCAACTACTCATCAATTTTATTGGTCTACTGTTACGAGGCAAAATGTTTTTGGCGGCATGAAAAAAGAACATGCATTAGCCGCACCGTAGTATAGGCCGCAGTGTTCAAAGCGTGGGAAAAAAGTAGCGGCTTATAGTCCGGAATTTACAGTACATATTTTATTCTGGACAGTATTATAAGAGAGGGAGAGGTTGGGTATCCCTTATCCGAAATCTCTGAAATCCAGAAGTTTTGAGTCCTTACATGAAGTGACAAATAGGAAATTCCACAAGGCACAGGAAAGGTTCCCAGGCAATGCACAGGTCTTTGCACACCAGACAGTTCTGAGAAGTAACCTCACATATGTAATGAACAGAAGTTAATGAAAAATAGAAAAACTGCATACAGTGAAAAATGAAGATCTTGATCGTGTAAAGAGTGTGTATGTGCGTCGGAGTGAACATATGCCATTTAACAGTATGCTGATCACGAAACAAGCAAAGATCTATCATGACAAACTGAGAATTGAAGGTTACGGTGAATATTCAGCAGGCTGGTAGAAATTTAAGAAAAGGCACGGCATTAAATATTTAGAGTCTGCTGATTACGAACTATTGATAACTTTGTGAAGATTTTTGCTGATGAAAATCTAACACCAGAACAGGTCTACAATGCTGATTGTTTTTATACCTTATATGTATGTATGGCATCCGTTAGTCTTGCGAGACCATGGATCTGCACCTGGAAAGTCTTCTCAAGGGTGCAGGCCTGGGCAAGGTTGCATGAAAGATCAGCTGTTGCCCATGCAGGAAGTCTCCCCTCTCCATGCCACCGATGTTGTCCAAGGGAAGGGCAAGGGCCGATACAGTTCGTCTCCAGTGTCATCGCAGGAGTTGCCAGAATGAGGTTGAAGACAACGTTGGACTGCCTTAGGGACTTCAGCTCCGGATTTGTCCTCAGGGTTTACTCCCAAAGTCTCTCCCATGAGTGGGTATGGCCGTAAGGCAGCGGTGGTTTGAAATCAGAGTTTTCCTTCTTTTAGATGGACTGCCTTCCCAGGCTGACGAGTTCCACCTACCTTAACTAAAAAGTAAAATACAAATACAGTGTAGTGTAACCTCTTAATCAAAACACAGCATGAAAGCCTGCAGTTGTTTGTTTTTCAACAGCTGATTCAGATATTCTCCCGATGCTGCTTTTGTTATCCTGCAGACATTGTATTTTGTTAATAGTATGCAATTTTTTTTGCTGTTAAGTACGTATGTGTAATTAACAAGTGTAAGATGAAGACTGCAAACTGGTAGTACATAAATTCAGAGTTGGAAATGATGTCAATCTCAAGCTATCTCATTATCTCATACTGTTTGTCTTGCAGGTCCTGGCAGAGACAACACCATTGGTGAGGACACAATCCGTGCTTCATTGATCTCTGCAGTTAGTGATAAACTGCGCTGGCGGATGAAAGAAGAAATGGACCGTGCCCAAGCTGAACTTGATGCCCTCAAACGAACAGAGGAGGACCTGAAGAAAGGGCATCAGAAACTAGAAATGATGGTCAGTCAGCTGGATCAAGAAATGGTAAGACTGAGTTGTCTAAAAGGATTGCCCTAATGTGGGGTGATTGATAAGTCTGTGGCCTAAAGTAGGAGTCAATTTAAGAAAACCTAGCACATTTATTTTTCAATGAAGTCCCCTCCTACATTTACACACTTAGTCCAGCAGTTGTGGAGCATACGGATCTTGGACCTCCAGAAAGTGTCCACAGCAGGGGTCACTGATAAGTTCGTGGCTTAAGGTAGAGAGATGTTATTTTTATTGTATCGCCCTAAATTTGCCAGAAAGATTAAAAATATTAACCTAATCATTTTTATTTAACAACACGCACAAAATGCTGGTAGAACACAGCAGGCTAGGCAGCATCTATAGGGAGAAGCGCTGTCGTCCTGACAAAGGGTCTCAGCCCGAAACGTCGACAGCGCTTCTCCCTGTAGATGCTGCCTAGCCTGCTGTGTTCTACCAGCATTTTGTGTGTTGTTTGAATTTCCAGCATCTGCAGATTTCCTCGTGTATGCATTTTTATTTAAACCTGTTTTTTTTATCAGCTTTGAACCATACATATTCTAAAGATCAATACCACTTCCTCAGTAATCCTAGCCATGTAGTAGAATTAGTTGGAATTGTGGGTAGGCAATGTGCTTCTGGAAATGAGAGAGTTTGGTAAAGTTGGTTCTCCACATGGATCTGCTGATGGCAGCTCCACCAAACTGACCCCATTCCAGATTTTAACCAACTTACTTGGTTTCATCTTTGTTTTGCGATTGACCTCTGAGCTCCTGTTTTATTGTAAATTTATTCATCATTATGTTTGTTTTAATAGAAATTTGTAAGTTAATTGTAGAGATGTTCACTCTAACTTGAAAAAGCCTAAATCCTTTTGGGAGGTTTCTGTGGTGAAATGCTAGGTAGCTGTAATGCCTGCAACGCCTTCAACAACAGGCAGGCACATGTGGATCTGACACATCTCTGAGCCTTGTGGAATTGTAATGGAGTCCAGGGCATTTCATTAATTGCTGAGCTGAGGCTGGTTGAGCAGTGTATCAAACACTTCTGCTTCACTCCAGCCTCATTTGAATGGTGCATTTGTTGACCTACATTTAAAGGTAAGTTTCCATCTTTAGTTCAGGGATATTTATGCTTATAATTAGCTTCAAGTTTTCAGATTGGAGTTTTTTCAAAAACTGTGAGCCTTCAAGCTGCTGTATCTGTCATCATATGCATATTGAATTGCAGTTAGCATAGGAAAACCAGGCACAGGTGTGTCAAGGCAATCAGGAACAACAGTCTTGCATCTTCTCCAAATCTTTCTACGTATCCTTCACCCTCATGTATTGGAGTACTTTATTCTCAATATCCTCAAAAATAATTTCTGAGAAGAGGACTAATGTAGGCATAACTTAGCACAACCATGTTTGAATTTTTTTGAGTATTGCCTCAAGAATGTCTGCCTCTGTACTTTGTAAATTGTATTCCTTCAAAATAGCATATCCACCCTGTGGATTTCTTTAAAACTATTCCTCCAGCTGTATGAAGTTTTCATGACTCAAAACCTGTCACTTTTCCCAGACTGATGTAGACAAGAATATTGAAGCTCTGAAGAAGAAAGATGAAGAGCTGAGTGTTGCACTGGAGAAAATGGAGAGCCAGTCTGAAAATAATGACATTGATGAAGTTGTTGTGCCTACAGCACCACTCTACAAACAAATCCTAAATCTTTATGCTGAGGAGAATGCCATTGAGGACACCATTTTCTACCTGGGTGAAGCTCTGAGACGAGATGTCATTGATTTGGAAGTCTTCTTAAAGGTGATTGCTTGAATTGATGTGTTAATGGATGCACCTTGGGTCGTATTCCATTCCCTGCTTATTGGCTCTGGTAATGACTTTCTAAATTGTCTGCATTGCTTCCCTGACAACAGCCACAGCATCTGTTAAGCCATAATGTGGTCAGTATTTTCCAGATCTCTAATCAATATGGTGTGAGCCTAGTTGTGAGGATTGCATCTCTAACTGGTTACTTACCTATCTCATCCTCTTGTCCATGAAATCCTCATTTCATTTTTAAAATGTTCAATTTTATTAAAGTCTCTTCTAGAAAAGGTTTAGAGTGATACTGACCAAATGGGCACCTTGGTCACTGTGGAGAAGTTGGGCCAAATAGCCCATTTCCATGTTCTGATTCTATCCTTAAGAATCTCCAACTCTAATGTTACTGGAATTTTGCACTGTACTGAATGCTGAGGTTCAATTGAATATTGCTTAATTTTACCTTTGACCTTTAGTGATTTTCAGTGAAGGCTTTCATGCATTGAGCTCCCTTCGTTTCTGAAGACTACCTAGAATTGTATCTTCTAAGTAATAAATGACGTCCCTGTTCTTTTAAACAGCAGAGTTTGCTTTGAATTTAACAATTTGCTGCTCTGCTGCTTCCACTTTGGTATTGCCAACAATGTTTTTGTATTTCATCCCATTAAGTTATTAATGACCTGAAATGTTCTATGTTCTATGTTCAACAACTTTAAAGCTATGATCCATTGCTTATTTCTCCATGGTGACCAGGGAACTGAACTGAAATGATACTTGTGTTAATAATTTGCTTACAAAACAGCTTTTAGCCATATGACATGTCTTTCAGGAACAATGAATTTTGACATTGTTACTTTCTCCTCCCTGCAGCATGTACGCCTCTTATCTCGCAAACAGTTCCAGCTTCGAGCATTGATGCAGAAAGCAAGAAAAACAGCAGGCCTTAGTGACTTGTACTGAACAATTGTCTGACTTTCAGATAAAGGTCTCCTTTTTTGCCTGCAATTAACCAACTTCAAGATAAGTTATTGGATGTTCTAGCTGTAAATTATGTTGACTGTTTTCTTTGAAACATCTGTGACAGCACTTTGTATTTACCTGTAATCTGCAGAAGTAGACATTAGAATAAAGATTCTATTGATTTTAAGCTAGTGTCAAATATTATGAAACTTCATAATTTTGTCAGCTTTCTTTGAAAGGCCCAAAACATTTAGAGAAAAGTGTGTATTACTTTTATTGGGGGGGGGGGGGGGGGGAAATACCAGGCCATGTTAAACACAAGGTCATCTTGCACATTCATAAATTTCTACAAGTAATTTATCAAGCTAAAAGGGTTTGGTCCTCATTTCAGAAGTAAAATCCTTTTAGTGCTGATATTGTTGATTACCAGAGCATTACTCATTAAACCAACTTCAAATGTAATAGTGAACAAGAAAATGAACTTGGATTGTTTTAAAGTGACAATTGCTTTATTCATATCATACTAAGCTGCCTACTCTACATAAATACTTAACTGGCAATAGTGAGGTACTGGGATAAGTAGGACAACATGATCAAACATGGCAATATTATTCTGACCAGAGATAGAAAAATAAGTCACAATTTACTCAAAGCAATCCCTCATAGACTAGATTCATAGGAAGACAGAGCAGAGGCTCAGAACTTCAGCTCCTTCTGAATGTCCCACAAGGTGGTAGCACTCTGCTGCAGCTTCGCTTGTTCGTTGGGCTTCAGTGTCATCTTTACAATGTTAGAAATTCCATGATTATCCAAAACACTAGGAAGACTCAGGAAAACGTCATTGGTGATACCATAGAAATTCTGTAGGAAGAACAGGATAGTCAGTGTGTGCCACAACTATTTTTCAACTCTACTCTCCCATCATTAATTATGGGATGAATATGCAGGAAAAAAAAAGAAAAGTTATGCTTCCATTTTATATACTAGTTCGTCCTTTCCATTTGATTTGTTTACCATGCTCAAGCACTTAGCATTGTTCCCCTTACCTTAACCATTGTAGATACTGGATGAACCCTACGCAGGTTTTTCATTATAGTTTCTGCCAGATCTGCCACAGACATTCCAATTGCCCAGGATGTGTATCCTTTCAATTTTATCACCTCATAAGCACTGTGGAATAAGCAAACCCCAGGTCAGTCACTTTGATAAAGGCATTTATTCCCATAAATGCAACAGTTATGACTTTAGAATAGATTTTACCAGTAACCTTCATTTTCCGTTGCTCTAACTTGTGCCTGCAGTACTGCGGTCATGTATCATCGATTACTACAAGCATACACAGCTTTAAACATTCATATGTGGGTCGTTCAAATTTATGGCATACAAAAGCCATGCCAAATTATGAAATGAAATTATACTGGAGTGTGTACTATGACTAAAAATAATTTCAAGCTGTGCAAAGGAAGGAATAGAAAAATCTACCAGAATAAACATTTTTGAAAACATGCTGATCTATCCATTACTCCATGTAGCTTCTATTTTCAGAATACAGAGGAATCTTATTTTTCTCGTGTTAAATTTGTTTGATCCAGACAAGACTGGACGTTTGCTCTGCTGATAACTTGTATTCTTCATTTCAATACCATTCAGTAAACTTTCATCATATCCAAACATTTAAGTCACTGAATTTCCAACTTTGTTGCTAATTGCCATTATTTGGTGTCTAATGTTAATAGAATTTGCAAACAAATATTAATCCTCTGTGGAAGTTTGGTGACATTTTGAAAACCAGAATGAAAGATAATTTTCTCCAAATTCCATTCAAAGGGCCATAATAGACAAGATGAAAGTAATGTGTCCTAATAATAAAACAATAGAACTGTGTTTGGTCACTGCAGTTATCACCTGTCAACCACATCCTTGTGGACCTTCTTCCAGTTTTCCTTGTCCTGGTCAGTTCCTATATCAGGGTGAAGTTCCTGCAGGTTCACACCTGCAACATTCATGCCACTCCACACAGGCACTAATTTAAAAAAAAATCAAGAAAAATACATAAGCACTTAAAAATGACCCAACATTTGTCACAGATGTCATACAACTTAAATACTATCCACGTTTTTTTAAGATAGTTCTGACTAAGATAGAATTATAATTTGCCTGCAAACAGTAACCTATCACTTTCTAGGAAATTACATTTTTCTGCTTGTGCTAAGAAATTTTGACTGCTAGTGGACGAGGGAAGAACTTGCATTCATGATGCTTAATTACAACATGGATGACAGACTTGAATTCTTCAAATGTGTAGAATACAGCAAGAACTACTCACTACAAACCACATTCCTCAACCACTCAAGTCGTCATTGATTTGTTTTAACTATATTTAAAATCACTGAAGGTTTGAAACTATTGTGATTCATCATACAAATTAATAAATTGAAAGTGAATTTCTGACTCCATTCTGAAATTGGCATTTCATTTTTGAAATTATTAGTCCATCCCACACCCCAAAGGCTTTCTATTCCCCACAAGATCCATAATCTACCTGTGACACACTGGATTATGCTGAACCCAAGGACTCTCTGATGGGAAGGGGGGTAACTATTCTACCAGCTCTGTGCAATCCAGTTCAATACCACAAATATCAATAACATAGGAGTAGGTTGCTTGGCTCCTCAAGCCTACCTCATCATTTAATGATTGCAGCTCATCTGCCCCAGGCCTTTTTCTACTTCATCTAATAACTTAAAGTCTCACACCATTATTGTAAACAGCTGTTAAAGATATTTGACAGTTCTGCCTAACCAGTCCAACATGACATTTGACCTACTTCAATTTCAACTATAACCTCAGCACAGCTCTTTCAGACATACCACTGGAGTCTCCGTGCTCGCCAATCACCCAGCCATGACAGCTGGAGCTGTGGATTCCTAGTCTCTCCCCCATTAGGTATCTAAAGCGTGCAGAGTCCAAGTTGCAGCCACTTCCAATAACACGGTGCATAGGAAAACCACTCAGCTTCCACGCCACATAGGTCAGGATGTCAACTAATGGGGAAAGAAAAACATATGCAGATTAACTCCCAACACAACTGCCCTGTTCATTCCTTTTCCCTCTCTTTAAGGACAGAAGGAATTTGCTCCATTTTCAGTAATTATTTAACAAGTATAAACTACCACATAACTGTGTAGTAGTACACAAACAGGGCACATTAAAACCAGTTTATTCAGTCAACTATAGTTGTCATTTCAGAGGGTTTTTCCCTCACTTTTTAATTCCAGCACTTATAACAGTCGTTGCAGTATGACTCAATAGGATTTGAGAATGCATATTTAGCTTGATGCATGGATATCTCAAATTTTTTGTTTGAATACATGCCAAAATGGTGAACTCCAAGACAAGGTTGACTCTGTAGCAGATTTATTTCCATGGTGATGATGCTTTGTTTTGAGCACAAGATAGTTCCTAGACAAAATTCCTACAGCTTGCTCAGTACATCCCATTAGTCATCTTTTCAGAATAATTACCCTTTCTCCCTGTGCCACCAAACCCCAACCGTCCATTTTCACATTTGCCTCATTTCATTTGCAGCTGCCTGCATTCAACCCCCTCAGCCAGTCTAGATCTGCAAGGAAGCTCCAAACGTGTAGACAGCTTTTTACATGTTACAAGCCTGGCTTCTCACCAGCTCAGAGCCGCACCACCCACTGCAGGCTAAAAGCTCTGCCGACTATATGAAAACAAGAGCTAATAGGGAATCTATGCGTTAAGTAGGACTGAAAGTGGTGCACAGTATAGGTCATTACAGATAAGAACAATAAAATATATCTGGAAAGGAAACCATCTGGGATTTTGGGTAATTTTTGAAGTGGTGTTTGAAACTTAAGAAATTTAAATTCATCCCAATGAACAGAAAGGCATGGGAGCAGAATTAGGCCATTCAAGTCAACTCTGCTAATTGATTGTGGCTTTTTTATTTTCCCTCTCAACTCCACTGTCTTCTACTTGTAACTTTTGATTCCGCTACTAATCAAGAACCTATCAACTTCTGCATTAAGTATATCCATCTGTGGCTTTGAATTTCATATTCACCACCCTCTGGCTAAAGAAATTCCTCATCTCTTTTCCAAAGGGACATCCTTCTATTATGAGGCTGTGCCCTCTGGTCCTAGAATCTCCCACTATTCTCTCCATGTCAACTCTATCCTAGCATTTCAAAATTCAGTAGTTTTAATGAGATCTGCTTTCATTCTTCTAAACTTCAGCAAATACAGGCTCAGGGCCATCAATTGGTCCTTATAAGATACTGCTTGGGGTTAACATACAAAGCCACAGCATTACATGCTTTTTTTTATTCTAGTCCTTTTGTAATGAATGCCTTCTTTACTACTGACATCCTGCAAGAAAACCTTTAGGGAATCTTGCACTAGCATTCCAAGTCGCTTTGTACCTCCAATTTCCAAATTCACTCCATTTGCAAAACAGTCAGTGCCTTTATTCCTTTTACCAAACTGCATGACCATACACTTCCCTATTTATCTGAAACTTCTTTGCCCATTTTCTTAATCTGTACAAATCCTACTGCAGACTCCCTGCTTCCTTAACACTACCTACCCCTCCCACCTAACTTCGTATCATCCATAAACTTGGACACAAAGCTATCAATTCCATCATCCAGATATTAACAAAATGTAAAAAGTAGAGGACCCAATACTGACCCTGTGGAACACAAGTTTCCAGCATCCATCCAAAAGCCTCATGTGTGGCACCTTGTAAAAGCCTTCTGAAATCCAAGTAGAATCATCGACTGGCTCATTTGTCTATTCTGCCTGTTATTTCCTCAAAGAATTCCAATAGATTTGTCAATCAAGATTTCCTCTTAAGGTAACCATGCTGACTTTGGCCTATTTAATCTTGTGTCTCCAGGTGCCCTGAAACCTTATCCTTAATAATAGATTCTAAAATCTTGTCAACTACTCCAGTTAAGCTAATGATAATGTCCTGTCTTTTACCTCCCTTCCTTCTTAAAGAGTGGAATGATGTTTGCAATTTTTTTGTCCTCCAGAACCACTCCAAAATCTAGTGATTCTTTAAAGATGGCTACTAATGCTTCCACAATCTCTTAAGGTACCTCTTTCAGAACAGAGGTGCAGTCCGTCTGGTTCAGGAGACTTAATTACCTTCAGACTTCCAGCTTCCCAAGTACCTTAGTAGCAGTCACATTCAGTTTTGTTCCCTGACAATCTTGGATTTTTGTATTTCTGCTACTCACTTCCACATTGAAGACCGACTCAAAATACTCATTTTGTTTCCCATTATTACCTCTCCAGCATCATTTTCCAGTGGTCAAATGTTCACATTTGTTTTTTCTCCCCCTCATTGTTATAGTTGTCTTCTGTCTGTTTTTAAATGCTTCCCAATCCTCTAGCCTCCCACTAATTTTTGCTATATTGCAAAATTTTCCCCCCATTCTTTTGCTTTTATGCTTTCTGTGACTTCCCTTTTCAGACCTGATTGTCTCATCCTTCCTCTAAAATGCTGCTGCTAACCGACCCTGTGCCTTCTGAATTACTTATGGAAACTGCAGCCATTGCAACTCTATGATCATTCCTGCTAGTGCCCCCTTCCAATCTACTTTGGCCAACTCTACTCGTGTCTCTGTAGTTCCCCTTAGTCAACTGTAATACTGATACATCCAATTTTAGCTTCTCTCTCAAATTGCAGCATTAACCATATTATGACCACTTTCTCCTAATAGTTTCTTTACCTTAACTTTCCTAATCAAACCTGGTTCATGACAACACCCAATCCAGAATTGCCTTTTCCCTAGTGGACTCAACCACAAGTTGCTCCAACAAGCTATCTCAGACATTCCACAATTTTTCTTCCCTTGGGATCCAGGAGGAACCTTGCTTTCCCAAACTACTTGCATATTGAAATCCCCTATGACCATCATAACATTGTCCTTTTTACATGCCTTTTCTATTTTCCATTGCAATTTGTACCCCACATCCTGGTTATTGTTTGGAGGCCTGTATATACCTCCAGTGAGGTTCTTTTACCCTTGCAATTTCTTAATTCTGTTCCAAAGGAGGGTAAAGCTGGGGCTCTCCTCAGTTCTACCAGACAATCACATGCTTGATGGAGCCGACTGGAAAACTTACACTAAAAAAATACTAACCTTGAAGTTATAGGTTTTTTTTTACAATTTGATAGCAAATTGCTTTACACGTTTGCAGTGATATTTGGGACAATGGATATGGCTTGAAAAAAATGTCAACCAGGAGATTGAGTCAATTGGGAGAGGAGAGACTTTATGGTTTGGAATAGAGGCCACTCCAAGGATAGAACTTGGAAGTGACAATGCTAGTGATTTATTGAATAACTGAAACAAAGGACTGCGTCTGCACAATGCAACACCAGAATCGGATTGAAAGAAACCAATACATAATCTATAGAGATTTTTCAACAATGACAAACGTTGCCATGAAGGAAAAGAGATGTAGGAATCAATGGATGCCAGTATTTTATTACAAAACTTATGAGTAACTAGGCATGTCAGATTTACACATTTTTGATGAAAGGCTCTATGGAGCCAGAACAGTAGAGTAGATAGAGTGAACCTGGACCAATGAGGAAAGGAGAGGATGGGATCCATTCTACTTAATTAAAATCTAATGGATCTATACTTACTGGATTTTTAGCATTTGACAACTGTATATCTTTCTTTGAGCTACTTTAGAAGACTGTCAATAGCAAAATATTAATTTTCTGCTCCCAGTAAACATGTGAAAACAACTACCCTTTCAGTAATAATGCTTCCATGCTGAAGACAGCATCTTTTGATTAAGAGTTTGACCACAAAATTTCATATCTGTTGTTCTAAACCCATAATATATCTAAGCCCTTGAACCCTCCCCATTGCAAAGTGGATACTACTCACCTGGGTTGGACACAATAAGCAAGACACAATTTGGACTATGCTTGACAATATCCGGAATAATATGCTTGAAGATATTTACGTTGCGTTGAACCAGGTTCAGGCGGCTCTCTCCCTCCTGCTGCCGAGCACCAGCTGTGACCACAACCAACTTGGAACCGGCACTAACAGAATAATCTATCATAGGAACAAAATTGTTAGCCCCATCATATATCTCAATTCTTACTCCATAAAACTGATATCTGATGTGAAAGAGCTGTACCACATTACTTTCTCCACTAGCACACTCTGTACAAGAATCGACATTCCAGCCCAACCCATAGGCCCATACACTAAAATCTCAACATTCAAGAGAAGACTTAAAAATCCCTTGCATAGAACTGCAGATCTGGTTCCTGACTTGCAATTCTTCACTTATTGTTTCCTATTCGCGACCTGTAAATTTGATGTACCTAGTTCGCCACATTTATGGTTTAAGTCGGGTGACATTCTTTGTAACCTTAGTACACTATTTGGCCTAACAATTCTCTGCTTGTAATGATACTGTTCACGAGCCTTCTACAGTGTTCCTTTATTTAATCCTTTTCTCAATCTTCTAAACCAGAAATCATCCGAGATACTTGTTGTCCCCTATTTTAGAGGTATTGGTCCCAATTTATTTATTTATTTTAATAAGTCCACACACACTTCCATAGACAATATTGTTTCAAAGACAGATCATGTGAATAACTGGTGAGGACTGGTGCTCAGGGTGGCAAGTTCTAGAGGGTATTCTGTTCAGAAAAAAGGCAGAATCATTTAGCACAACATCATGGGCACAAGAACCTATTCTGTGCTGTATTGTACTGTTATATAAAAGCATGCCTTGCCAGCAATGTATAATATTTAACCAAGAGTAACTTTCTTAATCATTTAAACTACTAACTCAAGAAATAATCAGGGAGATGCTGAGAAGGCACCCAAGTTAATGTCAATCCACCATCCCACTTCCAACCTCACCTTTCTGCCTAGTCCCCAACCTTATATGCTCACAAAATCCCAGCTCCTCTCATTCCCCTACCCTTAACTCACCTTTGCCGGACACAATTTTGGAAGTGTGGAGGAACAGGCTCCCATGTTGCAAGTCCATCATCTCCCCCTTCAACTTATCCTCCATTACATCCACCAGAGCCAACTCATCTGCCAGATCCTGAAATATGCAACCACAGTAAGAGTCAACTTAGCAAGACCAAAGGCCTAATACCATAGGGTCCAGTAGTGTTTTAATTTGATTTCCATTACTTTCAAAGTTACTCCATTGTAGCCCAGATAGCCATTTAAGTATGAGAAAATGTCTCACTAGCCCTGAAAAAAGGTGGGGGAGGGGAAAGAGGGAAGAAAATGTATACAAAATGCCTATTCCTGAATGCTCTTGGAACCATGTCAGCTGTAGTTCAACAACAGCCAAGTAAACTTCTCCATGTAGGCCAGATGAAGAAAGGTAAGACGATACTTGTCATTCAAGAGCTAACATCATGTTGAGTAGGGGGTAGAAATGGAAAAATTGTATTGGTTTGATATTCAATATCTCAAATGCCAAACATGCAAACTAGGGCATTCCAACATTTTCAGCTTCTAAATGTGTTCAATAGTAGTAACTCCCCAAGTCTAGTCCTGGTGGGAACAGCAACTTTGCCACCTGAATGTTGTCTTACCTTCATTAAGACACTGATGGCACATGCCATTCCTACTGCGCCCACACCAACAATCGTAATCTTGTTGTAGGAGCGCTGCTCCTCGGAGGATGCCAACTGGCCAATTAGCTTTTCCTTCAGGTTTGCCATTTTTGCTGCCGAAAAGAAATAATAGGCATCAATTGTCTTTTTAAATCGCTTTCCCAGAATCTAAACTTGATACTAACCAGGAATTCAAATTTTAAGGACATTTCTTCTAAAGATTATGTGGTCTGATTACCCTGCTGCATGAAACAACGTGCTAGATAAATTCAATCATATGTAGCCCAATTTCCTTGCCAGGCTACAAAGTTAAATTTAACTTGTGCAAGTGCTCACTTCTTATGATGCAAGTTCCCATTACAGGAATTCACATGAAGAGATAAGCTCTGTCAAAGTCTGGTTGCTTTTGACAAGGAGTTATAATTAACATCAGTTTTAGGATCTCTGCTGTTTGCAGTACATTTATAACAGACAGAAAACACTATGTATTAGATAATTTTTGGAGGCAAGATGCATGGAATCTCTCAAAATGAGAAATCAAGTGGAATTAAGCCAGCAATAAAGGCTTATGACTGGCAACATCAAATAGGAGCAAATTTAACTTAATGAGAGCAAAACAACTGAAAGCATTGCATACAATTCCGATTGCCTTTTTAGCCTTGCAACCATAGATCATCTAGAATAAAGCACTGAGGACCAATACATCTGGAAAGGAAGCTGAGGGTGGATACCATCCAACTTTCTCAACCGATAAAATTAACATCATCTATTGCAACATCTTCCAGAAATTGGCCAAGCTTAGAAACGGGAAGTAGTTTAGACACAACCACTTTAGGGACTACTTAGATTGGACCATCTGGGAAGTAGATAGAAAAGTTTGAACTATTTTGTATTAGAAAAATTAACACATTAAATTTTGACATAATGTATATTTAATATAGACAAGTCAAATTTCAAAATAGACTAGAGACTAGCATTGCTCTCCTCTATAAACATGCTTCGTTCACAAAAAAACAAATTGACTGGGTGTATTATACAGTGTTGTACAAGCATCGCTCTCCAAAATTTGTTAATTTTTCTTAGCAGCTTTTCTCTATAGTCTCACATTACTATTAATTTTTACTGACTCATTCTTTATAAACGCCTTTTGCATTATACTAATTACTGGTACTGAATTTGCTACATTTGCCCCCCTGCCCCCAAAGATATGTCTGTCAATCACCACTAATCTGATTATACAATTGACCCAAATCTTTTTCCATGTTGTTAACAACAACCTGTATTGAAGAGGAAAGAGATTCTGTAATTTCATAATGCATCAATGACTGACTACACATCAGATTCTGAGTAGTGTCTACATTTATAGCAATATCAGATTAGCTGGGTGGGAGAATTCTATCACAAGTTATAAACCAACAAAATACTACTCGTCTTTTTGGCACTACACTGATTTACGCATTTGAGTTCCCACTTTTCTATTCAAACATTAAGTTCATCTACTCCAATATGGATGGCAAATAAAAATTGCTATCATCTTTCCTCCTTCCATTTGTTATTACAAGGTTGTTAAAATATCCCGTTTTTCAAGTCTACAAAACTTTGCACCTCATCTTTCAACCTCCCCTTCGTCCTACAGCCAATCTTACAAAGCCCAATCTTCTTCAGTTCTTCAAACAACTGCTTCATGAAGCATCATGAGGATGAGAGGTGACCTGAGAGAGGTGTATAAGATGATGAGAGGCATTGATCGTGTGGATAGTCAGGGGCTTTTTCCCAAGGCTGAAATGGTTGCCACAGGAGGACACAGGTTTAAGGTGCTGGGGAGTAGGTACAGAGGAGATGTCAGGGGTAAAGTTTTTTTACTCAGAGTGATGAGTGCGTTGAATGGGCTGCCAGCAACGGTGGTGGAGGCGGTTACGATAGGGTCTTTTAAGAGACTTTTAGATAGTTACATGGAGCCTAGAATTTCTAAGGTAGGGACATGTTTGGCACAACTTTGTGGGCCAAAGGGCCTGTATTGTGCTGTAGGTTTTCTATGTTTCTATGTAGTTTCTCACAAATTAAAAGTTGTAAATTGAGCATGACAAGCATTTACCTTGACCAGCCAACTTTACCTTACACAACTGTCCTACAATCAACTTCCAAGCTGCTAAGTACATAATTTCAGAGTCCAAGCCAACAGAATCTGTGCTGATTCAGGAGCATCTTCATTCAAATGTTAAACGCTCATTAGTAATTGAAAGCTAGTAACTTCACAATTACCCTCCCAGGGTCAGTCAGCTCACTGACGTTTCATTGTTTACTCGACTAAATCAAATATGCATTCCAACTACAATTACATCCCACTACAACGTTTGGGTCAATTTAAATAGCGCCTCTTCTGAATGTTGTTTCAGCAAGGCCACAGAATGGAGACATTTATAGATAATTATCCACTCACAGCTCTCTATTACTGGCTTCTTTCTAATACACTACCATATCAAGTTTTATCTAGCTCAATAAACGACTATCATATTCAACTTTGTGCCTCTTTACCTTGTATGCTACCATCTTACACTTGCATCTCAAAGCCTTCTGCTGTATTTCTTGTATCCTTGCTGCCTTTCTACACTTGAATGTTTCCTTGGTGCCCCCTCACAGCATTTTCCAAGTGGTCAACTGAAGCACGTCACTAATTCCCAGTAGGCAACCACCAACACGTGTGCATTGTGCAGGCTGTGTCCAATCACACTGCATGCTCCAACTTATTTACTGCTGTTTAGGAGTGAAGTACATAAAGCCATTTAGGATGGAGAAACAGCAGGAAAGATAGAGAAGCATTTAAGCCATATTCATGTGAAAAATCAAAACCTGACAAAGATGACATTGAAACCTCAAGAATGTATTAACTTTCTGCTAGGAAAGTCAGGTCCATGGGGTCGGTCTGCAGTACTAGAACTTGACTTGACAAAGTCCCAAATAAGATTACATGCACCAGAACATGCATCAGAGCTAATTTTTTTTTTAAATAAGTGTATATTTAAACAAGGAAAAACAGAAAAGAAAAATAAACCTACAAAATGACAACAGCAAGCAAGGGAGCCAAAACCAAGGAGTATAAATTGGGCAAATGCAAGCAGGCTTTCCCGCTGAGGTTGGGTGGGACTACAATTGGAGATCATAGGTCCAGGGAGAAAGGTGAAATATTTAAGGGGCTCTACCTAGAAAGGTACAGCATAATACAGGCCCTTTGGCCTACAAGGTTTTGCCAATCTTCTAACCTACTCCAAGATCAATCCAACCCTTCCCCCCAACATAGCCCTCCATGTGCCAGTCTATGAGTCTGTTAAATGTCCCTAAATGTATCTGCCTTCACCACCGTCCCTGCCACATGTTCCATTCACCCACCACTGAGAGTTTTTTTTTTAAAAACTACCTCAACTATTTCCCAAAGATCACAGAGCAATACAGGCCCTTTGGTTCATGACATTGTGCTGATCTTTTAAACCACTCAAAGATCAAATAACCATTCCCTCCTACATGCAATCTTTCATTCACATACCCAAGAGTCTCTTAATCGTCTGTGTGCCTCCATCTTACCAGAAGTCAGCCATGATGGAATGGTGGAGCAGACTAGATGGGCCAAATGGCTTAATTCTGCTCAAAATGGAGAACCTTATGATATTAAAAACTATGGCAAAAGAACACACCACTTCCCAACCAACTCCCTGCTTGCCCCATGAGCCACCTCCTGCCCAATCTGTAGAAGCCTGTCATACTCTCATTGGCCTCATCAGCCACCTCAATCCACAAAAATCAGAGCAGAAACAAATCATATTTGATTCCTGGCAACTACACAAAAGGCAACCCTTCACTGGTGCCAATTAGCATTAGTCCAGTGACTAAAAGAATAAAATTTTAGGAGATAGTTACGCAGGATGTAACTCCTTACTACATGAAGATTCCATGGCACTTTGAAGAACTTTAAAA
The DNA here is from genome assembly GCF_030144855.1 of Hypanus sabinus. Taxonomy (NCBI): domain Eukaryota; kingdom Metazoa; phylum Chordata; class Chondrichthyes; order Myliobatiformes; family Dasyatidae; genus Hypanus; species Hypanus sabinus. The sequence goes on along the minus strand of NC_082712.1, from coordinate 129,518,354 downwards.
TAATAGTTAAGGAATATATAGCTAAGTAATGATAATCCTGTAGTGTATTTTTAAAAAAGTACTCCTTTCAATATCTTACCTATTTTAACCACTCCCAGTAATTCAAAGCTACACAGTGACTAATGTAAAGAACATCTACATCTGTTTTACACAGAACTTCTAACGTATCAATTCTGCTCCTGCAAATAACTGGTTGAGTAGAGGGAGATAAACCTTAATAGAATTGAACTAGCTTAGAAATAAACATTATATTTCGAGAACTGAAAGATTCTGCAATAGCCAACTTGCACTCGCTATTGTTGGCCAAATGATTAAATGCAAGCAAGAGGTTGATGATTTGGCAATATCCTCCTTAGTAAGTGTTCTGTGACAGGAAGTAGCACAGAACATTTACTGAGGTGGATATTATCAAATCATTTCATCATTTGACTAATAAACTTGTCAACACCCATGAAAACTGTAACCTCTCCCCCTGCCACAAAGGAGAATGGTGCACGAACAGAATCCATATTGAAAGCTGACAATAGCAAACAATCTTTTGTTCAAAATCTATAGTGTGCTAACATATCTAAAATAAAGTCTTGAAACATTAAAATTGTGCCAGAACAGTACAGAGGAAAGAATGTATGAACAGGTTTGTTTCTGCCAACTGATAATTTATTAAGTATCAGCAAAAAATTCTGAAAAGCAAACTTTAAATTTGCAGGTTAGTTATCTTGTAAACCTATTGCCATTTTAAGTCAGAACAAGTACAGCAGACAGCTCAAATGCATTTTAACTTACAAGGTTTGGTGAACTTTAGATCACAATTAACCTCCAAGCATAATTCATAGCATCAGTAAAATGCAGTTTCCTCCCACAACCTAATGATAAACTGGTTAATCAATCATTGTAAATTGTCCTGTGATTAGACTTGTGTTAAATAGATGGGTTGCTGGGCAGGAAGGGCCTATTCCACACAATTGCTAAATAAATAAAAATATTTTTCTACATCTATAATCTCAGCTTCACCTCGTTGCCTCCTTAAGTATTTATGCATTTAGTTATTAATAGATTTGACTATTCTAGGGTGCTCTTGGCTGGCCTCATAGCCACCTTTCTGAAAATAGAAGTCACTCAGAACACTGCCTCCCGTCTGAACTTGCATCACAAACGAGAAAATATGCAGATACTGGAAATCCATCACACACACACTATGCTGGAGGAACTCAGCAGGACAGGTAGCACCTGTGGAAAAAGCGCAGTCGCTGTTTTGAGCAGAAACCCTTCAGGACTGGGGAAAAAAGCTGAGGAGTAGATTTGAAAGGTTGGGGAGGGGGGAGAGAAATGCAAGGTTATCGGTGAAACCCAAAGGGGAAGGGATGAAATAACGAGTTGGGAAGTTGGTCGGTGAAAGAGAGAGGCCATGGAAGAGGAAAAGGGGGGAGCATCAGAGGGAGGCGATGGGCAGGCAAGGAGATAAGGATGAGAGAGGGGAAAGGTGTTTGGGAAATGGTGAAGGGGGTTGGGGGCATTACTGGGTTTGAGAAATCAAAGTTCATGCCATCAGGTTGGAGGCTACCCAAATGGTATACAAGGTGTTGCTCCTCCAGCCCAAGTGTGGCCTCATCGTGACAATGGAAAAGGCATTATTCCTCTGACCCATTAACAGTACTTACTGAACTATACCTGCTTCAGGATATAAAGCTTTCATTACTTTCACGCAGGGAAACCATACGGGATACGTATGCATTAAGGCCAGGACCAACAGGCCCCAGGACAGCTTCTTCCACCAGGCCAACAGACTGATTAATTCAGGATGACACAATTGTATTTCTAAGCTGCATTGACTGTTCTGTTGTACTGTATATTTTACTGCACATACTATTTATTACAAATTACTCTAATTTGTACATTACACATTCAGAGACGTAAAGATTTTTACTCCTCATATATGTGAAGGATGTAAGAAATAAAGTCAATTCAATTCACCTGCAGTTCCCACTAACGCTGACCAACTCGTCTTCTCCTGCTCCAGAGTGTAAATTTGACTTTTCAAAAAAATTTGTTCTCTTAAACTCTGAATTTAGTTTCTTCAATATGCTTTCGATAACCACATTTCCAAAATCTGAAAGCGTCCACATCTGCATCCCAATTTCCTACTGCCGGCTTTGAAACAGAATACATTTAGTCACGTGTTTCCTTGTGGGTTCACTTCGGGACGCAGCGCGGAACAGACCCTCTGGCCTGACAAGCTGGACAGGCCAGCAACCCACACATTTAACACTATAGCCTAATCACAGGCCAATTTAAAATGACCGGGGAGGAAACCTACGCGGTCACAATGAAGAACAACCAACTCTTTACAGACGACGGAAATGAACTCGAAGAGCCACGCACTACTAACTCGTTTCCCTCTAGAGGCAGCATTTTGCAAATGAATTTGTCACAGGCATTCTCGAAGTCATTTTACAGGAACTATACAGAATAAGACGTGCCATTAAACGCGTCGCATTCGCCCCAGCAGGGCTACAAACATTGAAGTTGATGCTCGTTTCAACGGATGCTACCCGACCTGCTGAGTTCCTCCAGCGTGTTGCTTTGGCCCCAGCATCTATTCCTGTAGTAAAAGTGGACGAGAAGCCTCGATTCTATTTAAGTGAAATTTTTATTTACTTATTTCAACTTCTAAGTCCTCAAAATGATCACCAGTCACTTCGCCTCCTCTCCATATCCAACTTCACCGTTAACAAGTGGACTATAATTTAGTACACCACGCGTACTGAGCGTGCAAACTACTCCAGAAAATGACTGAGGGCAATATCCGAATTGCTTTACTGCAACCAGAGGGTGTGCTGTGCATCAACGTCGTCGGATTTAAGAACAAATTATTTAAGCCAAGATTCGAGCTGAATATCGAAGCCGATCTGGAAATCCAGATCAGGGCCGATTTATGACCTTGGCTCGGGTTAATTTATTGTAAGGATCTTTCAGGCAGGTCTCCCGTATCCATTCGTATCTAGTAAGGCGAGTCTTGCGCCAGCCATCACATCAGGAATCGAGTATCAAAAACACGAATCCACCATTTTAACAAAACCATATTAAACACACCGAATGTGAAACTATACTTATTCTATGTTATGGTACTAATTTATAAAAGGATCAGCAACATTTTTAAACCAGCGAGGCAAAATAATCTATATAAATACTACTTAACAAAAATGAATTGCAATTTATAACATATAATATTTCGCAATCGCTACCGCAAAATTCATGCAATACGTTTGGACATACGGAAGCTACAGTTTGCTAAATTACTCGTCCATCCCTGCCGAGTCTCACCTTCTTCCCACGACCAAATACCGCAGTGAACAGCACACGATCCGCAGTCGCTCCTCTATTTAAACTCAGCGTCATAAACGATCACGGACGTAATCTGCATCTCACGCAACGAAGATGCGCGATTACGCTGAATGGGATTGACGGGGTCGGTGGTCGTGTCTGGAGTCACGTACAGTAGAAAGGAGTCTATGTGAGGAAGTGGTTTGGGGAGGTGTATAACTTGGGGGTGAATAACTGCTCAGGAAGCTGAACACATTGTGTATTATGTGGAATGCATATAACTACACATTCTGGGCAAATCTCCGTAGAAATATACAATAATGCATCCTTAGTGGGTATGTCTAAATTTTACTGAACCACTCGATGCAGAATCCTCAAATATGAATGAAAGGTTTAGCACAGCCATCCTATTAAACAAATCATCTCAATACAATTTACGTGACCAACCATAGACTAACATTTTCACCCTAACGCAATTTATTATGTGCCAAGAAGAATTTCCAGTTGAAACTTGAACCAATTTGTAGCGCACTTTGTGTAGTGCTTTACGAATCCACTTTAATTTCCAGATACTTTTGATGAGGCACTTTAAAACCAATAACGTATTTATTTGGAACTTGTAAAGCTTTTAACGTAGAGCCATTTCCTTGCCACATTTTAAAAGTATCATCAAGCAAAATTGCATAGAGTCTCATTGGAGATTAAAAATAGGGCGCACATTCCAAGCGAACATGTGCTGAAGGAGGACTGAGCACCACCAATTCCGCCCATTGAGTCTGCTCCGCCATTCCATCGTGGCTGTTTTACCGTTTCCCGATGTGCCTTTATTTGTTCTGTAGCCTTTGACGCCCTTACTAATAAAGAACATATTAACCTCCGTTTTAAATGTACCGAATGACTTGGCTCTCCACAGCCGCCTGCGGCAGAGATTCACCACCTTCTAGCGAAAGAAATTTCTGCCCATCTCTGAAGGGACATTCATCTGCTCTGAGTCTGTGCCCACCGGTCCAAGACTCTACCATTACCTTCCGTTCATTCCATCCAGACCAGTGAATAAACTTGGCAGGTGTCAATGAGGTTTCTAAACTCGAACGAGTACAATTCAACAGCCATCAAACGCTCCTCATATGTTAACCCTTTCATCGCTGAGATCATTCTCATAAGCTCCTCTAGACCCTCTTCCTCACCAGCACTTTTTTTTCTTAGAATGGTGCCTAAACCCTCTCACTGTTTAATACAGCGTGGTACACGCCCTTCAGACACCTCTCACTGTTTAATACAGCGTGGTACACGCCCTTCAGACACCTCTCACTGTTTAATACAGCGTGGTACACACCCTTCAGCATCTCTCACTGTTTAATACAGCGTGGTACACGCCCTTCAGACACCTCTCACTGTTTAATACAGCGTGGTACACGCCCTTCAGACACCTCTCACTGTTTAATACAGCGTGGTACACACCCTTCAGCATCTCTCACTGTTTAATACAGCGTGGTACACGCCCTTCAGACACCTCTCACTGTTTAATACAGCGTGGTACACGCCCTTCAGACATCTCTCACTGTTTAATACAGCGTGGTACACGCCCTTCAGACACCTCTCACTGTTTAATACAGCGTGGTACACGCCCTTCAGACACCTCTCACTGTTTAATACAGCGTGGTACACGCCCTTCAGACACCTCTCACTGTTTAATACAGTGTGGTACACGCCCTTCAACCCATGATCAACCCATTCCAAGAGTATCTGTTCCCTCTCATGGAGGCCAGTTCCTGATTTGTGGCACTCTTTTGCTGCATTGAAGGACCAATTTTTAGTTCAGAGTTCAGACACTTGGTAATTATTGTACAAAAGCTTTATTTTCACGACTGCTGTGTTGCACATAGGGATCATCAGTATGCAGCAACAATAAATTGCATTTATGTAGCTTATTCAATGCCACACACACTTCCAGGATCATCACTGAAGCATCATTAAAGGAAAGTTAATGCACAAAAGGAGATACTGCGACACAGGACTAAAAGCTTGATCAAAACTAAATGGCTTGGTGGATGCATCAAATGCACACTATTATGGTTATCTTACCCAAGGAAAAAAGATAAACTTGCAATAGAAGGAATACGGTGAAGATTCACCAGACTAGTTCCTGGGATAGCTGATCTGTCATATAAAGAGAAATTGGATAATTTGGACCACTTTACATGATTTAGAAGAATGAGAAATTCCCTCATTGAAACGTACACAACGCTTAGAATTCTTGACAGTATAAATGTGGAGAAATTGTATTTTATGCTAAGGAGCCTAGAATAAAGGGTCATAGACTCAAATAATTGTTAGGACATACAGAACTAAAATAAGGAGATAAAAGCTAAAACTTGGGTGGGGTTCTCATAAAATTCACTCATTATTGCATAACTTAAGATCATAATCTGGATTCATTAGAAGTAGAGAACCACATAATTAGAGATTTTATCTTTACAATAATGCATTCAGTAAGATCTCTATCAGTTTATCAGTTTTAGTTTCACAAAAAAATGGGAGCTTTCCAATATGCTGTAAAAATTTTCCATGACCTGTGCAACAATACAAGTTTACAGGCCATTAATTTATAATGAGATCTTGTTGCTTGCAAAATTTATCCCACACTTATTCAATATGTTGCTCACTGCTTTCTTCAGATTTTTTACTCTATGTAAACCATTGAAGATCCCTCCCCCCCGAGTTTCACCTGTCACCTTGTGTTTCTTCCTCCCACCTTCTAACTCTTGACTTCTCAGCTTTTTTTGTCCGGTCCTGATGAAGGGTCTCAGCCCAATAAATTGGCTACACTCTTTTCCATAGATGCTTTTTGGCCTGCTGAGTTCCTTCAGCATTTTGTGTGAGTTGCGTGAAACATTTAAATACGTTTATCAAATAATTAGATTTCGAACAAGATAAGTGTAGACTTTGGTGTTATATTCAATGTTTGGGCTAAGTGTGCTTTAAAGAGTTCAAATGTCGAGGTGCAATAACGTGGATTCCAGTTAACTGGACCTTTGGCCATTTGGGGCAGCCATTTATTTGGGAGATCTCTTGAACAAAAACTAATTGAGAAAATAGCCAAGATTCCCTTCATTTATTTGGAACACTATGCTGCTTAATTGGTAAAGGAGACTTGCTGAACAGTTTCTAACTAACTGGAAACAAGTTTCTATTTCAACAAGTTAGGAACTATGAAGAATTTGAAGGTATTGACAATCATCTTGAACATTACAATGAAAATAAAGATTTGGAGGATGCAGTGTATCAGGCAGGAAATATTAAGACAAGGACTGCGTTGAAAATGATTCATCTGAACTTGAGTTGGCGGCTGCGCAGGACATCAGGAAATTTATTGTTGGACCAAGCAAGAAGGGAATGAAGGCAGTCCATTATCTGCACTAGATATCTGTGCTGAGTTTGTTCATTAACAAAATGAATCAAAAGAACACGGCACCGTACATTGGATGAATTCCTCCATCGATAACCATTGCACAGTTTTACAGTGCTACAGTAATATCAGTTATAATTTGTTCTGTATTTCATTTGAATACATAACTTGTTACTCAGTTAAGCAGTAGATCATCATTTTTAGACATTTTTAACTACTTCCAAGAACCTTTGGCTAACTGGGGCAGTTGCTTAGTTGGGCCAATGAAACAGAATTCACTGTGTTTGGTGAACATACTCTCTGCATATCAACACCTGCCTGAACAGTGACATGGACCCGCTCCAATTTGCCTACCATAACAACAGGTCAACAGCAGATGCCATTTCATTGGCTCTTTACTCAGCTCTGAAATAACTGGACAGTAAAGATACTTACATCAGCATTCAATGCTATCACCCCCTCAAAAGTAATGAAAAAGCTCCAAGGCCTAGTCCTGAATACTTCGTTCCTTAACTCGTTCCTTGATTTCCCCACTTGCAGACCCCAGTCAGTATGGATTGGCAAGAACATCTCCACAATCACCATCAGCAATGACATACCAAAAGACCGTGTGCGTAGTCCCCGCTCCACTCACTTTAATAGTTATTCTGTAGGTCCAAATACAGCTCCAGTACCATATTTTAAGTTTACTGACATCACTGTTGTTGGCCAAATCAAAGATAGTGATGAAATCAGCATACAGGAGGGAGATTGAAAGTCTGGTTGAATGATGCCATTACAACAACCTCTCACTCAATGTCAGCTAAGTTAAAGAGCTGATTCTTCACTACAGGAAGAAGGAACCAGTGCTCCAGGAGCTAGTACTCACGAGGGGATCAGAGATGGAAAGAGTCAGTAACTTTAAATTCCATTGCATTATCACATCAGAGAATCTGTCCTGGGACCAGCACGTAAATACCATTTCAAAGAAAGCATAGTTGTGCCTCTACCATCATGGAAATTTTTGCAGATTTGGCATTTTTCCTGCATTAGTCATTTACATTGTGTAAATTTTTGACAAACTTTGACAATTCATCTTTGCCGCATACTGGTCAAGAACAATTGAACTATATCATCTGTATGAGAATTACTCTATAAATAAGTTATTAACTTCAGAGAAAAATGATAAATACAAACACTGTGTAACAGTGATGTCAGTGAAGTATCTGCATTTTACTGTATTGATCTCGACATTGCTCTTATAGCAGTAGCTTGTTAATATCCCGCCATTTTCATAATTACCTGAACTCTGCATTGTTGTTCTCAAACCTGAAAGCAGTGTTGGGCATGGCGCAAGCGACCCCATCATGTAGAAACCTAGAACTACAGTAACACCAACAGAAATGTAAAATACCTCATCTCTGGGAGAGGAAGAATCTTTGCCTAAAGACTAAGGCAGGACAGAGGACTCTCATGAGCTACTGTCAGCAACCTATGCCTCAGTAGGGGTGATGGGCTTAAGTATCCAACTACACAATTCTTCCCCTACTATAAATCTAGGCCTCAAATAATTAGTGTGCTCTCTTTATACAGTTTTCTTCCTGGCAAACAATTCATCTCTTTCTAGGAATCCAAGTTCAGGACTGCACTTCTACAATATAGTAATTAATCTCTACATTGAACACAATTGTGATTATCACTTTGTATAGGTTCCCTTTCTGTTAAAATCAATCTACTATTTGACCGTTGATGTTTCCACTCTTGAACACAAGCTTCATTCAATGTTCTTATACTACTGGAAGCCCTTTGGCTTATTGCAGTGTCAGCTCCCAGGGAGCTGGAGCTTACATTTTAATTACTGTTTTCTTGCAAATTTCCACGGCATTCACCATTTTCATCCTTCCCTTAGCTTGATGATTATGAAAACTCACATGGCCATTGCTTTTAGAATCCCAGCAACTGACTACTAGAATGCTCATTTGACCAATTTATCCAGTAATTTATTAAACATTCAGGTCAACCCTAACCAATTTACCAAGTCTTCACATCCAAGTCACCTAAAACTCTGAACCAAGTCTCATCCTAGATAGTTCTATAACATCCATTGGTGATCTACTTTACGTCTGAATTCCAGCACCTAAAATTTAAAGTTCTTTTCACGACCGCACTATGACTACCCTTTCCCAGATATTCTGTCTCTTTTGCCTCTTCAAGAAATCCCTTGTATTCTAAATTCCATTGACTCCAATATTTTACAGATCCACTTTTCATCAGCAGGCTATAACTCAGAGAAATTCCTTCCATGAACCCTGTAGGTTAATATCTTTTATGTCTACTTGAATCATGCTTTTTGACACACATACAAAAATAAGTTTTGATGTTCCACAACCTTGGCCTGTTGTTGCTGTGCTCGCTCTCTGCAAGAGTGCATCATCTATCCTGTTGTTTTGTTTGTGACCCTGCTCCTCATCCTCGAGTAGCTGTCCATTAAAATTATGAGAATCTTCCACCACCATTTCATTTAGGATATTCCAAGATCCCAGCACACAAGTGGAACGTGCTCGCTCTATCTGCATTCTAGATTTTTTTTTCTTGGCTGGAAATACTGTCATCTTAAAAGTTAATCCTAGTTCACTTCATGACTCATCATCCCATGGAGAATAACTTTCTTTCTCAATCTTTTTATTATTATTAATAATATGAACAAAATACAAATGATATATTGATAAAGGAATTACAAACATACAAAATCCCAATACACATAAAAAATACATAAGCAATGGTTACAGTATAAATGAGTTTACCAAAACATGAACCATACAGTATATGTATGAACATGGTAAATCTAGATATTTCATAATATATAATATAAAAAAACAGAAAAAAAGAAAAAAAATATGCAAATTAACCAACCTACTAATCTAATAGCTAATAAAGAAGAAAACATGGAGAATAACTCAAATGATTTCAATCACTAATCCTTTGTAGGTACCTCATAAATATATTTTTGTAAAGTAAAGCTTTCTTTCTTTTCTCATAAGTGTAGTTTAGAAAATTGTCTGCAAAAATGTTAGGGCCTTAACAAGTAATTCGTAAATTTCTTGCAAAATCCCTTTTATTTTATGTTCTCAGAACCATACGTTTTTGTAGCTACAGTAAGACCTTTTAGGATTTGGGTGGTGTGGCTAAAATGCAACCCACGCTTCAAATTTGGTACAAATGGATCCTTGACCGGAAACGACAGTTGTTTCTCTCTCCACTGATGCAGTCTCCGTGTCTTTCGGTATCTGTGGTGCTGTTTTCACTGTAGATCCGGTGTGCTTGTTAATTACTCAATATTCTACATGATGGCATTCTCTGCTTAACGATTAAGAAGCAGCTGAGTATACAGCGCCATTCTGCTGCACCGGTCAGTGCAGCACAAGCCGCGCTCCGCTCTGAATCGGTCATGCTGCTTTGACCCTCACACGTCACTGCCGGTCACGTGTGCACAGCCGCTGCTGCCGCCGCTAGGAACCTATGTGCGCGGCCCAATTGTGTGGGTGTGCGGTTCCGGGGGGTCCGGAGAGGCGCAGAGGTGATGTTCATGGTGGGTGTCAGAGAAGTTGGAGTCGAGTTTGGAACCAGAGCCTGAAGGAAAGAAGCCTTAGCAGGTATCTTAGAATAGAACGAGGGACAAATACGGGGATGGTTGATCTTGTGAAGAGTGTATGTGCAGTAATGTGCCAGTGTTTTCGGTACATACTCCATCCAGCAGTATGTCAGGGTGGAATGTACATTCAAGAGCGTGTCAGTATATGTGGGATAGATTATATACACACATTCTCATTCCAGTATGTCCAAGATGGTGTCCGCACTTAATAGTGACTATACCCGGATTGTAGGTATTTAAACTACATACAGAAAATGCTGGAAACACGAAGCATCTGTGAAAGGGAAACAGGGCTAACGTTTCGGGGGCGAGGACTGTTCTTTGCTATGAAATATTGCATGTTTTCTCTGCGTCCATTCGTTTTTTCTGGTATTTTCTATTTTGTATAAAACTTCTAGTATCTGCTCCATCTCATTGTGTGCACTTGATTGCTTCCAAATATTGCTTACATATAAAAGAATGGTAGTATTCTTGGGTTAGTATATTATAGCATTATAGAGAGTGAATCAAATAATGGCAGGATATTTGGAGAGTATAAAGATGAAGCAATAATGCAGACTAAAGAAATAGGAAGCACATTTGTTTGCTAGTTTACCAAGAAAATGTGTAAGTGTACCAATATTCAAAGGGTATTAGTTGCATGGTACGCCATGTATTACTGAAAATTTTATGACATCATCTCTGACTTGGTGTAGAGAAACAAAGTGTTTTAAATGTTTGAAATCTGAAATAGAAAATGTAGGAATACTGGCAGAACCAGGAAAAGTAAATAAAGCAGATTTTAAAGTGCAATTGAAAGGTGAGTTGAACTTATTGGGAATGTCTGTAATAGGCTGAAAAGCAGGACTAAGAAAATGACAAAAGGGATGATAATAAAGAGTGAAAAAGGGATTTAAAAATTTGAAAATTCTGATCTGGATTGGGTGTAAAGTCGTGACATAAAATAATTGTCTGAAATTGTTAGACTAAAAATCAATGTTGATTATCTGCAATTGTAGCCTCTGGCTTCATTGTCAAGTACCTATCATTTAGCTGCAATATTGTTCCCCAGGTTTCATTGGCACATGAGTAACTTGATGGTATAATGGGAGAAAGAGTGAAAGGGAGAATGTTACATTTGCAGTTACATTTGTGGACTGGCAAGTGTCATGTTTTCTTCAGTGCTTACAATATGAGCGGAGAATGTAGCGTATTAATTAGAAGAACTTTGCGTCACATGCTTTCCAAGTGAAAGATTGATTTAAGCCCTGAACATTGGGAAAGGAGAAGATAAAACACAGTATGGTTTGCGGTTGCTCAGTAAGTGAATATGGAAGCATGAACCAGAGAATCCTCAAGGTACATGGCAGGGATGAGGGGATCTCTTCAGAACACTGGTAGGGGAGAAAAAGGGAAGATTATCCTTTGAGGGAAACAGTTTGTCAAATTCGTCTTATCTAGCTTTATATGGCATGCCCATATAAATTCATTAATGATCTTGAGGAAGGTAGGTAGCAACTGAAGAGAACAATTTTAGATGTTGATTAGGAGGATGAATCAATATCCTTTAAAATAAAAAATAAACTTGATGATAACAGGCAAATTTATTAATACATAAAATCAGCTGTTCTTTTCTGGACATACCCAGTTAGAGCCCTGTAGACTATAAATATTGGTGGGAGGGCTAGAAATTGTGTTTGAAAGGCACTTAATCCTTGCTATCAAAAGTAGAAAGTGATAGATTCATAGCGATTTAGAATTTGGGTAGATGAAGCTGGGAAATTATTTAAACATGAAGTGAGAATTTTTAAGTTTGCAGTTCTGAGAGTCACTAAGCCAGAGGAATAAGGTGGTTTAGGATTTGGAAATCAATGGTTCCTACTGAGCTAGAAATTAAAGGTTCAGACCGAGTTATGTCTGAAGATAGCTGGAGGGTTGGGCAGAACAGCACTAGAGTGGTTATGTCAGGAGGTAAACCATAGATGCGAATTTCAGTAAAAGATGTGAAGTAAACAGTTATAGAGCTGAACTCTGGATTCTTTTAATGAAACCAATAGCTGTGACAGTCTTGATCGTCAAAACTTTTAATAGTTGAAGACTCTTAGGGTTTAATCGATGGGATTGTAATGAATATTTCTGATTGCAAAGTCATATTTTAAAAGGGGAAATCAGATAAGAAATTAGAGATTTCAAACTTTTGTGTCTATTTTCTAGTGATTGACAATAATAACTATATACTTAGTAGAACTGTCAATGACGAGACATGGGCATTCAGAAAGAGTTGTCAGTGGAATTATGTTAAGGTGAAGGTAGAACACTGAGAATAAAAACAAAAAAAACCCAAAGATATTAATGATATACAAGTTCAAAGTAACATAACCATAAGAAATGAAAGCAGAAATACACTATTTGCCCCAATATGCTTGCTTCCCCATTCAGTAGAATCTCTGATCCTTTCTTCTTGGCATACAGTTCTTGCACTAAGGAAAACAAGGCTAACCTTTCCATCCTTCCCTTTATTGCTTTCACTGCATATATCATTAATTCTGAAGATTCAGTACCCTCTGGATGAAGGAAAGCAGACAGGAATGACAAGGGTCTGTCTGAAAACAATGCAGTGTAGGTGGCTGCTGGAACAAAATTGAAAAGTGATATCTCAATGAGTAAGGGATAGCTGAAGGATAGTAAAAATACAACACATTGAGGTCTTGTTGCAGTAGCAGCAGCAGCAAGACTGGACTACATGGAGGTGGAGAAACAGCTGGTAAAGTAGGCGGGCAGTGAATGATGGAGAATCAAATCCAGCATGATGGTGAAAGCAAAGCAAATCTGAGTAGCGGCGATCGACAGTTTTACAGACACTCGTGAGTTGACTTTTGTCCAAAAGTCAGATTAGACTCAAAGATCACTCAGCGTGTTAATCGCATGCTAGTGTAGGGATTAGTGTATTGCTTTACATTACCAGTGACCTGTGTTCAGTGCCCGCTGCTGTCTTCAAGGAGTTTGTATGTTGTCCCTGTGACCATGTGGATTTCATCCGGATGCTCCAGATATCTCCCACATCCTAATAATGTATGGGTTAATAGGCTAATTGGTCACGTAGGTGTAATTGTGTGGTGCAGGCTCAGTGGGCCTGTGATTCATTTTCTTGTGGGTATACTAAATGTCCATAATTGAATAATAATCATAATGGAATCAATGAAAGATGACATCTACTTGGGTGTTCAACCAGTGTGCAAAAAAAAAACAACACACTGTGCAAACACCAAAAGAGAGAAATAATAATAAAAAATGAATAAGCAATAAATACCAAGAACATGAGACCGTCCCTGAAAGTGAGTCCACAGGTTGTGGGAACATTTCTGTGATGGGGCGAGTGAAGTTATCCCCTCTAGCTCAAGAGCCTAATGGTTGAGGGGTAATAAATGTTTCTGAACCTGGTGTTATGGGTCCTGAGGCTTCTGTACCTTCCTGGCAGCAGCAGCGAGAGGAGAGCATGGCCTGGGTAGTGGGGGTACCTGATGGTGGATGCAGCTTTCCAATGATAATGCTTCATGTAGATGTCCTCAATGGTGGCAAGGGCATTCCCCATGATGGACTGGGCCGCATCCACTAGTCATTTTGGATTTTCCGTTCAAGGACATTGGTGTTTCAGGTGTACTAGGTATGACGCAGCCAATTAATATGTTCTCCACTACACATCTACAGAAGTTTGTTAAAGTTTTAGATGTCATGCTGAATCTACACAAACTCCTAAGGAGGTAGAGGCACTGCTGTGCTTTCTTCATACTTGCACATAAGTGCTGGGCCCAGGACAGGTTCTGTGAAATAATAATACCGAGGAAGTTAAAATTGCTGATTTTAACTCTCCACCTCTGATCCTCCAATGAGGACTGGCTTATGGACCTTTGGTGTCCTCCTCCTGAAGTCAATAATCAGCACCTTGGTTTTGCTGGCGTTGATTAAGAGGTTGTTGTTATGGCACCACTTAGCCAGACTTTCACTCTCCCTCCTATGTGGTGATTTGTCACTACCTTTGATTCAGCCTATGACAGCAAACTTGAACTGTGCTCGGCCACACAGTCAGAAGTGTAAAGCGAGTAGAGCAGGCACAAAGAACACAGCACCTGCACTGATGGAGATTGTGGCAAAGATGCTGTTGCCAAGCCGAAGTGACTGAGACCTGCAAGGGAGGAAATTGAGGATCCAATTGCACAAGGAGGTATTGAGACCAAGGTCTTGAAGCTTATTGATTAGCTTTGAGGGGATGATGACATTGAATGCTGAGCTGTAGCTGATAAAGAGCATCCTGGTGTATGGATCTTTGCAGTCCAGATGTTCCAGTGTCGAGTGAAGAGTGAATGAAATTGCATCTCCTGTGGACCTATTGCTCCAGTAAGCAAATTGGAGCTTACCAGGCAAGAATTAATATACTTCATCACCAACCTCTTAAAAATACTGCATCACTGTGGATTTAAGTGATACTGGATGATAGTCATTACCACGTTCTTCTTAGGCACCGGTTTAATTAAAGTCTGCTTGAAATGGGTGGGGTATGTCAGACTGCCAAAGTGGGAGATTAAATATCTAAAATAAAATGCTACCACATAATTGTAATGAAGGACATCAAAATCACTAATAAGAAAGAACAACTGCTAAGAGTCGAGAGACAGAGCACTACTTTCCATTTCATAAAAGGGGAATTTGTACAAGTGGCATACTTTCGAATTTTATAATATTAGTAGATCTCATTATATGTAGGGATGTCCATAAATCAGGCTTTTTGTAACCCAGGCCGGCTTGCATTTATTTGAAAGGAGAATCTTTTTGATTACTTGGGAGTTTAGGGGTTGGACCAATTAATATAGTTAAGAAAATAGAGTAACTGTCAGAGCATTTAGGGAAATCAAGCCAGAATTATATTATTTTTATTTTACAAGTCCAAAAATATTCTTCTGAACTTCCAGAGACTAAAAGGTGATCAAAACCCATTTTCTCAATCTGATATGAATTTAGATAGGGCAGGTGTTACTGGTGGGAGTTCAGTCTAGATAGTGTTCAAATAGTGGAATTATGAAGGTAGATATTTTTTCTGAAATTATTGTTTTCAAGTAGCTTTTTTTTCCTCCTGCTGTAAGCTTCCATTCAAAGTGAATTCTCAATGTGTTAACTTTGGCTGTGATTTTTGGCCTAATGTACGAGGGCATCAAAGTTAGTCAGAGCCAAAAGTAAGTTTGTGTTCAGCGACAATCTTGTTTTCATTTTGTATGCAATAATTTCCATGATGTTGCAAATGAACTCTCCCCATCCCACCTGGCAGGCGCACAGGTATGTACTTTCAAATGCAAATAGAGCAGAAGAGTGGCCATTTGACTCTGTGTTTGCTTTCCTCCTGAATCATGTCTGATCCTCCATTATATTACCATATTTTTACTTTTTATCATCTTCCACCTCCGTCTTACAATATCTTTGAAGTCATTTGTGTCTCCAATTTTCCTTTTTAAATATATTAACTGACAGCCTCCATCGGCTTCTAAAGTAAAGAATTCCACACCTCTCCCAGGTGAAGAAATTCCTCTACTACTTCATCCTAAGTATCTCACCCATATCCTGAGACTGTGTTCCCCGATTCTAGATCCCCCAGGCAAGAGAAGCATCCTCCTTGCACCTAGCCATTTTCATCCTGAGAGATTTTTGAATGAGATCACTTCTCATTCTTCTAAACTCTGGTGAATAGAATATAGGCTAAGTTCACTTCATTATTCTCCATATGAAATCCTGTCATTCCAACTATCAGTCTGGTAAGCTTTGTTGTATTTGGACAAGTATCTTTTATTTTGGGTAAGGGAGTCCAAAATGGTGTGCAATATTGAAAATGTGGTCTCATTAAAAACTATAATTGTGTGACATCCTTGCTCCCGTTCTCAAATCCTCTGATTTTGAAGGCCAAAATATTAGTTGTCCGCCAAGTACTTGATAGACCTGTGTGTTTTCTTTGAATGATGGATGTGCAAGAACTCCCACATAGCTTTGTATATTAACATTTTCCAATTTGCCACCATTCAAATAATAGTCTTTGTTTTCAAATAAAGTGTATCATTTCACTTTTATCTGTGCTATTCCACATGAATTTACCTATTCACTCAAGATACAAAGAAAATTACTGCATTACTTATCACCTTGAATATTGTTGTCCTGTATATCAAGGTACACCCAAAATAAATCCAAATTAGAACTATTCTAGGTTTCTAACTAAAAATTTACTTTTCACTGTTCCTGTGGAGGAGGAGTGATGATGTTTTGCAAGGAAGCGATTAGGTGTTCTTGTGATATTTGAGAACAAAATCTGATTAAGTTGTGTTTATGATTTTTATGTTGGAAGTGTTTTCTAAACTTATTTTTGCTCCTTTCCCTTGTAAATGCATCTTCACTCATAGACCGGATTAGAAATTTTCAAATTATTTGTATAGGCTTATCCTTCAAAGCAACACTTATAAAATGCTAGAGGAACTTAGCTGGTCAGGCAGCATCCATGGAAATGATGTTTCGAGCCGAGGTCTTTCAGGATTGGAAAGGAAGGAGAAAGATGTCAGAATGCCTGCTGAGTTCCTCCAGCATTTTGTGTGTTTTGCTTTGGATTTCCAGCATCTGCAGAATTTCTTGTGTTTATGATTTACTTATCCTTCAAGCAGCTTGCTAAATGGCTTCTGCAAATTAAGGTCTGCTATTTACTTTATCTGTTAGCAACTTTGAAGAATAATTTTATGACTATATATAGATCCTGGTTGTTTAATCATTAACAGAGTTTCAAATTTTGGATTATTAATTTTTTACCAATTTATGATTGGCTGATTAAACCTTGTCCCATATTGAACAGTTATTACATTAGCTATATTTCATTTCTCAGGATGTTCCTGTCAAGTTGCAGAGCATATACATAGCTTTTGCACTTGGTATAAATCCTGGCAATCTCTACCCAGCAGTGTTAATATGACTATGTTTATCAGAAACACTACAACAATTCAAGAAAGAGGTTTATCACTTTACCTAGTTATCTTTCAGAAGGTGGATAATAGAAACGATTTTTGCCAATGATGTCCAAATCACAAAATGTGAATTTTCTAAGAAAAATTATGGTTAGAACTGGTGATATATCTTTTGTTTTTAAATTTAGCTTTTTAAATTAAGGAGAGAGACATTGGGATTTAGTGACATTGTTTGTGACATTTACAAATACAGGTTCATTAGTTTTTTCATTTAATCTATACTTGCATCACACTGTACTCTGAATTCTACTTTCACACAGGTAAAAAAGAAGTGCAAACATTTATTATTTGATTTCGTATCTCTAGTTGCCATGGATTCTCTTCTTTCCTAACTCGGTTTATCCCTTCTGTCGCAGTTCTTTTATGCTTAATTAATGTGCAAAAGTCAATAATTATTTTTATTTTTATTTGTATTTTCCTAGATTCACCTTATTCCACAATCTTCTTTCAGATTTTCATTAACTGTTGTCTTAATTTCATTGTTCTCCTAGAAATTCTTATCTTTTCGTAATCATCTTGTTTTGAAGACTGCTCCCTGTTGACCCATTTTTCTGTTTGCTCATGTCTCTGCAGGTGAGGCATTGAAATGACTCTTGCAGAGGGGTGAAATAATTTTTATAATGACAAAATTGGTAATCTGATGGATGGGGATGCAGTTTGTGAACTGGGAACTGTGGACTCAAGAGTTGGAAGTCTGTCAACACTGAATTTACATTGATATTAATCTTTAATACAATAAATGTTCCAAGGTGTTTCATTGAGCATATTCCATATGAATTAACTAAAATCCAGCATTCTATTATTCTTTATCTTGCTGTTTTACTGACTTTCAGATCTGATATTTCTATTTATGTTGACCTAAGGAGAAGTGTGTAAAACTTAACAAGGATATTTCCCCCTCTCCTCAGCTACCCCCTCTCTGCTTCTACCATCATTGCTCATGCTGAAAGTTAAAGGTTGGCTGGTAAGTGCAAATTATTTGCATTTTTCAGAAAATTTGTTCAGTGGAACCTTTTCATATACATCTACGTTTTCTAGAAATGGTACCAAGATGGCGGACTTCTGCTTGATTTGGCCTTTTAGTCTCAGACTTGGGGGGTGTATTGTGGCCAATTAAGCTATCTCTATGCTGCACTTGGTTCTGGTAGCTCCACGTGCTCCATTACATTGCTTTGATCCAAGCAGGAAATCAATAAAATCATAAAATTAAAATGTGCTTGAACAGGAAGTGGTTGTTAGGTAATTTCAAGTCTTGGTTGAATAAACCTGTAGGAGGAGAATGAAAGAAAACACAATTCTGTACTTCGTTATCTTTAGTGAAACAGTCGATATGATTAAGCAATGAATCTCAATTTCAGAGCAGGGAACTGGAAGAGTATGCTTGCAGCTATGTTGAATAATAAGAGAATTAGAGTAATGACCAGAGTGAAAGAATGAGGACATGTAGATCTGTGCAGATACATTGCAGGTTATGTGAAAGAGGGATCACTTATCTCAGGGATGATGATGGTAAATATGTTGCTCAAACAATATTTGTACTGAGTCATTTGACTATTTTTTTGACTATTTGAGTTCTTTTACAATTTAAAGCTACATATTTTACCTAATTTGTGAAAAATGGGAATTTAATTCATGGCAAATTGAGAAGTACACCATTTAACCTAATTGCATGACAAGTTCAAATCCCATGTAGCTGTGTAATTTAAATGTTGCTAATAATTTGGACTTAAAAAAAATGTCATTCCTAATTTCAGAATCAGATTTATCTGGCCTATGTTGTGAAATTTGTTTTTTGTGGCAGCACTCCAGTGCAAGACAAAAAATTACTCTAAGTTCTGAAATTCGATGACAGAGGGGAAGAAACTGTTCCTAGAACATTGAATGTGGGTCTTCGAGATCCTTTACCACCTCCCTGAAGGATGGTGAGCGTCCGTAATGCCATTTCTTGAGGCACTGCATTTTGAAGATGGTGCGGAGGCTCGTGACCATGATGGAGCCAGCTGAGTTCACAACCTTCTGCAACCTCTTTGGATTCTGTTCACTGGAGCCTTCATGTCAGGTGGTCATGCAACCCAACAGAATGCTCTCCACAGGATGTCTGCAGAAATCTCAGCTTTGGTGACATACCAAATACCCTCCAACCCCGAATGAAGTATAGCTACTGGCATACTTTTTCATAGTTGCATCAGTGTGTTGGGCCCTCAATAGGTCCCCTTGAGCCTTTGACTCCCAGGAACCCGAAGCTGCTTACCCTTTCTGCTGCTGACCCCTCAATGAGGACTGGTGTGTGTTCTCTTGACTTCCCCTTCCTGAAGTTCACAGTCAGTTCCTTGGTTTTGCTGGTTATTTAAGTGTGAGTTTATTGTTGTGACAGGCTGATCTGTCTCATTCCTGTATGTCTCCTCGTTGCATCTGAGATTCTGCCAACAGTAGTAGTGTTACTGGCAAATTTATAGATGGATTTTGAGATGTGCCGGGCTACACAGTCGTGTGTAGAGGGAGTAGAGTAGTGGGGTAAGCGCACATTCTTGAAGCGTACATGTGTTGATTGTTGGTGAGGAGGAGATGTCTGCTCTGACCATGAGGAAGTCGAGGGTCCAGTTGCAGAGGGAGGTACAGAGGCCCAGGTTTTGAAGCTTGTTGATTAGTACTGAGGGGACGATAGTGTTTAATGCTGAGCTGTAATCGATAAACATAGCTTGATACGTTCACTGCTATTTTCCAGGTTTTCCCAGGTCGGATTGAGAGCCAGTGAGATTCCACCTGCTGTAGAATTGTTGTGCTGGTAGGCAAATTGCAGTAGTTCTAGGTCCTCGTTCATACAGGAGTTTATTCTGGCCAAGACCAACCTCTCAAAGCACCTCATCACAGCAGATATGAGTGCTATGGGGCGATGGTCAGTGAGGCAACTAACCCTGCTTTTCTTGGGCACCATTATGATCGATGCCCTTTGGCACAGTACCCTACCAGATACATCATCAGGTCCTGATGCCTTGTGATGTTGACCTAGAAGGATGTTTTGACTTCAGTCTCTGAGAAAGAGATCGAAGAGTCTCTCGATGCTATGGGGATTCACATAGGTGTAGATTTATTCTCCCTTTCAACACGTGCATGAAACGCATTGAGCTCGTCAGGGAGTAATGTAATAAATTGCAATTTATGCTGTTCCATCTTGCATTGTAGGAAGTAAAGGCATGCAAACTCTGCCAAAGCTGTCGTATCTCTAGCTTCATACAGAATTGCCTTTTCACTGTTGTGATAGCCTTCCATATGTCATATATAGATGTTTTATAATGTCCTGGATTGTTGGTCTTGAACACCACAGATCTTAGCATACTACAAACTTCCTGATTCATCAGGTTGTCACTCAAAACTTAGCTGGTTTACCAATGCCCTTCACAGGAGAAAGTGAACCATCTTTATTTGTACTGGCACTTTAATTGACTCCATTAATGAAGTGGAAATAGGGAAAGAATAAAACTGGATGGGCCGCTCAACAATGATACTTCAAAATTGCTCTTTGTTGAGTCAATCTTGCAAAATTCTCTTATCAATCATGTATTGTACACTCAGAAGCCCTGTGAGTCCTCTTTTGGCATCAGACTGTGAAGTTTCATGGCACAGATAATGAAAATCATTCTGATTACTATTAACTGTCCACCAGTAGCTGAAGAATCATTGCTACTCCATGTTAAGCAACAATTGAATAACGTGCTAATAATTCTCTGGGCATAGATAGTACCCTAGGTAAGATTGGCTCAACCAATAATTACCGAGATGTCTAATTCCCTAGAGCAGGTAGTTAATAAGCTGAAACAAAGTATGAACTGTGCGAACGGTAAGGATAGGAGTGTGGGGAGAGCCTGTGGCAAGTGACACAACATGACCTTTTCACCTGTAAGACCCAACTCAGAGGCATGATAAAGTTTTCTCAACAGAACTAGAAGCTTGATGCCATCCAAGACAAAGCAGATTGTTGATTGGTGCCACTCATCTACACCCTGAGCACTCCTTCCATCAGTGAAGTGGTTGGGGTGTTGTATTACCTACAAAATTCACAGCTCACAAAACTTAACATGGGCAACCCTCTATGTTAAGGAGAGAAAGGTGCCTGTGTATCATTCCTTTAATTTGGGATAGCTATTTGTTGCAAAATAACCCTTGGTCCAATGGTAAGAAAATTCAAGTCAATCACGGACCGTAAGACATAGGAGCAGAATTAGACCATTCAGCCCATTGAGTCTGTTCTCCCATTCCATCATGACTGATTTATTATCCTTCTCAACCCCATTCTTCTGTCTGTAACCTTTAACACTCTGACTAATCAAGAACCCATGAACCTCCAATTTAAATATACCCAAAGCCTTGGCCTCCACAGCCATCTGTAGCAATAAATCCCACAGATACGGCACCCTCTGGTTAAAGAAGTTACTCCTCATCTCTGTTCTTGTACAGTCGGCCCTCCTTATCCTTATCCTTATGCGCAGATTTAACCAATCGTAGATCAGGAAAACCTGGAAGTTCTCTCTCCAGCGCTTGTTGTTTGAGCATGTACAGATTTTTTTTTCTTGTCATTATTCGCTACACAATGCAGTATAACAACTATTTATATAGCATTTACTTTGTATTAGATATTATAAGTAATCTAGAGTTGATTTAAAGTATACGGGAGGATGTTACCACGGATTGGGATCGAAAAGAAATGGAAGTTGGAGCAAGTACACCCAGTATTATTTAGCGTCAGTTAGTCAAATGTTTGTCTTAGTATATAGTATATAATTTTATCTTTCTATGTATATAAAACACTTAAGAAACGTATGTATTTAAATCATTAAACCACTGTGTTGCTTAGTAATAATTGTAGCTTTCATCGGGACAGGGCCTTTTACATGCTCCATTAAAATTGTTCTGATTGATGACCGACTGTAGTCTAACGCTTTTCCAATGACCGATGGCTTTCACCTCTTTCCGATTGCTTTATTATTTCCACTTTATTTTCAATTGTGATCATGATTATTTTCATGAACAGAAGCACTGCGGATTCAGAACTCTGCTGGATCCTGAAGTCCACTGCACTGAGACTGGTTAAATAAGGTCTGGGGCTCTGCTGGGTCCTAAAGTCTACTGCACTGAGATAGGTTAAATAAGGGACTTAAGCATCTGCGTTTTTTGGAATCTGCGGGGGTCCCAGAACCAATCCCCTGCGGATAAGGAGGGCCAACTGTACTCTGAGACTATGCTCCCACTACAGAAACATCCTCTCCATGTCCAGTCTATCTAGGCCTTTCAATATTCAATAGGTCCCCTTAGCGCCCCTCCCCAAATGCTGGCAAGTAGAGCCTCAGAGTTGTCAAATGTTTCTCCAACATCTCATCCCAATCATTCTTGTGAACCTTCACTTGATCCTCTCCAATGCCAGCATATCCTTCCTTTCGATAAGTGGCCCAAAACAACTCTGAATACTCCCAAGTGCAGACTGACCAATGACCACAGAGATGAGACTCTATTATAAAAACTTAATGTGTGCGCACTGATACAGTAAACATGCACAGTTCAGTAACACACACAAAATGCTGGAGAAACTCAGCAGGTCAGGCAGCATCTATGGAAATAATTGGGGGGTGTGGTTGGAATGCATGATCATCCAATTTGGTAGATAAAACAAAGTTTCTTTTTATTAACTGGTGTGTGAGTAAAAGGTGTTGGTGTTTGGTGAGGCATGAAACTTAGGAAGTTAACCTTCAAGTTCAGAAGGCAATTATGAAAAGATGGAATCTTTGCATCCTCTTCCAACAGAGCAGAAATGCCTTGCTCAATTGTAAGATTACATATGGAATGTTGTGTACCCCCTGACCTATACAAGGCATAGAATATATTGGATGAACTTGCAATAAAAATTCAGTCTGAACTTCTAGCTGCCTCGGTAAAGTAGCAAGATAATCAAAGACTCCTCCCACTTGTATATCCTCTCTTCTTCCCTGTTAGACAGAAGATATAAAAGCCAGTTAGTGTGTAACTCCACACTCAAGGTCAGCTTTTATTCTGTTGTAAGAATATTGAATAGACCTGTATAATAAAATAGACTCTTGGCTTGCAATCTATCTTATGACCTTGCACCTTATTGTCTACTGCACTGCACTTTCTCTGTAGTGGTAACACCATATTCTGCATTCTGTTATTATTTTTCCCTTGTACTACATTGATGTCCTGATGTGGTGAAATGATTTGTATGTATAGCATGCAAAACAGACTTTTTTTTACACTACCTTGGCACATGTGACAATAATAAATACATTTTCAAATAAAGAAAGCTTAATAATAGAGGAGGAAATGATAGTTCATGTGGAAAATAGCAAAAAGCTCTAATGGTATTTAAAAACATTTAATGGTAAATTGATTTAAATTAGTATTTTTGAAGAGGAAAAAATGTAGTTCCAAAAAACTCATGTTGAAGTGGTATAACACTCAATATATACAGTTTCAGTGAGCAGGAAAATTGTGCAACTTAAAAAAACTGCATTCCTGGAATAGCATTTCTCGATCCACTAAAGCAACTTCAACAACGTGAAGAAAGTATTGGAAACCGACATAAAGCTAAGCTGCAAAGTTGCTTTATGAATTCTGAAAACATTTCAGTCTCGCATATGGGGAATAAGCAGTTAATAAGCCTGTTAATAATATGTGCCAAGTGTTCTATTAAGCTCTGAACTTTCAATTGGAATTTTCAGTGTGTGTAAGGTCTGTGAACTGGCATTTTCTTTCAGTTGAAAGATGTGCCAGAAATACTCTGCGTGCCTGTCAAAACAAATGATGGTATTTTCCTCTATGGCATGGCAAGTGACATGAGGTTTGTGTTGAAGTTTAGGACTGGCATCACTTCAAAGACAACTAACAGGAGTGGACTTGTTTTTTCAGTCTCAAAGATAAAATCTTTCCTTGCTTTGGAATGGCAAAAATTGTCATTTCAATAGGGAGGATGAGTTCTGTATATTGGGAAGACTGCACATCTCCAGCACTATTTGTAAATCAAGTCTGCAAGGTTAAGAGCAACCTTGATTATCCACATGAATCTCTACTGTCAATTTCATTAAATTGACTTATCACTATCATTTTCAAATTTGTTTTGAAAAAAATTGATGCTGAATACTTTGTCATTTATCGGGTACAAATGGTTCCACTAAACAAATGTGAAGTCTTGAAGTTTGTTGTTCTGCTACTGAAATTGATAATTTTTTTGATTAAGATTTCTAGAAATGTGGAGAATAGTTGATCTTGCTGCCCATTTTCAGTAATATGAACGTGATCTTTAGGTGAAGGTATAACTTGTGCCTGACTTTGCCAGGCAAACTGTGACATTTTATTGGAGAAATTAAAATCATAAGCTGAGAAGAAGCCTCAAGTATTCATTTAAAACCATCTTTTTTCAGACTTTCTTAATGATGCAAGAATAGTTAAAGATATTTAATGGCCTATCTTCAGCCAAATAGAAACTGTGGAATACAGTGGTCCACTTGAACTAATTGAGCCAAAATGCTTTGACTTTCTTTGCAGTCAGGGAATTTGCTCAGTTTTTATGATTGCATTGATCAGGAACAGGTTACCAGAGTATGGCAGTAGGCCTTTTTGTCAGTACAGGTTGAATACTCTGTATCCCAAATTCCAAAATCTGAAAACCTTCGGAATCCAAAATTATTTTGAGCACTGACATGATATCACAAATGGAAAGTTCCACAAAGCACTGGGAAGGTTCCCAGGCAATGCGCAGATCTCTGCACATCACAATCAGTTTGAAAAGTGACCTTGCATCTGTAATGGGCAGTAGTCAATGAAAAATAGAAAAACACTGTGTGAAGCAAAAAATGATGATTCCAATCATGTATTGAGAGAATGAATATATGCTGCTTAACACTGTGCTGATCATGAAACAAACAAATTTCTATCACAACGAACTGAACATTGAAGATAACTGTGAATATTCAGCAGACTGCTTGCAGAAATTTTAGAGAAGGCACTAAACAGTCCCTAACTGCTCATATGATGTATCATCTTTTATTTTGCGGAATTATCCGCTGATAGCTCTGGGGTGTCATTACAAATTAATTGTGTTTCTTTGATCAAAACTCTGGAAAATCGTTTTTTGGCAGACTATGCCATTTTGTGTTAAATAACTGTGACTCAGTGTTTATTCGTGTCTGGTTAAAACATTTCTTTTCACCAGTGACAGACCTGAAGTATTTTTGATTGATGATCTGAATAGTTATGAAACATTGGCCGTAATTCTGTGTTAATTGTACTGAACTGGCAACTTGGCTCATGGAAGACACATTCACATCTGTGAATTGAAGGGTTCTGTACAAAACATATGACATTAAATGCTTGATCTGGTTCTTTCATAATCTTGAATGTTTTCTTTGTAGAAATTACTTACACACCATACATCATGGCCACTTCATCAGAAGAGGTTCTGCTAATTGTGAAGAAGGTACGGCACAAAAAGCAGGATGGGGCGCTATACCTGATGGCAGAGCGTGTAGCCTGGACACCAGAAGGGAAGGATCGGTTTGTCATTAGTCATATGTATGCAGACATCCGCTGTAAGTATTTTGGTCAGACTAATTTGTCTGATTGTCACCTTCTGGGTTCAGATACAGTGCAAACTTGTGGTTATAAGGATCCTTCATAACAACAACCTAGAGGCATTAGGCCATGGCATCAAACTGTAACTTGCACTGAAAAGTGGCATTCAGGACTAGATATATCAAATGTAAAACTTTCTCCAGAAAATATAGAATGAGCTTGACCCTCTAGGTAAATCAGACGAAGTTTATAAGACTAACTATATTCCAGAGAATTTTACCTGTAGATTAATAATATTAGTTTTCTATTAAACATTTGAAGAAGGTAATTTGGCTTCCCTTTCCATTAAACATGTCAAAGTTGCATAAATATGTGTATGCACAGGTGCAATGAAAACCTTTTTGCAGTAGGCAAATCACCTTGTATAAGTAGCATTCACAAGAAAAAAGCATAAATGAAACTTAAATTATAAAAAACACACACGCCCATTTTAGTGCAAACTCATCAAAGTGGTTATAGTTTAAGAGTGATTAGTGTTGAGCTGGTTGGTTTGAGAATGAAATGATTGAACGGAAGTAGCTATATGTGAACTGTGGTATGAGAATTCAGGTTTCTGTAACTCCTGCCCAAAGGTAGCTGAGAGAAGATGGCACAGCCTGGATAGCAGAGATCTTTGATTACTTTCTTGAAGCAGCGTCTCTTGTAGATATTACCAATGGTGGGGAGGGATATGCTTCTATATGACTCTGGATCATAACATAAACCTTTAAAGAATCAGACTTTTGTTTCATAAATGCCATTTCCCTTGAATATTTTTCTTTCACCCAGCTTGTGGTTCTAATCTTGGTTCTGAAGTATCAATTCTGAATTTTGAGGATGGACGAGGGGTGAGGAAAGGGGTTGCCGATTTCACAGATTTGATGGGGGGGGGGGATTAAAAAAACGGAGACTGCATAATCCCAGTTTGAGTAGGAGGCTGTACCCCGGGATTGTGTAGAGACTTGGAAGAAGAGGAGGTCTGACTTGGAACACCCAAAAATGAGAAAAATAGGATTGTAGAGTTTGGAGTGGGAGAATACATTGCCATTATGTGGAATGAGAGAGAGGATGGGTGGCAGTGGATCAGTTGGACAAAGGAGAGCATTTGGAGCTCATGAAGCTGGGGATGGTGGAAATGGAAATTGGAAGTAGGAATAGTTCCTTCTTTGTGACCAGAAATGTCCATAAACATGTTCAGCAATGTGGCCTCCCTGCACTCTCCTCCCTGGGGAATTCCACATTTGCTATCCTCTGACTGATTTTTTTTCCCCTCTCTCTCTCATTGCTGTCCTAAATTTTCTGCCATATGGACTGAAATTGAAAGTTTTTGTTCCAGTCTTTCCAAACATGGGGGAGCAATTTCCCTATGTTGTCTGTCTGGCCCCATTCTAACATCATACGATAATTCTGATGTCCAGACATCTGTCGGACGAACCATTTCTGCATGACCTCTATGGGAAGTATATTGTTTGTTGGGTAAGGAATTCAATACTCTGCACCTGTCTCTCATCAAGGTCCTCATGGCGTCACAGTCATACAGCATGGAAACAGGTCCTTTGGCCCAACTGGTCTATGCTGACCACAGCATCCTCCCTGCTAATCCCAGTTGCTGGCGTTTGGCCTTTCCACTCCATGCCTATCCAAGTGCCTCTTAAATAGTACAACTGACCTGCCTTGACCCCTTCCTCTGGCAGCCCATTCCAGGTAATCACTACCCTTGGATAACAAAGTTAACTCTCAGTTGCTTTTAAATCTCTCCCCTCCTACCTTTTATTTGTGTGCTCTAGGTTTGGACTCCTTAACCCTGGGGAAAAGACTATGACTGTTCACCTTATCCATACCCATCAAGATTTTGTAAACTTCTATGAGGTCATCCCTTGTTCTCCTGCGCTCCAGGGATTAATGATCCAATGTGGCCAAACTCTTCCTGCATCTAGTCTAGGCAGTATCCTTGTAAACTTCATCTGCACTCTCCAGTTTGATAATGTCTTTTTTTATAATAGAGTAATCAAAACTACACAGTGTGACTTGATTGATTTGCCTAATTGACTTGCATCCTCCTGACAACAATCCCACCCAAATTTCTGTTGTCAGCAAACCTGAAAGTATTAGGGAGACACAGAGTCTGCAGATGCTCACATCTGGAGCAGCAAACTAACTGCTGGAGGAACTCAGTGGGTTGAACAATATCTATGGGGGAAAAATAAATTGTTACCGTTTCAGGCAGGGGTTCAAACTGAGGCATTGACAGTTTCTTTTCTCTTTGTGGGTAGAGTAATCCCAATTCCCATGCACTTTAATTTTATGCACTTGCCTTTTTAGTGGTGTGTGACGAAGATGAATGGTGGGGATATGAGGGACCCCTTGGGAGACAGTGGGTTGTGGGGTAGAAGAAGAGGTAGATAGATGGGGATGGGGAGAGTTTTGTGGTGAGGCTGAAGGTAAGGAGGAAGAGATGGGAGTCAATGTAGTGAAAGGAAGGGAACAATGTTCTTGTAGGTTACAATTGCAGAATGGGGTGAGCTCTTCAGAGAGGGGAGAAGGGTAAGGTGGTCAGTACTACCGTAAAGAAGCAGAAATCTTTAGAAAGCGGGGTGGGGGGTGGTAGGATGGCATCCTGGGATATATTTGAGGACAAAAGGAGATTGGAATACTGAAGGTGAGAGAGGCCAGATGGAATCACTCCTCATCCCTCTGGGTGAAGGAAAGTGAATTATTCCCAATGTGAGGAGATGGAGGAAACCACTAAAAGGAGTGTGATAGCTTGCTGTGTCAAGGATATTCTAGTTTATCTTTATGTACTAGATGGAAAACTTTTGAGACCTTCATTGCAAAAATGCATTTTTTTTCGAAGTGTGGAAATATATCACATTTAATGTACAGATGCTCCTTCCACTTTGCTTTATAACAGCTCAGTCTATTGATATAAAAATTAATGCAATGAGATTATTGTGTTGGTTTAATTCCAGGTCAGAAGATCAGCCCTGAAGGTAAAGCTAAAGTGCAGCTTCAGTTGATCTTGCATACAGGCGATACAACGATCTTCCATTTCACCAATGAGAACAGTGCTAACGCAGCAGCCAAAGACAGAGATGCTGCTAAAGACTTGCTCCAACAGTTACTCCCAAAGTTCAAGAAAAAAGCAAACAAGGAACTAGAGGAAAAAAACAGGTACCAGGAGGGGAAAAACGCTCAAGTACCAAATAAAAACAAATGGCTGAGGATCCTCAGCAGGGCAGGCAGCACAGGTATATCGGTAGAGACAGCAAAGCAATATTTCAGGTCAATGAACATTAGATCTGGAAAAGTGTGAAAATGAGCATGTTTTAAGTTGCAGAGGGGGTAAATGGTGGAGAAAATGAAGGGAATGTTTTCCAGTTGTCATAATTACTTTGAGGTTTGCTGTGAGAGGGAAATCAACATTTGTTAATTATAGCTGATCTCCTTGGATGAATATAAAGGAAGATAAAACAAGTATAATAAATGGGGAGAAAGCTAGAACTGTGAGACACAGAGCTTCCTAGAAAAAAATGAAATAAGATAATATTCAAAATACTCAGCAGATCAGGTCGCATTTTTGGAGAGAAAAAAATTGAGTCGATGTTACAGATATCCATCTTGCCTTAACATCAGAATTGGCAAGTTCCAGTACATTAAGTAGCAAATTTCCTGGAACATCAGTGTGATCTTGAATCTGATATCATTTTATATCAAAACTGGAGTCCTAAATTCATCAAAATTGAACTCTTACTGGTTCTAAAGAAAGTTGGAGAATTTTCTTAATGTGTGTGTGACACTATTTCTGACTGACATTTGGGAGGGGTGACTTGGTTTAATAAAACAGTGTGTAATCAAATTTCATCAAACAGATGACCTAATATTAAGTTTGTTTTTCTGCGAGACATTGTTAATCAATGGAACGGTTAGGATTTCTCTGTTTTGGCTAACCAGTCTTCCTTAATGACTTTCTTTCCCAGTGTGTTCTCCTTGAAACTATCCTTGTGAACTGGTTTTGATGAATGTTTAGGCAAACTCATCTTACTGAAGTGTCCAGAATTCTAGCCATGCTCTGCACAAGGTGAAGAAACACCTTGGGCTTTCCTAGTACATCATGTAATAATGACATTGAGTTATAATTATTACATCATGTAATAATGACTTACAGTTATGAACTCCCTCTGTAAGACATTAGTTAATTTCTGCTAGAGCATTAACTTTGGTTTTCGGTGTCCCTGGTAAATGGAAAGACATTTTGTCACGGTCATTACAAGAAAGAGAATGTACATTGGCTCCAGGATCTCATCTGATGGTAATAACCTTCGCATTTTGTATTGTTTCCTACATTACCAATTTCACTTTTCAAGCATCCCCCATAACCCACTGCACTAATAATGTCTTTCACTTCTAGAATGCTCCAAGAAGACCCAGTCCTCTTTCAGCTCTATAAAGATTTAGTTGTGAGCCAGGTAATCAGTGCTGAAGAATTCTGGGCCAATCGTCTGACTGGGAATTCTGCAGATAACTCTCTGTCCAATAACAAGCAAGATATCGGAATTTCTGCTGCATTTCTGGTGAGGAATCATTATTGGCTTAGTGTTAGACACGCTATTAGTCAGTTTTCTTTCCCTGTTGATATTGGTATGTATCTGCAAAAGGTGGGAATATCTGTATTTGCAAGGAGTGGAGATGTGTCGTTTGTGCTGAGGAAGGAGGAATAGGTTTGGTAATTTCTGTTGAGGTGCATGGTAGTGAGGGAACAGGAGAATTCTTGGGGAAGGTATTTGTTAAGGAGGAGAGTAAATGTGAGGTAGTGTTTGCTGAGGGTTGGAATCTGAAAGATGTAGCTAGGCCAGGCCCGGGCATGTGACATATTGCAGTGAGTGCTGGAGTGAGCTGGGTATTTGGGAGTGATCAGGCTGGGGAGCTGATTGTGTTATAGTATGCAAATTCTCACTTTTGTAGATCCTCTTTTTGGGAGGGTGAAATTGGAATAACCATTTGAGAATGTTTACTGCGGTATTAAATTAAGTACTTATTTTCTGCCATTTTCATAGGCGGACATCCGACCACAGACTGATGGCTGTAATGGTCTCCGGTATAACCTGACTTCTGATATCATTGAGTCAATATTCAGGACATATCCTGCAGGTAAATGTTATATTAATAGAAGTGAGGGGTTATTGGATAACATTTTTATAACATCTATCTCTAGGATACAAAGCAATCAATTTCCAATTGATGTTATCCATTCTGACTGGAATTTTGATAGTCATGCTTTCATCCCCATGCACAGGGTTTAAATAAAAGATATGTTATTTCATTTGACAGTGAAACAAAAATACATGGAGAATGTACCTCACTGTATGACAGAGAAGGAATTCTGGACATGCTTCTTTCAGTCTCACTACTTCCACAGAGACAGGATCAATGCTGGTTCGAAGGATCTCTTCTCTGAGTGTGCCCGGATTGATGAGAAAGGTGGGCCTTAAACTCAAGTTCAAAGAAAAAATTTCAGTAGATAATGACACAGGGCTGAATATGGATATCTGTACGTAGGGAAAATTGGTCATAGTGAGGAAAAATTCATACCATGATTATATGCAGAATGTTGCCAAGGGTCATTAGACCCTTCATCAGACTGTTAAATACATTTTTGTAAAACATTCTTGCGTATGTCTTTTTGACAGGTTTAAAAGATAAGGATCTAGTCTCCTTATGATTTCTTTACCATGAAATGTTGGACTCTGATCTATTTATATCCAGTTATCATCTTTACTTGGGTTACTTGTAATCCATTATTTGACTCCTGTTTGGTTAAACCTAATTTTTACAGCAGATCTATTGTCTTGCTTGAAAATTATTAGATTTTCGTGTCCCTGACCTGCTGTTTTTTTAACAGAAATATTGATGGTAATGCTTTCTCATGCATGTGAGTTTGAATAAAGGAGTAATAACATCTAATTGCTGGAATAACACAGTGGGCTGGGCAGCATCCGTAGTGGAAAATGAGCAGTTAGCATTTTGGGTTGAGACCCTTCATCTGCACAGTCCATTTGCATTTCCTTCTGTAGATGCTGCTGAGCTCCTCCAACAATTTGTGTTTTGGTCCAGATTTCAGCATCTGCAGTCTCTTTTGTCTCCAGTTTGATTTTTTTTAGAAAAAAAAAGTAATTTTCATCAGTCTGCAAGTACTTGACTCTTGTGGTTGCCCTTTTACAAAACCAGGTTTTATTTGTGTTGCATGGTTTTTAGTCTGCATCTAAGATAAGATGGTGTAATATTTTCCTTGGTCAGGTTTGAAGACTTTGGTTAATCAGGGAGTAAGCAACCCTTTGGTAGATTTGACATCGCTGGAGGACAAATCACTGGGTGAGGTGAGCATTGCTTCCTGTCACTAGATTTTATCCTGCCGACAGTCATACATTTTATAGAGCACTCATCGCTTTCAACAGGTGCACTGGCTGGTGTGTAAGCCCCCAAGTTGGTAATAAACTAAAAAGTAAGGTGGAAGAAATGCAGAAGCAGCCGTGTAATTAATTACATCTATCTTGACAATGACGACTGACAAAATGATGAGACCCATCTTGATGCACAGAGCCAAAATGTGACGCAGTTTGAGCCAATCACTTAGGAGTGATCTCAGGAGTAAGAGGACACATCTATATTTCCTTATTCCTGTTTTCCATACATGAAGCTTCAGGGTTGTGGATGTATGTGGAATGTGGTATTAGCAAAGGCCCAGTGGGAAAGGGAAGCAAAATTGTAGCACCCAGATTAAGATTGGCTATTTCACCACACAAAAGCTTAATGAAACAAGTGAACAGAAGAATCAAAATGTGAACCAAAAAAAGTGTCAAGGTAGGGTAAAATACCATTCCAATAAAATAGATAGGGAAAATAGTTTATCCGTTAGCCTGATAAGAGCAGCTGACTGCCAGAAGTATGGCTTATATATAGGCTTAGTACTGTGCGTACAGAACTGTATATGAAATATCATTAATGTATAATCTTCACAAGGTATTCTGTTATGTACAGCAATCACAAGTTACTTTTAACATGGAACATTGAACACTACAGCACAATGTTGTGCCACCTTTATAAGCTACACCAAGATCAATCTAACTCTTCCTGTCTACGTGAACCACCGTTTTTTGGTCTTCCATGTGCATACCTATGAGTTTCTTAAATGACCCTTGTGTATCCACATCTACCACCACCCTTGGCAGAGTGTTCTATGAACCCACCACCCTCTGTGTTTTTTTTTTAAAGTCTTGCCTCTGACATGCTTTCCTTCAATTACCTTAAAATTTTGCCCCCTAGTATTAGCCATTTCTGTCCTGGGAAAAAGTCTCTGGCTGTCTACTGGACCCATGCCTCTTATCATCTTGTACACCTGTCAAGCCATGTCTCGTTCTCCTTTGCTCCAAAGAAAAAAGCTCTAACTCACTCAAATTATCCTCATAAAACATGCTTTCTAATCCAGGCAGTGTCCTGGTAAAACTCCACTGCACCCGTACTAAAATTTACACGTCCCTCCTGTAATATGGTGAGTAGAACTGTACATAATATGCTAGGTGTGGCCTAACCAAGGTTTTATAGAGCTATAACATTACCTTGCAACTCTTGAACTCAGCCCCCAACTAATGAAGGCCAATACAACACACACCTTGATCACCCTATCAACTTGCATGGCAAATTTGAAGGATCTATTATGGATCTAATAACCCCAAGATCACTGTGTTCCTCGACACTGCTAAGAATCCTGCTATTAACCCTGTATTCTCCTTCAGAAACAACATTCCAAAGTGAATTACTTCATACTTTTCTGAGTTGAATTTTCAGCCTATCAATGTCCCATTGTGGGCTATGGCAACCTCCTATATTATGTGCAACTCCACCAACTTTCATGTCATCTGCAAACTTATTAACCCATCCTTCCACTTCATCCAAGCCATTATTAAAAAATGCAATCCAGAACAGAACAGAGCACCAGTGGAACAACAGTGGTCACTGACCTCCGGGGGGAAAACCCTCCATCTGCAACTACCCAGTTCTATGGGCAAGCCAATTCTGAATCCGCACAGCCAGGTTTCCCTGGATCCCATGCCTCCTGACGTTTTGAATGAGATTATCATGGGGAATATGACAAATGACTTACCAAAATCCACATACACCACATACCCTGCTATACCTTCATTAATGTGCTTTGTCACATCCTCAAATAATTCAATCAGTCTCGTGAGGTATGACCTATCTCTAACAAAGCCACACTGACTATCTCTAATCAGACTATGCTAGTTTTATCTACTTCTAGAGGTTATCAATTGTCTATATTGTTGAGTTGTCCTGTACTGGCATTACACCTTGGTCTCTATCTTGGACTCAATTTGAAAGTAGGAAAATCTATATGTTCTCAATTTCTGAAGTAGGTTTGACTCTACATCCTTCTCATCAAGGAATTTTAGGGCAATAAACCTCTCCTACCCCTCCATGACCAGGGAAATAAAGTTGAGATCAGAGTTTTCTAGAGTCATAGAAAAGTATAGCACAGAAACAGTCCCTTTGGCCCAACTAGTCCATGCAGAACCATTTAAACTGCCTTGTCCCATCACCCTGTACCTGGACCACAGCCCTCCACACTCCTGCCATCCATATACCTATCCAAACTTTTCTTAAACGTTGAAATCACATGTACCACTTGTGCTGGCAGCTTACGACCCTGTGAGTGAAGAGGTTTCCCTTTGTCCTCCTTAAGCTTTTCACCTTCACCCTTAACCCATGACTGCAGTTGTAGTTCCACCCAATTTCAGTGGAAAAAATGTCCTTGCCTTTACCCTACCTATTACCCCTCATGATTTTGTATACCTCTATCAAATCTCCCCTCAATCTTCTACTTCCAAGGAATAAAGTCCTATTCTATTAATCTTTCCTTATAATTCAGGTCCTCCAAACCCAGCAAAGTCCATGTAAATTTTCTCTGTACTCTTCCAACTTTATTTATATCTTTCCTGTAGGTACGTGACCCAAACTGCTCATGATACTCCAAATTAGGCCTCACCAGCATATTGTACAACTTTAACATAATATCCCATCTCCTGTCAATAATTTGATTTATGAAGGCCAAAGTGCCAAAAGCTTTTTTTACGATCCTGTCTACCTGTGCCACCACTTTCAATGAATTATGGACCTGTATTCCCAGATCCCTTTGTTCTACTGCACTCCTCAATGCCCTGCTGTGCACTGTATAAGACCTACCCTGGTTGGTCCTACTGAAGTACAACACCTCTTATCTCCATTAAATTCCATCTGGTCCAGATCCAGCTGCAAGCTCTGATAGTCTTGTTGTCCACTGCACCTCCAGTCTTGGTCTTATTCATAAATTTGCAGATCTAGTTAACCACATTATCATCCAAACCATTGCTGGAGATGACAAACAACAACAGACCCAGCACTGATCCTTGTGGTAATTCACTAGCCACATT
This sequence comes from Hypanus sabinus, assembly GCF_030144855.1. NCBI lineage: Eukaryota > Metazoa > Chordata > Chondrichthyes > Myliobatiformes > Dasyatidae > Hypanus > Hypanus sabinus. The sequence goes on along the minus strand of NC_082712.1, from coordinate 129,482,870 downwards.
CAGTCAGAGAGGCAACCATCTAGTTTTCCCACACAGCCAATGTGTAATTCAGTTTTCTACTTCATCTTGAATGCCAAGTGATTGAACCTTCTTGATCTACCTCACATGTGGAACCTTGTCAAATGTCTTGTTGAAGTCCATGTAAATAACATCCACTGCATTTCCTTCATCAACTTTCCTGGTAACTTCCCCAAAATACTCTACAAGTTTGGTTAGACACAACCTATGACACACAAAGCCATGCTGACTATCCCTAATCAGTCCATGTCTATCCAAATTCTTATATGTCAAGTCCCTTAGAATATCTTCAATAACTTTTCCACTACTGATGTCAGATTCACCAGTCTAGCAGTTTCCTGGTTTATTCATGGAGCCTTTCTTAAACAGTGGAACAACTTTAGCTATCCTCACCTGTCTAAGGATGATTTAAATATCTCTTCTAGGGAGGAAAGTGCGATTTCTGCACTTGCCTACCACAGGGTCCAAGGGAACACCTTGACAGGCCTTGGGGATTTATTCACCATAATTTACCTCAATACGGCAAATGCCTCTGGTGCAATTTTATAGGGTCCATGACCTCACTGTTGCTTTGCCTCACTTCTGTATCCCTGTATCTGTCTCCTGAGTAAATACAGATTCAAAAGACCCATTTAAGATGTCCCCTATCATTTTTGACTTCATGCAATGATGACCATTCTAATTTTCCAGAGGACTACTTTTGTCTATTGCAATCCTTTTGCTCTTAACATATCTTAGGATTCTCCTTAGGATCTCCTAAGGATTCTCCTTAGGATTCTCCTTCACCTTGTCTGCAAGAGCAACCTCATGCTGCCTTTCAGCTCTCCTGATTTCTTTCTTAAGTGTTCTCTTACACTTCTTATACTCCATGAGTACCTCATTTGTATCTAGCTGCCTATACCTGCTATGCACCTCCTTTTTTTTCTTTATACCTCTTCAAAGCCAAGGTTCCCTCAACCAGTTATCTTTACCTTTTATTCTTACAGGGCCATACAAGCTTTGTACTCTCAAAATTTCACTTTTGAACACCTCCTACTTACCAAGTACACCTTCGCCAGTAAACAGTTTGTCCCAATCCATACTTGCAGATCCTTTCTGATACCATCAAAATTGGTCTTTCTCCAATTTTGAATCTCAGCTGCTGGACCAGACCTATCTTTTTGCATGTTTACATTGAAACTATTGTCATTATGATTACTAGATGCAAAGTATTCCCTTACACAAACTTCTGTCACCTGCCCTGTCTCATTCACTGATAAGAGATCAGATATTGCGCAACCACTCGTTGGAACTTCTATGTGCTGATTAAGGAAACTTTCCTGAACACATTTGACAAACTCTATCCCACAGTACAGGATTCCCAGTTAATATGTGGAAACTTAAATCATCTACTGTAATAACCTTATGTTTCTTGCAGCAGTCTTCGATCTTATTTTGCTAAATCCCACATGGTCATACCTTTCTTATTCTTCAATTCCATCCATAAAACCTCACTGGACAAGTTCTCCAGAAAAGCACTACCATGACATTTTCCTGACTAGTAATGCCACTCCTCTTCCTTTAATCCCTCCTGTTCTGTTGTATCTACAACAATGGAACCCTGGCATTTAGAGTTGCCAGTCCTATTCCTCCTGCAACCAAGTCTCACTAATGGTTACAATATCATAATTCCATGTGTTAATCCATGCCCTGAGCTCATCTGCCTTATCTACAATATTTCTTGCTCAGAACATTAGTCACACCGTGTTCAACCTTTTGATTCCTAACTTTGTCTGAGATCTTAACAATATCTGCCTCCACAATCTCAACATTATCTGTTCTGGCACTCTGGTTTCCATCCTCCTGCAACTCTAGTTTAACCCTCCCCCATGCAGTACTAGTAAACCTTCCCATTAGAAAATTAATCCCCCTCCAGTTCAGGTGCAAACTGTCCCCTTTGTGTAGGTCAAACCTTCCTTGGAAGGGAAAAGCTAATTGTCCAAAAGAGTAATTAAATTTAAAGTTCAAAGGTTAATTTATTATCAAAGTATACAACTCTGAAGTTCAGATAGCCTTGAAAACAAGAAAGAAAAGAAAGGTAGCACGCTCGTCAACCTCCAAATCCCTCCTCCCCATGCAAAAAAATGAACAAAAATGGGCACATTGACTCACCCCCAAATCCCTCTCCCCTACACAAAAACAAGAGAAAGACATAAGACTGGGGGGAAAAGCAAGTCCGTAGTCCAAGTCCTCGTTTAAGTAAACAGTCCTAGCTTGATGAGTTTGATCTGTGGGGATTGCAAAACAGCTTCCTATTATGTTGGTATGTGAGAGATCATTTTATAGACTAATTTGTCACTCACACATATTCTCAGCATATTGTTGCTCTAGGAATTTGATCCCACATGAAATAGATTTAATATCTTACAATAGCTTAGAACAATAGTTTAATTAACTTCTGCCAATGCTCCACCGTGCTGAAATTTGTCAGAGATTTTGCAATCCATTGGCAGCTGTGTTTATGTTTGGCCTTGAGCACTTTTACAGCAGTGTGGTATCTGGGAAGGAATTATGCCTGTGTTTTCGCAAGATTACCTTGGGTAATGTACGAGATGTCATACATATGTTTTCTCATGAGTGGTTAATTTTATGTGGGGTTGGGAGAGAATTTTATCTGGGTATAAATAAGTTTAAATTAGACAGAAGCCAAAAAAAAGACTATACATCCAAAATTGTTGTTCACAGGGTTATGGATCTTCATCTGCACAGTTGTCCTCTAAATCCAATAAGGAGAGCAGCAACGCTGCTATAATCCGTCGCTTCAATCATCATAGCGCCATGGTGCTGGCAGCCGTCCTCCGTAAGCAGTACGTATCAAAAATATTGTTTTAATTCCAACTCTGACCTTAAATGTCTGTCCCTCTTTTCCACATAATTTCTGCCCACCCCAGCCTAGCTGAAGTTTGATGAGCTGAAATGAAATCACAATATATAATAACAATAACTTTTATAGAGTACCTTTCATGCCAACATTGTTGTTCAAAGTACAAACATGAAAATAAAAGACAAGAAGTCAGTGATAATAAATCTGTTTGTCACCAAGCATGAATAACTACCATCCATAGCTGCATTTTCTAGTTTCAGTGCAGCCTTTTGGCCCACTATGCCTGCACCAAGCATAATGCCGATCTAAACTAATCCTATCTTCCTTCACATGGTTTGTATCTCTCAATTCCCCAACTAATCATGTAGTGTCTCTTAAATGTTGTTATTGTCTTTGCTTCTACAAGATATCTCACGCTTTTTGCTAAAAAAAATCTCGTAAATCTTTTAACTTTTCCTGTTACTTGCAACTTGTACCTCCTTGTATCTCCAACCTGAGAAAATTACTTTGCTTCTCATAATTTCATATACAGTATGTTCCAATTACTTGGGACACATTGAGACTAGGTCATTTTGGCCCAATTAGCCAAAGTTTCATGGAAATAGTTAAAGTATAAAAAAGTTGAGTAACAAATAATGTATCGAAATGAAATAAAGAACAAAGTAGAGAACTACCATTACTACTACAGTACTACAAAACTGTATTAGTTCCTAATACTTATCGACAAAGAAATCCATTTGCGTTGTGTTCTTTTGACTGTAAATGAACAGAATGAGTGAAGCCGTTTAGTGCAGAATATAGACTGCCTTCTGAAAATGCTGTTGACGATTGCATCCTCCAAACCTTCATTTTCATTGTAACATACAAAATTGTAACATTTCGATACCCTCAAATTTTTCGTAGTTTCTAATTTGTTGATGTAGTGAAATCATTTCATTTTCACTCCTGGCCATTGCTGGTATCTCCAAGCCTCAATGCTTTAAACCTCAGTGAGCAAAATAGTTCTAGCTTGTCTTACTATTTATTTCTTGCTAACTATCAGTGACAAAAATCAGTTTTTTAATGCCAATGTGCTCAACTTACTCGATTTAAAAACTGTTTACTCGAAGCATGATGTTGTGTCCAACGGCCCACAAGTGCATGCAACTGACGCTATTTAGAAACTTTTTGGCAAGTCTCCTGCCCCAATTTAGTGTCCTAAATAAATGAAGGGAAACCTACCTATTTTCTCGATTGGTTTTTGTTCTTTAAGAGTTGTCCCAAATGAGTGGCTGCCCCAATTAACCAGAATCCACTGTACTATCACATCATTTGTCAGGAACGTGTGCTTCAGCAAAAGCAATCCAAGTTTACACAACTTGTCCTTGTAGATTCTAATCCAGGACCATCCTGGTGAACAACTTCAAAATTCTCTCCAATGAACTGTGCATAGTTCTCTAAATGAGGTCTAATTAATACTTTATACAGCTGTAGCATGACTTGCCACCTTTGATACTCAATATTTAGACTAATGAAGGTAAGCATACCAATGTCGTCTTTACCACCCTGCACACTTGTAAACTATTGTGTGCACCCCAAGATCCCGCTGTACATTGATGTTTCTTTCCAAATATAAAGTTCTATTTCTGTTTACATTGAGCTAAATTGAACAATTGGATATTGAGAATGTAATATGGGACTGTTTCTTTCCATTAGTCGATATCCAGCTCATTTAAGCATTAGTTTAATGTATGCAACAGCAATATTGAAACACATTAATGTGCTATGGGAGCTGAATTTGTTAATGTTTAGTTATTAGTTGTCGAAGCATTGAGGAGTGCTTTAACAATAAATTACTCTATGTCTGGACTATTGGATGTTACTCATTAATGCCCAAATATGCTTTCATTTCACTTTTTTTTTTACATGTCACACAGTGATATAATGAATTTTCCAGAGAACTTGGTCTGTTTAAAAGGAGTGGGAAATATGCAAGCGCTCCAGAACCTGGTTCTGGCTACAAACCTAACAAATGTTCCTGACTCTAGCCTTCACTTTTGGCCACACATTATACTTACGTTTTTGTCCCTTAGTTCACACTCCAAGCTAATGAATCATTGGGATTTCTGGGCTGTCTGGTGCAAGTTTAGTGGAGTATTACCATACCATAATTACCATAATTTTGAGCTGAATTTGATCAGTGATTCAGGAGACTCCTTACATACTACCGCATTTTCTGTATGGCTACTTAATATTATTCTCTCACTTTTGACATTTTTCTTAGTAGCAAGTTTATCAAATTCGAAATAGAATCAGTTTTAAATTTCACTTTTATATTAAATTTATCCAGTTAAATTCACATTTTAACCTTTATTTGAAGGCTTCTATTTCAAAGTTCAAAATAAAATTGTCAAAATACATATATGTCACCGTATACAGCCCTGAGATTCATTTTCTTGCAGGCATACTCAATAAATCTATAGAATAATAATCATAACAAAATCAACGAAAGAGCACCCAACTTGGACGTTCAGCCAGAGTGCAGAAGACAACAAAGTGTGAAAATACAAAAAGAAAGAAATAATAATAATAAATAAATAAGAATTAAATATTGAGAACATGAGATTAAGAGTCCTTGAAAGTGAATCAATTGGTTGTGGGAACATTTTAATGATGGGGTGAGGGAAGTTATCCCCATTAGTTTGTGATGGTTGAGGGGTAGTAACTGTTCCTGAACCTGGTGGCATGAGTCTTGAAACTTCCATACCACCTTCCTGTTTCATAAAATAGCAAAAGATTGACTTGATATTTTTTTTCTGGGAGCTTTGATTCCAAAAATTGAAATTGAACTTTAACTGTTTCTGGTATTTTTAATATATTGGGCCAGAATGTAGGATCTTTAGCAGTTTCATGAAGGGTTAGTGCATGAGGTAAGTATTATTTTTCTGCATCTGGCCTTGGTTTTCAAAATATTATTGTCAAGTGGTTGTTTCTACTTCTGTTTACAACTCTGAATAGTTTGAGCTTTAATCTTAATCTAATAGTTTAAATATTAATCTTTAAATTCACCTTCTGGGATCTGGGCATTGCTATGAAGTCTGACATTATTGCCCATTTCTAATTGCCAATGTGAAAGCTAGTGTGAGCTGCTATTGTTAACTACAGCAATCTAGTGGTGAAGATATCCCCACAGAGCTGCTGCTAGGGTATTCCAGGATATAGATCCAGTGGTGAATCTCTAACGATTAACTAATATTTGCAGTTCTGGATAATATGAGACTTTGTGGTGAACATACAAGTGGCAGAGTCTTTTCCCATTTGTCTGTGGCGTGCAAATATGATCCCAGCGACAGTCATTTTACTCAGTAATCAGTATTTAAAGAACAAAGAAAATAGAAAAAAATTCTCATCAAAATAGTTTAGAAAAATGCACTTAGTGAAGGATAATTTGTGCCAGAATTTCATCTTAGTGATTTATAGCAATGTGATCAGAATTAGCTACCTACAGGTTAGCTATCTGATTTACCTCAGTATATGCTTTTATCTCCACATGGGGCAATTTTTGATAAAACTTGTCTTGAAGCCAAGAAAAATTACATTATTTTGTTTGAAAGGCAGGTTGCTGGCATTAATCCTACATTGATTACTGATTGAACTGTGAAAGCTGGATGAAGGGTGAGCAAGGGAACAGAGGAAGAGTGACTATGTAATATTCCTTTTTGTCTCCCATTTGCAGAGAAATGCACAATGATCAGAACGGTGAGAATAGCAGCACTGATGGTAATTCTCGAGATTCTGATTGTTTTCAGCCACCTGTCAAAAAGGTAAGAATCAAGCGAAGACCTAGAAAAAAATACTGCATTATATAGAACTAGGGAACTGCAGCATTTTTGTGTATGCAAAGTACTGATTAGACAAAATATGGGACTGTGATTAAGATGGCAACTGACAATGGCAGAGTAAGATTATCTGATTAATGTCTCAAGTATTGAATTGAATCATCCATAAGATTTATTTGGGTTTCATCTGGAAACTGTTTACCTTATTCAGTCCATTACTTGTAACTCTTTCCTGGTGGTTTGGTAATTTCTATCAATGAGAAAGAAAAGCATCACCAATGAAAATTGTAAAAGTTTGATTCTCAAGCTTTTGAATTAATTGATTTCAGACGTGGCAGTGATAACTCATAACTTCATCATTTCTATTAGAGGGGTAATGTGGTAGTTCATTTTCTTAAATGGTCATTTAGTCCATGTTCCAAATGAACAAATAGTTACAATTACACTTGCATATCCTATTCCTATATCCCCATCAAATTTCTTTCCTTTATTTGCAGTTGCAAGAAAAAGTTTGTAAACCCAATTACTTGGTTTTCTGCATTAATTACTCATAAAATCTAGGTCACAATAATAGACAAACACAATCTGCTTAAACTAACTACATACAAATAATTGTACTTTTCATGTCTTTATTGAACACCTTGTTTAATCAATCACAGTCCAAACTGGAAGAAGTATGTGAACCCTTGTATTTAATAAGTTGTGGAATCTCCTTTAGCAGAAATAACTTCCAGCGTATGTTTCCTGTAGCTGCTGATCAGATTTGCACAACAGCAAAGAGGAATTTTAGACCATTCCTGATTCAGTTCATCAATATTTCTGGGATACCTTGCATGAACAATCCTCTTCAGGTTATGCCACAGCATCTCAATTGGTTTAAGGACTGAACTCTGTCTTGGCCATTCCAAAGCACGAATTTTCTTCTTTTTAAACCATTCTGTGGTTAATTTACTCTTGTGTTTCAGATCATTGTCTTGTTACATCATCCACCTTCTATTAAGCTTCAGGTGATGGACTGCTACACTTCTGTAAAATGTCTTGATACAGTTTTGAATTTATTGCTCTCTGAACGATTGCAAGCTGTCCAGGCCCTGAGGCAGCAAAGCAGCCCCAAACAATGAGGCTCCTTCCACCATACTTCACAGTTAGAATGAGGTTTTGGTATTCGTGTTCAGTGCCCTTTTCTCTCTAAACATAGCGGTGTGCATTTCTGCCAAAAAGTTCAACTTTTGTCTCATCTGTCCACAGAATATTGTCCCAGATGCATTATGGAACATCCATGTCATCTTTTGCAGAATTGAGACATGCAGCAACGTTTTTGTTTTAGAGAGCAGTGGTTTCCTCAATGGTGTCCTTCCATAAACACCATTCTTGTTCAGTGTTATAGTGGACACGTGAACAGAGACTTTAGCAAGTTCTAGATATCTCTGCAGGTCTTTTGTTGTTACCCTTGGGTTCTTTTTCACCTCCTTTAGCATTGCACATTATGCTCTTGATGTGATCTTTGCAGGACTCTCCTAGGGAGAGTAGCAACAGTACTGTTTCCTCCATTTGTAGACAATTTCTCTTACTGTGTACTGATGAACAGTCAGGTCTTTTAGAAATATTTTTGTAGTTTTTTCCAGCTTCATGCATCTCTCCAATTCTTCTAAGGTCCTCTGAAAGTTGTTTTGATTGAGGCCTGGTGCACATAAGCAGATCTTTCTTGAGTAGGCTCTGTCAGTAACCTGACTTTGGATTTTTTTTAAATATATGGTGGGGCACCTCTACAACCCACACCTCCAATCTCATCTCATTGATTGGAACACCGGACTCCAAATAGCTTTAGTAGAAGGCATTACCCCATAAGTTCACTTTTTTTTTTAACTTACACTGTGAATGTTTAAATGGTGTACTTAGTATTGACAAGAAGACGTACAATGTTTGTGTATTGTTTGTTTATGCAGATTGTATTTGTCTATTACTGAGACTTAGATGAAGATCAGACCACATTTTTTGAAAAATTAATGCAGAAAAACAGGTAATTGCAAAGGGTTCACAAACTTTTTCTTGCAACTGTACACAACAATGTATTGTGAATTGTGATTGGCTGTTTATCATGTAAGTGAATTTCATAGGCGATATCTTGTACCTAATTCTCATGATTCACTTGTGATTTTTTTTCTATCTACATTGTGCCTTGTTTTCGGGACTTTTAGTGCTTCTGTCATATTGTCTATTTGCTTGTGTTTTATGAAAAAAAAATCCATTTTAAAGATCTTCATATTGGTATTTTCTTTTTATCAGATAGTATCTTTTGCTTTTACCATAATACAAAATTCAGTGTTTCAATAAAATGTATTGGAGTACTTTGAAGTTTTATATAATTGTATTGTTATAACTCTTCTATATTCTGGAGAAAAATGTAATGTCCTGTTGCAAAGAACTGCTGGACATGACACAGAAAATGCTGGAAATACTTTACAGTTCTGATGGCATCTGTCCTTTCACATTGAAAACCTTTCAAAACTGGAAAATATTAGAGAAAATCAGTCTTAAAATGGAAACAAGCATTGGAGGGAAAGGTGAAAAAGAGATAGGAGAGATCAGATTATGATCATGTAAAGCGAAAGTAGGTGGCAATGGGACAAAAAAGAATAGCAACCTCAGTGTCCAAAGGCAAGGCAGTGAGAGCAATGGGAATACTGTCACCCACAGGTTCTATAAGAGCAAAATTATGCCATTTGGCCCATTGAATTTACCTTTTTATATTCCCTCTCAACCTCATTCTCCTGCCTTCACCCCAAAACCTTAGATGCTAATCAAGGTTATCTAAACCTTGATTAGCATCTAAAATACTAATCAAGAACATATCAACCTCCATTTTAAATATACCCAATGTCTTGCCTCCACAGCATTTGTGGCAATGAATTCCATAGACTCACCACCCTCAGGCTAAAGAAATTAATTCTCGCCAGTCAGAAAGAACAGTCTAACACAGTGCAGACCCTTCAGCTCACAATGTTGTTGTCAGTCTTTTAAACTACTCCAAGATCAATCTCACCCTTCCCTCCCAAATAGCCCTTAAATTTTCTTTTGTCCATATGTCTATCAGAAGTGCCTGCTTCTGCCACTGCCCCGGCATCATTCCACAAACCTGCTACTGTGTAATTTAAAACAAAAATACCTCTGACATTTCTCCTCCACCCCATAATTTCATCCAGTCACCTTAAAGTTATGCTCCCTTGTATTAGCTATTTCCGCCCTGAGGGAAATGTCTTTGACTGTCCATTCTATCTTTTCCTCTTATCTCTTATCAAGTCAACTCGCATCTTTCTCTTGAAAGAGAAGAGACCTAGATTGCTCGGCTTATCTTCATTAGCCATGCTTTCTAAAGCATCCTGTCAAATCTCCTCTATACCTTCTCTAAAGCTTCCACATCCTTGCTATAATGAGGCAATCAGAACTGAATGCAATACTCCAACGGTAGACCAATCAAAATTTTATGGAGTTGTAACATTACCTTGATACTCTTGAACTCAGCCCCCCCCCCCCACCAAACCAATAAAGGCCAAAATGCCATATAGATTCTAAACCATTTATCAACTTGTACTACAACTTTAGGATCTATGGATGTGAATCTCAACATTTCTTTGTGCCTCCATGTTGTTTAGGGTCCTGCCATTAACCTTGTATTCTGTCGTCAAGTTTGACCTGCCAAAGTGAATCACTTGACCCTTTACTAGACTGAACTCAATCTGCCACTTCTCAGCCCAGCTCTGCATTCTGTCAGTGTCCCATTATAAGCCACTTCAAACCTCTACTCTATCCACAACACCACCAACCTTTGTGTCATCCACATTCTATCAATATTGTGCTGTAACCTATGACAAGCTTCTAACACTAGGTATAACTCTATAAATATTCATGTCATCTGCAAACTTATGAACTCATTCTTCCACCTCCTCATTGAAGTCACTTATAAAATTCGTAAAGAGATGAAGTCCTCGAACAGAATTCTGCGGAAACCACTTGTCACCAACCTCCAGGCCATCTACTACCACCCTCTGCCTTCTGAATCCAGTCAGACATGTTTTCCCGGATCCCATGCTTCCTGACATTATGAATGAGCATAGCACTGGGAACTGTTATCAAATGACTTACTAAAATCCGTATAAACCACATCCACTGCTCTACCTTCATCAATATTTTGTCACATCCTCAAAAGATTCAGTTAGGCTCCTGAGGCTCAAGCTGCCCTTCACAAGGCCATATTGACTGTCTCAAATCAGATTCTGCTGAGGAGAAGTTATATCAAATACATAATGCAATAAACATACAAACAACAAAAGGGATATATACTGTCAAAGTCATATAAATGTAATATTGGGCTAAAATGAAACCTTCATGCCAGCTTAAGTTCCTTCCCTCGGGCAGGTCAGCCATTCTAGTTGGCTTCCCCACCCTCTTCTATCTATTAACCCTGACACTGCACTGTAAACACTTTAAACAACTTTTTACAGTGCTGTTGAGATTTGTAAATGTATGCTGTATTTATGCCCATACTTTAAGCTCTTAACTTTATTTTTATCATTGTTGATTTTTTTTTGTTGCATGTTGGATCCTGACCAACACACCATAGTAAATTCCTAATACATGTATGCTTTATTAGGTACAGGAATGAAACTGGGTGTGTTCTTCTGCCGTTGTAGCCCATGCACTTCAAGTTTTGACGTGTTATGTATTCAGAGATGCTTTTCTGCAAATCACTATTGTAATACGTGATTATTTGAGTTACTGTCACCTTCCTGTCAGCTTAAATCAGTGTGACCTTTCATTAACAAGGCTTTTCACCCACAGATTTGCTGCTCACTGGATTTTTCTTTTGTTTTTTGCCCCATTCTCTGTAAACTCTAGTGACTGTTACGTAATAAAATCTCAGGAATTCAGCGGTTAGATTCTCAAACCACCCTGTGTGGCATCAACAATCATTCCACTGCAGGTATGTGGCCAGGACAATGAAGTGGCCAGGAAAGATCATTGTGGATACCACCCACCATGCAAATTGCCTTTTCCAAAAGATCCCTTCTGGGAAACACTGTAGGATTATTAAAATGAAACTTAGATCACAACATTCTAACGTTTGCTGTGAACAACAACTGAATCTTGACCATGATATGCATTGAGTTATTACCTTCTGATTGGCTGATTAGATATTTGTAGTAATAAGCAGGTGTACCTAATAAAGTGGCCACTGAGTGTATATGGCAAATAGAGTTGATCATTCCTGTCTTTTGCCTCCCTCCCTTGAAGAGTGGAGTGACATTTGCAGGTTCTGCTTCAAGATGCACCATCCTTTCTTGGAAGTGTATTGCCATTCTTTTATAGTTGAAATGCTGGATCTCCTTACCCAACAGCATTGTTGGATCACCTGCAACACAAGAACAGCATTGGTTCAAGAAGTTGACTTACAGCATCTTCACTCGGAAGGGACAAAAAGATTGGCCTGTCAATAATGCCTAATCATAAAATACAATGACTAAGTAAAAATTGTTTTGAGCTTTTACTCCTAAATCATTCTACTCTTCTACGTTATCCAAAATGAACAAAATATTTCCTGGTACTTTAAATTTTTTTTTAACATGATGTGATTTTTGACTGTGTGCCCCTTACTACTCCTTTTCGGAAAAAATCTTGTCCAGATCTGTTAACCCCTTAGTTGCTGATTCATAGTTTAATTTCTTTTCAGGAAATGTCTCTGTTTTGTTTGTTTATTCAGTGTTTGTTACTTATTCTCATTCTTTTCCATATTTCTCTTTGGAAAAAGTCATGCTCTGCAACGTTGTTTTGATTTTTTTAACATGGTCGTAGTTACATTTTTGCACTTTGAAATTAAATATTATTTGGTGAAGTAGGGAAGTTTTCACCAAAGGTGGTTTAGTTTCAGTTCTGAATTTTCCCAGGGTGAAACCATTATTCTGTACTTTCTCTCCTTAGGGGGTTTCATTACATGATAGGATTTGGTATGGAAGGGAACACCCCACAAAATACAAATGAATTAAATTTGAGTTGAAATCAAATTTCAAATCAAATCAAATTGCAACTCAAATTTGAGTTGAAATAGGAGTTTAATTTAGTTACAAATGTTTGACAGAATAAAAGTTGCGGAACCTGTTAAGGTGATGGAATAGGAGAATTTGTGGATATAGCAATAAGGTGAGATTGGGGAAAATACTGTTAGACAGACCAGCAAGAGGATAGAAAAGTTTAATACAATTTCATTGTTAGAGATTTTCTTTTCCAAAGGTGAAGTTACAGGAAGCCATAGAATATGAAGACCTGGGAGAAATGAACTTAAAAAAGACTGTTGCACTAAATTTGAAGAAGGCTGACAGGTAAGGTTTTGATAAGGATTATAGGATTTTATGACCTAAATTAAATAGGCAATGCAAGAAAAATAGGCACCAAAACTAAAACTGACTTTTGTAATGTATGTGTTTTATATGTTCTTATATGTTTTTATGTGTTTTATTCTTTGGGAGGGGCCAGACAGATCCATAAGGCTATTCAGCCCATCGAGTCTGCTCTGCCATTCGATCATGGCTAATTTATTATCCTTCATAACCTTGCATTCTCCCCATAACCTTTGGTGCCCTTGCTAATCAAGAATCTATCAATCTCCACTTTAAATATACCCAATGACTTACCTCCACAGCTGTTTATGACAGTGGGTTTGGCTATGTTTTCTGTTCTTTTCAGTCACCAGAGGGCTTTTTTAACTTGCGTATGATCACCACTCTCTGTCTTAAGAAATTCCTCTTTGTCTCTATTAGAACATAGAACACTGAACATAGAACAGCATAGGACAGGCCCCTCGGCCCATGAAGTTGTGCCAGTTCTTTAAACTGCTCCAAGATCATTCCAACCTTTCCCACATAGCCCTCAATTTTTTTTCGTGTATCCTTTTCTATCTAAGAAATTCCTCCTCATCTCTAGTCTAAAGGTCATTCCAGCCTTGCACTATATTATGGTATTTCTAGTGTCTTTCTTTTACTTGGGACTTGATTGCTTATTTATGAAGCAAAGAACACAGTCTGTGTCCAGAATAAGAAATTGCTTGGAACAATACTCAAGGAACGCCTACTGAAAGTTATGGGAATGTAGACCATATTTTATTTCTTGATTAATGAAAGATTCAGCTTCTGCATGCACTGTTAGAAGACTGAATTTTGTTTACAAAATAAATGCTGTGGTTTTTGTGTGCTGGGGTGGGGGATAACACGGCAACTTCTGTGACTCCTTACTACATGAGTAAAATAACAATAAAATAATTCAAACCATGTTTAACAATTTTCAGAAATAATTGGCCAGTGGACATGGCTGTTATTTTCTTAGGCCATAAGATACAGGAGCAGAAATAGGCCATTCAGCCCATTGAGTCTTTTCTGCCATTCAATCATGGGCTGATCCACTTCATCCAGTCATCCCCACTCTTCTGCTTTCATCCCATACCCTTTAATGCCCTGGCTAATCAAGAACCTATCTGTCTCTGCCTTAAATACACCCAATGACTTGTCCTCCACAGCCGCTTGTGGCAAGAAATTCCACAGATTTACCACCTTCTGACTAAAGTAATTTCTTCACATCTCAGTTCCAAAAGGACGTCCTTCAATCCTGAAGTTGTTCTCTCTTGTCCTAGAATCCCCTACCATGGGAAATAACTTTGCCATATCTAATCTGTTCAGGTCTTTTAACATTTGGAATGTTTCTATAATATCCCCCCTCATTCTCCTGAACTCCAGGGAATACAGCCCAAGAGCTGCCAGACGTTCCTCGTACAGTAACCCTTTCAATCCTGGAATCATTCTCATGAATCTTCTCTGAACCCTCTCCAATGTCAGTACATCTAAAATAAGGAGTCCAAAACTGAAATGAATGCCAACATTGTATTCGCCTTCTTCACAACTGACTCAACCTGTAGGTTAACCTTTAGGGTATCTTGCACAAGGACTCTGAAGTCTCTTTGCATCTCTGCATTTTGAATTCTCTCTCCATCTAAATAATAGTCTGCCCGTTTATTTCTTCCACCAAAGTGCATGACCATACACTTTCCAACATTGTATTTCATTTGCCACTTCTTTGCCCATTCGCCTAAACTATCTAAGTCTTTCTGCAGGCTTTCTGTTTCCTCAAAACTACCTGCTCCTCCACCTACCTTTGTATCATCGGTAAATTTAGCCGCAAATTTCTTAATACCTAGTCCAAGTCATTGACATACATCGTAAAAGGTAACGGTCCCAACACTGACCCCTGTGCAACTACACTGGTAACTAGCAGCCAGTCAGAATAGGATCCCTTTATTCCCACTCTCTGTTTTCTGCCGATCAGCCAATGCTCCACCCACGCTAGTAACTTCCCTGTAATTCCGTGGGCTCTTGTTTTGCTAAGCAGCCTCATGTGCGGTACCTTGTCAAAGCCCTTCTGAAAATCCAAGTACACCACGTTTACTGCATCTCCTTTGTCTACCCAGCTTGTAATTTCCCCAAAGAATTGCAGTAGGTTTGTCAAGCAGGATCTTCCTTTCAGGAAACCATGCTGGCTTTGGCCTATCTTGTCATGAGCCTCCAGGTATGCCATAACCTCATCCCTAACAATCGATTCCAACAACTTGCCAACCGCTGATGTCAGGCTAACAGGTCTGTAGTTTCATTTCTGCTGCCTCTCACCCTTCTTAAATAGCAGAGTAACATTTGCAATTTTCGGTCTTCTTGCAGAGGTCTTCAGAATGATTTTTTGCTTTTTATTTTTTCCCCGGTTTTCTGCTCTTTTCAGTCACCGGGGGCCTTTGTAACTTCTGTATGATTCCAGCCTACTAGTATTCTTCCAGTTGATTGGCTCAGTCACAAATGTTTAGATTCTTGTAGTTTGAAGGCTGGGAGTATCTTAGGAACAAACTGACACTTGAAGCTAACATTTCAAACCAAAAAAATTGCTGGGGAGTAAAATCAGAATTCATGAGTTCTAATGTAGTTAGTTCATTTGTTTTAAATATTGTCTGTTCAGCCTAGCTGTAATCTACATAGATTGTGGTGACTGGGTGCAAATGCTCGATTCTTTTGACGTCAGCTGCTACAATTGCAAGTGAGGAACAGGCCAAAGAACTTAGAGAAAGAGAAATTGCTGAAATGTGGATCAACAGAAAAATGAGTTGAAGAGAACTGGAGAGCTTAATTTTGAGTTTTGTGCAAGGAATGGGTTATGTTTACTTTCCAGAGCATGCTACAGTGCAATTCATTATGTTATCTGCATCTGTCACTACTTCAGCAGATAATTTACCTTGTACACAAATTAATTCAATAGAATAATATGGTTAATTTTGCAAAATCTTTTAATGCCTATTAGACCTTGGAGATTTATGGAGTTTCTTCCCCCAAGCTATCAGACTCCTCAATACCCAAAGCCTGGACTGACACCTTGCCCTATTGTCCTGTTTATTATTTATTGTAATGCCTGCACTGCTTTTGTGCACTTTATGTAGTCCTGTGTAGGTCTGTAGTCTAGTGTAGCTTTCTCCTTGTTGTTTTTTACGTAGTTCAGTCTAGTTTTTGTACTGTGTCATGTAACACCATGGTCCTAAAAAACGTTGTCTCATTTTTACTGTGCACTGTACCAGCAGTTATGGTGGAAATGACAATAGAAGTGACTTGACTTGACTTGACTTGAAGAATAAATTCTTCTCAGGCTTCCAGGCAGTTAATTATACCACTGGATTAGACATACTCAGATATCATCCTGAAGAAGATGGCGGAGTTTGTCATCGAATTATTGGTTATAATCGGTAACTGTACCTGGTTGGAAGCCCAAGAAGAGTTTATTCATCATGTATACCAAGAAGGCATTAGATCCTTTTTTGCTTGGAGACTTAAATCCCATTTTTTGTTTCGCTGCCTTTGAATTCATTCATTCCCCCCTTTTTTCCCCTAAGAAATATGAGGATTACTGTTTAGAGTAATGAGACTATTGTTTGTAGAATGAAAATGGTAGGTCTCTCTTTTGGAAATTGTATAAGAAATGAATACTTTATTGATAAATTTAAGGTAACTGAATCTGCTCTGTGTACTTAGCAAACAGGAGGATCTGTTATTATTCTTGAAGTTTTTAAATTAATGTTATCCAAGCACTCAAATAGTAACTAATATCTCTGTTAAACAATACTGTTTGCAACCATGTAATACTAGATTGTTGTCTATTTCTTAGCTGCTATAATATGTATGCTATAGTAAAGATACTTACCTAGTTACACAGCCATACAGCCTTACAAATGTTTCACTGGAATGTTTGGAGATCAACTGTCAGTCTCTTGACACTTTGAAGTGATTCATTGAATTGTTTGGTGGGGGTAATGGAGATTATATGTTCTGATTACATTACTATATATTATGATTAAAATTGTTTTTTGAAAGAATAATTGAGCATTGTGAGCATTTTGTTATTGTTTATAGCGCTATGATATGTGAGCCTTTAAGAATTTATATTTATCTATTGGATCAAGGTGAAATACAATGAAACAAAAAGCTTGGCTAACAGAAAAGTTTTATTCTCATTTGCTCAAAATATCAATTTTTTTAATCCCTTTTTAGGTATTTTCATGGCCCTACACCTGTTCAGTCTCAGCACTATGCATCCAGCCAGGATATTATTAACTCAGTCCACTGTATTCGACAGGAAATGGCTAACTATAGCCCCAGACTTACTCAGGTATGATGTGAGTATAAAAAGCAGAAATGTGTGTGTCTGATCCTGTCATGATTACATGTGCATAGTTTCAAAAGGTACAGACAGAGCAGTAGAAACAATCTTTGTAAATGAAAGTTGTGAGAATGAATATCTCTTGCAGTAGGCAGACTACAATAATCTTTCATTTGATTGACATTGGAAAAAACTTGGAATGCTCAGATTTCTCGCATCTAAAGTTTTGACTTGCTATTCTATTTATTCATATTGATTAAGGTTAACTGCTGATTAAATTAGGTTAAATTAGGATTTTAAAATTCAAAGTGCTTAATTGATATTGTAGGTTAGTTCATATCAAAAAAAGGGACTAATAGGACAAGGGCAGCCTAAGTTTTTATTCAGCTGAATTTTATCTAAGGTTAATTAATGATTGGAGAACAATCAGGAGTACTTTTGCATAAACAAGTTTAAAGGTACTAAAGGCATTGACGTACTTATCAGCAGCAGATGAGCTGAGAACTGGTGATTGAGCAGTGTTATGTAGGTGGAGTAATACTTTTTGGAGATCAGATATGTAGTCTGAAGCTTACAGTCTGAATCTACATCAGGTGTGGCAAACAAAATCTAATTCAATCATGGACAATTTCCAGGAAGAGTGATAGAGTCAGTGACATGGGGTTTGTAATAGAGACCGAAGAAATTATTTCAGACTTCTCAGTATTAAGTTTGAGGGAATTTCTGCTTATTTCTGGATGTCAGACAAGCAAACAGATGTACTTGTTGAGGCCAGCTAGTGTACTAAAGATTTAATAAAACTACTTTCCTTTCATAATGAATGGTACTGTTGACAAGGCTGATAATCCTACATAAACAGCTTCTCAATTTGTCCTACCAGTTTCGGGTATACAAGTCATAAGGTCTGCATGTAAATCCTTTCCAGTTTTACCATTTACATAGTATTGCTTCTCCAAAATGCATTTGTTCACTTGTTACATTCTATCTGCTAGATACCTGGCTATTGTATTAGTCCAACAATGCCTTCTGAAGTTTTATGTTTCCTACTGATTTGATTTTTGAGTCCTTTGCAAACTTAACAATTATACTCTGCAACCCACATCTCTACATTGCAAATTGTTTGTTGTACAAAGTTTAAGGACACATCATTCATCCTTAATTGAGCATCAGCCCAGCTTTTTGTCTTTTAGATTACTTAATATCCTGTTATTACATATTTTAAGCCTGTGTACTTTAATTTTATTAAATCCCTTGAGTTATATTTTTCATGTAACTCTGGCTTTGGACTTCTTTCTTATTTCCCAACTTAAATTTGTTTTTTAAATACCTGACACTTTTCACTTCCTGTTAGTGCAACTGTTTATAATTTCGATCAGAAGACATTTCCTCATTTGTTATCCATTTGCCAGTTATGTTTTTGTACTCAAATGCTCCTTTTTTCATAATTTTTCTAAACTTAATACAGATTTTGCTGATGTACTCTTCCACTGAAACTGAACTAATTCTTGAACTGCCAAATTCTATTGACCAGAAAATTGAAAGTTCTTGATATCACATTAGAATTTGCTGTTCTTTGCTTTTTACCTAATGCTTTTTTTTATTTTAAAGCATTTAAATTGTTCATTCTTAATGGCCTAACATGAGAGCTATAGCTTCACTATTCTACAATCCTAACCCAATATTAATTGTTGCTTTAGGCCTATGTTCTTTTTGTCAAGTTTTGTTGTGCAATTTGTCTATTCTGATGCTCAGTGTAACCTTTTCCCATTCTATAATGTTTATTTTCCACTGCTGCAATTTACTTGAAATCTTCATGTAGACTGTTGGCCCAGCTGTTCTGAAATGTAATCCACCCAAAATGAGCAACTCGGTTCTGGTTATTGATCCCAGTACTGCAGGAACTAATAACTTCTCTTATCCTACGTCACTTCTCAACACGTGTTAATCTGTCTTATTGTACTGTACATCATTTGTGGCTTTAGAGCAAGAATTCATATCCTTTTTTATGCAATGGACCCCTAACATTGGGAGCTCTTGCTTTAGAGTAATTTATGATTGCTGCCCTTTCAATTCTTGCTCCGTATTTTCACTCAAACTCTGAAAGCTATCTGCTCTCTTGCGTCCTCAGTTATTGGTTTCCACTTAAACTACAAATTCTAGGATTTCCTCACCTTCAGTCCCACGTACCTCTTCCTTTCACCAGCAACTGTTTTCCACTGTATAATTGCCCTATGCCCTGGACCAGTAACTCTTGCTTGCATGATTATTCATGTTTGACTTGCATCATAGGCTTTATAAACATTGCTGCTAACAAGATTTTTTTCTTTCTACTCCTGAAAATTTCTTCCATTATAAAAGATTAACTTACTGTTTTGCTATAACTTTCAGCAGGTTAGTTTCCAGCTGGTATTTCGCAGTTTGGTTATATGTATGTAAAACTTGATGATGAATGTCTGCAAACTACCTATCATGGTGAAGCTTTGTGTCTTGTCATGCTTTTTCAGTGTCCTTCAGCACTCAAGAATAGGAAGCCTTTACTCCGTCCTAGCCTACATATATTTCCTTGACATTATAAGGCTGCTATTCTAACTCCATGAAGATTTTTTTCTTTAATTCACTTGGAGGTCATTTAGAAACTTCGCATTCATGCTTTTGCACTAGGTGTTCTGGATGATAGTATGAGCAAAAGCTAGAGGGGACTTCATTTTTATCTCACCAAAAAAATGAAACAGACTTTAAAGTTGAAGTTCAATCACTGACAGCCATATATTGTATGTCGTAGGTTCTGTCCAGCAGTGTGGCCAGCAGTGCAATAACTGACCTCTCACCTGGTGGAGTGCTTATGCAGGGAGGAACATCACAAGCTATAAACCGTAAGTGTTTGTCCACATACACATTAGTTAAAGGTTTAAGCAACTGTCAGTAATTGTATGACTATGGTACAATTCATCTCTGTTCCCACAGTGTTTATAAAACATAGTGATGCCTATCAACTGTTCACATCTTATGGGGGCTGCTGAGAAACAGTCCTCTAAAGTTCTGAACAGAAATATGCAGTAATGCATTGGATAAAATAGGAAAGTCCCAGGGTGCAGCTTTGTTCTGAGCTGATCTTTATTTGATTAACCATGAGTGGGGAGGTGTAATAGTTGAGAAGGGAAATGTCGAAATCATAAGTTGGAAGCATAAATTGGGAATAGATGTTCTCAGGGAAATGTACTGAAGAAATGTGGCAAATGGTCAGGGGATGTTTGTGTGGAGCTCTGCATAAGTACGTTCCAATGAGAGGGAAAAGATGATAGGATACAGGAATCGTGTACAAAGGCTGTTGTAAATCTAGTCAAGAAAAAAAGAGCTTATGAAAGGTTCAAAAATCTAGATAATGATTAAGATCTAGAAAATAACAAGACTAGCAGGAAGGAGCTTAAGAAAGAAATTAGGAGAGCCAGAAGGGGCCATGAGAAGGCCTTGGCGGACAGGATTAAGGAAAACCACAAGGCATTCTACAAATATTTGAAAAGCAAAAGGATAAGACGTGAGAGAATAGGACCAGTCATGTGTGACAGTGGAAAAGTGTGTATAGAACCAGCAGAGAAAGCAGAGGTACTTAATGAGTACTTTGCTTCAGTATTCACTATGGAAAAGGATCTTGGCGATTGTGGGGATGACTTACAGCAGACTGAAAAGCTTGAGCGTGTAGATATTATGAAACAGGGTGTGCTAGAGCTTTTGGACAGCATCAAGTTAGGTAAGTCACCAGAACCGGACAAGGTGTACCCCAGGCTACTGTGGGGGGCGAGGGAGGAGATTGCTGAGCCTTTGGCGATGATCTTTGCATCATCAATGGGGACAGGAGAGGTTCTGGATGATTGGAGGGTTGCAAATGCTGTTCCATTCCAGGAAGCCCCCAGGTTACGAATGAGTTCCGTTCCTAAGTCCGTCTTTAAGTCAGATTTGTATGCAAGTCGGAGCAGGTAATTTGGTATTATATTTGCATCAGTTAGTCAAACGTTTATCTTAGTATATAGTGTATATATACTAAGCATTCTATGCATATAAACACTTAAGAAATGTATTAATTTCAATAATTAAACCACTGTATTGCTTAGTAATAATTGTAGCTTTCATCAGGACAGGGCTTTTCATATGCTCCATTATTCTCACTTTATCCTTTAAAATTGTTCTAATCGTTGACCAACTGTAGCCTTACACTTCTGCAACGACTGATGGTGTTTCACCTCTTTCCGATCGCTTTATTATTTCCACTTTATTTTCAATCGTGATCGTTTTCCATCAACGGAACAGCAACACTGTGGATTCAGCAGCAGCCGTAGGCAGCAGGTCCTGAGCTCCCCCAGGTTCTAAAGTCCACCAACACTGAGACAGGTTAAATGGAACAAGTGGGGGTGATGCTGACTGGAAAAGTGGGGTTCAGAGGGTCAGGCTAAGAAAAATTTAAGCCAAATACAAAGATACACACTCAACACAGTGTTAACGACAATGTAATCTGACTTAAAATGGCAGACAGCGTTCTCCTTCCTTGAGCCGACGAATTTTTGATATAATAGGCTTTATGGCAGGCCGTTCGTAAGTATGAGTTGTCCGTAAGTTGGACGTTCGTAACTTGGGGACTGCCTGTATTCAATAAAGGGAGTAGAGAGAACCCAGGAAATTATAGACCAGTGAATCTTAATTCAGTGTTTGGTAAGTTGATGGCAGTCTGCAAGAGAACTGTGACTTAGGAGAAGATTTGTTTTCCAGCAAGACAATGACCCCAAGCATAAAGCCAAAGCTACACAGGAATGGTTTAAAACAACAAAGTTAATGTCCTGGAGTGGCCAAGTCAGAGTCCAGACCTCAATCCAATTGAGAATTTGTGTCTGGACTTGAAAAGGACTTTTCATTCACAATCCCTATGTAATCTCACAGAGCTTGAGCAGTTTTGTAAAGAAGAATAGGAAAAATTGCAGTGTCCAGATGTGCAAAGCTGAGAGAGACCTATCCACACAGACATAAGGCTGTAATTGCTGCCAAAGGGGGGGAGGTGAGTAATTATACAATTAATTATTTTGTGTTTAAAAATTGTAATACAGTTAAACCAATTTGCAGAAATTTGTTTTCACTTTGACACCCAAAGAGTCTTTTCTATTGATCGATGTCAAAAAAGCCAAATTAAATCTACTATGATTTAATGTTATAAAACTTGAAAACTTCGGGGGGAGGGGGGGTGGGGTTGATGGCAGACAGGCTGGCACCAGTGATGCATTGGGTAGTTTTGATTTCTCATTGTAGAGCCTCCCTGTCTGCTGCAGTGCGGATTCCTTGCCATGCAGTGACACAGCATGTTAGGATACTCCCTGCTGTGTATGATTATTGATGTACAGTGGAAAAATCTGGGGATAGCTACCATAAAAATCTAGCATATTCAAAGGGTTCAGAATTCTGGTGGAAGAAATTGACAATAAGAGTAATTGTAAGAAACCCAGTATGAATGTGTGGAGAAAGGAACACAGTGGGCTTTGGTGACTGATGGTAAATCATTAGAACTTGATGTAGTTTGAATTTTAATAGTTTGTAAACAAATGCAGAATCGAGGAAGGTTGGTGGGCTGTGGGCGAAACAACAGGTTTATGATTTGGCAGAAGATAAAAATGATTAGGCATGGTAGTCCAAGGCAAATGTGTGAAGTAATTGAATTGACTTTATTACTTACAACCTTCATCTACACGAGGAGTAAAAATCTTTACATGAGGGTGTAACAAGGATGTTAGATGAGGGTAAGCCAGTAGATGTTGTGTACCTAGATTTTCAGAAGGCATTCGATAAGGTGCCACATAGGAGATTGGTGAGTAAAATCAGAGCTCATGGCATTGGGGGCAGGGTTTCAACATGGATAGAAAACTGGTTGGCAGATAGAAAGCAAAGGGTAGCAGTGAATGGGTGTTTCTCAGACTGGCTGGAGGTGACTAGTGGAGTACCACAGGGCTCTGTATTGGGACCACAGCTCTTTACGATTTATGTCAATGATTTAGATGAGGGCATTGAAAACTATATCAGCAAGTTTGCTGACGATACTAAACTGGGTGGCAGTGTGACATGCGAAGAGGACGTTAGGAGAATACAGGGAGACTTGGATAGGCTGAGTGAGTGGGCAGATACTTGGCAGATGTCATTCAATGTGAATAAATGTGAAGTTATCCACTTTGGAAGCTGGAACAAGAGGGCAGAGTATTGTCTGAACGGTGTCGAGTTAGGTAAGGGAGAAATGCAAAGAGACCTAGGAGTCCTAGTTCACCAGTCAATGAAGGTGAATGAGCAAGTGCAACAGGTAGTGAAGAGGGCAAATGGAATGTTGGCCTTTGTTACAAGGGGAATTGAATACAAGAGCAAGGATGTTCTTTTGCATTTGTACAGGGCCCTGGTGAGACCACACCTGGAATATTGTGTACAGTTTTGGTCTCCAGGTTTAAGGAAGGACATTCTGGCAATTGAGGAAGTGCAGCGTAGATTCACTAGGTTGATTCCTGGGATGGCAGGGCTGTCTTACGCAGAGAGATTGGAGAGATTGGGCTTGTACACGCTGGAATTGAGGAGATTGAGAGGGGATCTGATTGAAACGTTTAAGATAATTAAAGGATTTGATAGGATTGAGGCAGGAAATATGTTCCAGATGTTGGGAGAGTTCAGTACCAGAGGGCATGGATTGAGAATAAGAGGTCAGTTATTTAAAACAGAGTTGAGGAAGAGCTTCTTCTCCCAGAGAGTTGTGGAGGTGTGGAATGCACTGCCTCGGAAGACGGTGGAGGCCAATTCTCTGGATGCTTTCAAGAAGGAGCTGGATAGATATCTGATGGATAGGGGAATCAAGGGATATGGGGACAAGGCAGGGACTGGGTATTGATAGTGAATGATCAGCCATGATCTCAGAATGGCGGTGCAGACTCGAGGGGCTGAATGGTCTACTTCTGCACCTATTGTCTATTGTCTATTGTCTGTCTCCGTCTAAATGTGCAATGTACAATTTATAGTAATTTATAATAAATAGTATTTACAACAGGACAATCAATATAACATAGAAATACAATTGTATCAGCATGAATTAGTCAGTCTGAAGGCCTGGTGGAAGAAGCTGTCCTGGAGCCTGTTGGCCCTGGCTCTTATGTTGCGATGTTGTTTCCTGGATGGTAGCAGCTGGAACAGTTTGTGATTGGGGTGACCTTGGGCCCTTTTACACACCTTTGTAAATGTCCTGAACAATGGGAAGTTGTGCTGGGTTGTCCGCAGCACTCTCTGCAAAGTCCTGCGATTGAGGGAAGTACAGTTCCCGTACCAGGCAGTGATGCAGCCAGCCAGGATGCTCTCAATTGTGCCCCTGTAGAGACCACAGAAAAACAAAGTATTAGTCCAGGGAAGTGCAAGTGGAAGCTGCATTTGCATTATTAATTCCTACTGTTGAAAACATGAAATTGTTAAATTGTGTTGCAGTCTGTTGACAATTGTCTAAACAGAAGATAAGGCGATGTTCCTTGGGGAAAAGAAATAAATAAACATTAAATATTAAGAACATGAGATGAAAAATCAACGACATTTCATCTCATGTTCTTGATATTTATTGCTTATTTATTGTAACTTTTTTCACTTTTGTAATGGCACAGTTGTCTTTTGCATTTTTTTTTGTCTGTCTTGTTGGGTGCAGTCTTTCATTGATTCTATTGTGTTTCTTGTATTTGCTATGTCTGCCCACAAGAAAACAAATTTCAGGGTTGTATACGGTAACATATGTACTTTGACAATAAATTTACGTTGACTTTGTATCTCAGGGTTGTATATGGTAACATATATGTATTTTGAAATTGAATTTACTTTGACAATTGGCTTGTTAACCTCGCTGAAAAAGTATAGGAAGTAGAGATAAGACTGGAGTGGAGAACTAAAGTACTAGGGAAAAAAAGGCACAACCAAAACGCTGGAAAAAGTGTTAAACGCACAAAATGCTGGAGGAACTTCTATGGAAGTGAATAAACAGTCGATCTTTCAGGCCAAGACCCTTCATCAGGACTGGAGGCAGCTTTGCTTTGCCTGGTCTTAATATTTTCAGCTTACTTGCTTTATTCTTTGGATTTTGTATGTGTTTTATTTATCATGTACAATCATTATAAATCATTAGACATTCAAATCAATTATTTCATAGTTTCTGTATTCCCTTTCTTTATGCACATTGCTTGATCAAGTGTTTTTATTAATTTTCAGTTTATATTTGGAATTTGTGACATTTGTAGATTTATATATTTAAAAAAAAATGTAGTTAAGATTGGAAGATCTTATTAGGTAGCAAGGAACTTCATTCTTGAAGCAGTACATGAGGAAGTACCAGGCTAAAGGGGAGTTTGATAATAAAGAAAGCAGTTGCAACTGCAGAATACTGTGCGTCAGCGAAATAAGTATAATGATTGGAATGGGCCATTTTGGGATAGATTATTATAAATCCCAAATGCAAATAATTTGTCTCACAAAGTCAGGAATGCCTGAGTGATTAATCTTCATTAATTGCTGGTTAAGTTGTAGTAATGCTGTATTATTTTGTTGGATAAAATATCACAATTGCTTGCCTTAGTAATTCAACCCTTACTGTCTAAAAATTTCCTCTAAAATTGATCAAATCTAGAATGAACATAATCCTGCATATGTTCATTATATCAAGATAACTACATTTTAAATCAGTCATAGTAATCTGTATTCATTACTGATTGTAAGAAAAATACAGTTAAAAGACCTTAAATCATGAAGTCGGCTTTGAAACTAACCTTCCTACTCCTACACTAGATTAACTTGATTAAAAGTTGTATTTATTTTAAAATGTGTGAGTTCTGTTATGAATAAGAATTTAAGCATCAATAATGTATATTAATAATAATAATAATAATAATGAGAAACATTCCCAAGTGTCTGGGTATAATTTGCCGTTATTTTATTTATCAGTCACAGGCTTCTAACAGAAAGGATAAGGGTCCTGAAAGTAGGCAGGAATATTTTTTATGGTCAGTGAGCTGCATTATTGGTTGGCTCCGTTGTTAGATTACTGTAGCCACTAGGAAATTCTAGAATGACTGCAAAACAAGGCTGAATCATAGGAATTGGATTTCCAGAACAGAGCTGAGGTACAAAAAGGTAAAACTCTGCACCTTAATGGTATTTTTCTTCTGAAATTGAGCCCCTCTCCTACAATACTACTTGTCGTATTTCAAACTGACTATGGTTAAGTGGCCTTTAATTTCTGCTTTCTTATTTTTTTTTTGGCAGAGATGGTGCCAAGTGATATCCAGATGGAACTCAAACACTTATATGTGGCTGTAGCTGAGTTACTGAGGCATTTCTGGTCTTGTTTTCCTGTCAATACACCATTCCTTGAGGAGAAGGTAAGGAACTGGTGCCTGCTCAGATTCTTCCGTCATTAGAAGAGCTAAGGCCTGTCATGCTTTATCTATACATCATCTGGAGTATTTAACATAATTGGAGCATCTTTCTAAACCAAGAATGACAAAATCAATCTCAAATTTCACATAGGCTCTCAAGATTAATTTAGAATGTAATACTTAAAACTGTGTTTTCAGTTTTATTATGACAAAATATTTCATGATTCAAAGGAGGACCTTATTATTTTTGTATTCCACTTTCTTTTATTGCACTTTTTCAGATACTGAACTCTACACATACAGTGGGTTCCATTTAAGTGGGCTGTTGGATAATCGTTGCAGCCACTACTGGGACAACTGTAACAAAACACTAATTGAGAAAATAGCCAGGATTTCAATTGTTTATTTTGCAAACTATGCCTCTTAATTGGGGAAGGAAACTTTTGCCCAACAGGTTCCAACTAGCATTAATTCTGGGCCCTTGTGTGGCCATTGGACACAACATCATGCTTCAAGCGAACTGTTTTTAATTAACATTAATTGCATGCACTTAAACCAAGAATGACAAAATCAAGCTCAAATTTTATACAGGCTCTCAAGATTAATTTAGAAAGTAATACTTAAAACTATGACCTTTCAGAGACAGCAACCTCATCTTCCTGACTTTTTTTTAGGCAGGAACTTGGGTATGTAAAATGGGAACAGATGTACTCAGGTCAATGCACAACATGGAAATGTGGAGAATGTTGAGGGAACACAGTAGATTTTGTTAATTTGGACAAATCTGAACCAATACATTTGGGCCCAGTTAAGTGGCTGCCCCAATTAATGGAGGTTTCATGGAAATAGCTGAATAGGTATAAATCTACTGTTTAACTGAGTGACAACGTATTATCTAGAGTATGCTGCCATGTTCTTTTGATTGACTGTAAATGAACAAAATGAGAGCAGGCATTCTGTGCAGGTAATGGACTCTCTTCACAGAACATTTTCAACAATTGCATCCTCTAAATCTTCTTTTTCATTGTAATATTCAAGATGATTTTGGACTCTTTCAAATTCTTTGTAGCTCCTAACTTGTTGAAATAGTGAAATGGTTTCATTTTCACTCCTGGCCATTTCCAGCAGAAAGCAAAACAGCTTTGAATTGTCTTACTGCTCATTTCTCACCAGCTATCAGCGGCAAAAAATGCTGATTATTGAATACAACACAAGCAAATGATGCTATTTAAAAACTGTTTGGCAACAGTCTCCTGCCCTAATTAACTGGCATAATATCGCAAATAAACAAAGGGAATCCTGGCTATTTCTTCTATTAGTTTTTGTTCTTTAAGAGTTGTCCCAAATAAGCTGCTGCCCCGGTTAACCAGTGGTCCAAATGAACTGGAACCTATTGTACTTGTATGGGGTTCTGGATAGGTTTGTCCCATTGAAGCAGAGAATGGATGGTAAGGTGAAGGAACCGTGACTGATAAGAAATGTGGAACATCTAGTCAAGAAGAAGAAAAAGCTTACTTAATGTTTAGGAAGCAAGGATTAGACAGGCTGTAGAGAGTTTGAAGGTAGTCAGGAAGGAACTTAAGAATGGAAAGAGCTAGAAAGGGGCATGAGAAGACCTTGGTAGGTAGGATTAAGGAAAACCCTTAGACAGTCAATGCCTATGTTAAAAACAGGAGGAGGACTAGAGTGAGAGTAGGACTAATGAAGCATAGAAGAGGAAACGTGCCTGGAATTGGAGAAGGTAGGTGAGGTCCTTCATTATTCACTAGTGAGAGGGGGTTTGTGAGTACAGCAATAAACAGGTTGGTATACTAGAACAAGTTGGCACTAAAAAGGGGAATATGGTGGAACTTCTGAAAAATAATAGGATAGATACTGTGTGCCCCCAGGGCCGGACGGGATATTCACCGGGTTACTACAGGAAATGAGGGAAGACATGGCTGCGCCTTTGGTGATAATCTTTGATTCCTCACTGGCTACAGGGGTAGCCAGATGATTCCAGAGGGTGGCAAATGGCCTTCCTTTGTTCAAGAAAGGGAGTAGCAATAAGCCTGGGAATTAGACACCAGAGCAACACACACAAAAGGCCAGAGTAGGACATTGAGGAATAGTGGGAAAATGACCAGAAATTGGAGAAATCAATGTTCTTGCCATCAGGTTGGTGGCTACCCAGTTGGACTATGAGGTGTGGCTCCTCCAGCCTGAGAGTGGCAGTAGAGGGGACTATGGACCAACATATGGGAATTCGAATTAAAATGGATGGCCAGTGGTAAATCCTGCTTTTTGCAGGTGGACTGAAGATGCTTGATGAAGTGAGCTCCCAGTCTACTTCGGGCCTCATCGTTGTAGAGGAGGCTGCATTGGGAGCATCAGATGCAATAGATGACCCCAACAGATTTGCAGGTAAAGTTTTGCCACACCTAGGACTGTTTGGGGTCCTGAATGTAGGTGAGAGAAGAGATGAATAGGTAGATGCAGCACTTCTGCTTGCAGGGATAAGTACA
The DNA here is from genome assembly GCF_030144855.1 of Hypanus sabinus. NCBI lineage: Eukaryota > Metazoa > Chordata > Chondrichthyes > Myliobatiformes > Dasyatidae > Hypanus > Hypanus sabinus. The sequence continues at coordinate 129,453,526 of NC_082712.1, read as the reverse complement.
GACAGGGGATTAGTGGGGAGGGACAAATGGACAAGGGAATCACAGAAAGAACAATCCTTGTGAGGGTGAGAAGATGAAAATGTGTTTGGTAGTAGGGTCCCACCGAAGGTGGCGGAAGTTGTGGAGAATGCTGTGTTGGATGCAGAAGCTCATGGGTGGTAAGTGGGAACAAGAGGAACTCTATCCCTGTCAAGGTGGTAGGAAGATGGGTTGAGGCTAATGTCCAGGAAATAGAAGAGGTGTAGGTGAGGGCGTCAGCAATACTGGAGGCAGGGAAACCCTGTTTGAAGAAGGACAACATCTGTAACGTACTAGAAATGAAAGCCTTATCCTGAGAACAGATGCGGTGGAGATGAAGGAACTGAGAAAAAGGAATGATATTTTTACAGGATTGGAAAGAGGTATAGTCCAAGATAGCTGTGGGAGTTGGTTGTTTTATAAAACATAGCGATAGGCAAATTCTCTCTAGAGATGGAGCCAGTGTCAGAAATGGACCATGTGAATTTAAGGGCAGGGTGGAAGTTTGAGGCAAGGTTGATGAAATTGAAAACATCGGCATGGGTGCATGAAGCAGCACCAATACAGTTGTAAATGTAGCACAGAAGGGGTTGGGAAGTGTTACTAGGGAACACATAGCAGGCATAGCTGGGACCCAGGAGGGTGACCATGGCTACATCTTGAGTTTGGAGTAAATGAGAAGTCAACAGAGAAATGGTTGAGTGAATTATAGACCAGTCAATCTTACTACAGTGGTGGGTAACATTATTGGAGAAGGTTTTTAAAGACCAGATATACAACCATTTAGAAAAACATAGCCTAATAGTCGGCATGACTATTCGAGGGGCAGGTCACGAGTCTGATTGAAGTCATTGAGGATGTGGCAAAACACATCGAATGTAGAGCAGTGGTTACAGTGTATATTGATTTTAGAAAGGCAATTGATAAGGTACCATGTGGTAGGCCTTTTCAGAAAGTCGGGGGGGGTATGGGATCCAGGGAAACTTGACTGTGTGGATTGAGAATTGGCTAGCCCATAGAAGGGGGAGGGTAGTTGCAGACAGGGCATATTGTGCCTGGAGGTTGGTGACCAGTGGTGTTCCACGGGGATCTTTTCTGGGACCCCTGCTCTTTCTGATTTTTATAAATAACTTCAATGAGGAAGTGGAAGGATGGGTTAGTAAGTTAGCAGGTGATACAAAAGGTTGGTGGTTTTGTGGCTAGTGTAGAAGGTTGTTGTATGTTTTAGCATGGCATTGATAGGATGTAGGGCTGGACTGAGAAGTGATGATGAAGTCTGACCTAGAAAAGTCTGAAGTGAGTCACTTCAGAAGGTCAAATTTGAAGGCAAAGTACAGGATTAATGGCAGGATTCTTAGCAGTGTGAAGGAACAAAGAAATCCTAGGATCCACGTTCCTCAAAGTTGCCACGGAAGTTGATAGCGTTGTTAAAGAAGGTGTATGCTGTATTGGCCTTCTTTAGTTGGAAGATTGAATTAAAGAAACATGAGGTAATGTTGCAGCTCTATAAAGCCCTGTTTAGACCACACTTGGGAGTATTGTTATCAGTTCTGGTCACCTCTTTTTTTTTAATTGATTTTTTAAATGCATTTTCTACAACACTACAAAAAAAACCCCCAAGAATGAAATAGGAAATTAATACAGTGCAAGATAAACATACAATGGTAATATAATACAGAATATAATAATTGAAAAAGCACCCAAATTGAAGATGTGTAAAGTTAGTATCCACCCCCACCCCCGCAAGAAAAAAAAACTCCAGACCAACCAGAGCAAAATGTAGGAAATATAAATCAGAACATTTAAACCCCCAAAACTGTAAATACAATTAAAAACAGAAGATAATAATGCCTACTACCAAAAAAAAAGCTGAAAGCAAGGGACTGAAAAAGAAACTTAGTCAAAAGGAAAGTTATGAAAATACTCAATAAAAGGTGCCTAGACCTTATGAAACTTTATGTCCGAATTAAGAATTGAGTAATGAATTTTTTCAAGATCTAAACAGGACATAATATTGTTAAGCCATTGAGCATGCATAAGTGGGGCAACATCTCTCCATCTAAGAAGAATTAAACGTCTAGCTAGGAGAGAAGCAAAAGATAATATTCGACGTTTAGTCAAACTCAAACGTATATCTGTCTCAACCAAGAAACCAAAAAGAGCAATTAAAGGGTTAGGTTCTAAGTGGCGATTTGGAATACAGGATAAAGTTAAGAAAACATCCCTCCAAAATTTCTCTAGACTAAGACAGGTCCAGTACATATGAATGATAGAAGCCTCGCCACTTTTGCATTTTTCACAAAGAGGACTAATATTAGGATAAAATCAAGATAATTTAGATTTGGACATGAGTATTTCTTGAATTAAAGTCTTTTTTGCGAATTTAGTCCTTGACTGCTGAGAACCTAAGGGTTTTAGTTGGTCTCACCTTGGACTTAATGTGATTTTCTTAAATAGCTAATTTAATTTAATGTTTTCCTGTGGACTTAGATTTCATTTGTGTAATTTAGTTTACTTTTGAATAACTTTAACTATAGAGAACTGCAACTGGTCTTTATTTGGGAGGCTTAGAGTTTTTTATTGAAGGTCTCCCTGTCAATTTACTGTATAAGACCTGCCTTTTTGGAGCTCTAGAGAGCATTCAGAGGAGCTTTACCAGGATGCTACCGGAATTAGTGAGCATGTCTTAAGAGGATATTTTGAGCAAGCTAGTGCTTTTTTCTTTGGAGAGAAGGAGGATGAGAGGTGACTTGATGGATGAGGAAAAAGATAATAAAATGCATAGATTGAGTAGCTAATATGAGGGAGTGTAATTTTAAGGTGACTGAAGGAAAGTACAGGGGGGTATGTGCCAGGGGTGCTGGTAGAGGCAGTTATAATAGGAACACTAATAGGAACACTTACGAGACTCTGAGATAGGCACATGGAAGATAGAAAATTGCAGCTCTATATGGGAGGGAAGGGTTCAGGGGTTCCCAACCCTGAATCCTTGCTCAATGGTATTGGTCCATGGCATATGAAGGGCTGGGAACCCCTGGTAGATTGATCCTAGAATAGATTAAAAGTTTGATATAACATTGTGGTCTATAGAGCCTGTACAGAGCTGTAATGCTCTAAGTGGTACAGATGTTATTTGTGATGCTGATGACCTGTGAGCCTTACCCATTAATATTGAATGACAATATTTGACAACGGAGTAATTACCAGCAGAGTTCAATTCTGTAGTTTCACAATAAATTTCCTTAAGTTCAAAGTAAATTTATAATCAAAGTACAAACATTTGTACATACATGCCACCATATACAACCCTGAGATTCATGTTCTTGTGGGCGTACAAAAAGAAATAAATAATAATAAATAGACAATAGACAATAAATGCAGAAGTAGACCATTCGGCCCTTCAAGCCTGCACCGCCATTTTGAGATCATGACTGATCAATCACTATCAATACCCTGTTCCTGCCTTGTCCCCATAACCCTTGATTCCCCTATCCATAAGATACCTATCTAGCTCCTTCTTGAAAGCATCCAGAGAATTGGCCTCCACTACCTTCCAAGGCAGTGCATTCCAGACCCCCACAACTCTCCGGGAGAAGAAGTTTCTCCTTAACTCTGTCCTAAATGACCCACCCCTTACTCTCAAACCATGCCCTCTGGTACCGGACTCTCCCAGCATCTGGAACATATTTCCTGCCTCTATCTTGTCCAATCCCTTAATAATCTTATATGTTTCAATCAGATCCCCTCTCAATCTCCTTAATTCTAGCGTGTACAAGCCCAGTCTCTCTAACCTCTCTGAGTAAGACATTACGGACATCCTAGGAATTAACCTCATGAATCTACGCTGCACTTCCTCTACAGCCAGGATGTCCTTCCTTAACCCTGGAGACCAAAACTGTACACAATACTCCAGGTGTGGTCTCACCAGGGCTCTGTACAAATGCAAGAGGATTTCCTTGCTCTTGTACTCAATTCCCTTTGTAATAAAGGCCAACATTCCATTAGCCTTCTTCACTGCCTGCTGCACTTGCTCATTCACCTTCAGTGACTGATGAACAAGGACTCCAAGATCTCTTTGTATTTCTCCCTTACCCAACTCTACACCGTTCAGATAATAATCTGCCTTCCTGTTCTTACTCCCAAAGTGGATAACCTCACACTTATTCACATTAAACACCATCTGCCAAGTATCTGCCCACTCACCCAGCCTATCCAAGTCACCCTGAATTCTCCTAACATCCTCATCACATGTCACACTGCCACCCAGCTTAGTATCATCAGCAAATTTGCCAATGTCATTTTTTATGCCTTCATCCAAATTGTTAACATAAATGGTATACAGCTGTGGTCCCAATACCGAGCCCTGTGGCACCCCACCAGTCACCACCTGCCATTCCGAGAAACACTCATTCACCGCTACCCTTTGCTTTCTATCTGCCAACCAGTTTTCTATCCATGTCAATGCCTTCCCCCCGATGCCCTGAGCTTTGATTTTACCCACCAATCTTCTATGTGGGACCTTATCAAATGCCTTCTGAAAATCGAGGTACACTACATCCACTGGATCTCCCCCGTCTAACTTCCTGGTTACATCCTCGAAAAACTCCAACAGATTAGTCAAGCATGATTTACCCTTGGTAAATCCGTGCTGGCTCGGCCCAATCCAATCACTGCTATCTAGATATGCCACTATTTCATCCTTAATAATGGACTCTAGCATTTTTCCCACCACTGATGTCAGGCTGACAGGTCGATAGTTCTCTGTTTTCTCCCTCCCTCCTTTTTTAAAAAGTGGGATAACATTAGCCATTCTCCAATCCTCAGGAACTGATCCTGAATCTAAGGAACATTGGAAAATGATTACCAATGCATCCGCAATTTCCAGAGCCACCTCCTTTAGTACCCTAGGGTGCAGACCATCTGGCCTTCAGTCCCATCAGTCTTCTCATCACCGTTTCCTTCCGAATGTCAATCTGTTTCATCTTGGTCCATCCATACATCTGGGAGATTGCTTGTGTTTTCCCTAGTGAAGACAGATCTAAAGTACTTATTAAATTCTTCTGCCATTTCTCTGTTTCCCATAACAATTTCACCCAATTCATTCTTCAAGGGCCCAACATTGTTCTTAACTATCTTCTTTCTCTTCACATACCTAAAAAAGCTTTTGCTATCCTCCTTTATATTCCTGGCTAGCTTGCGTTCGTACCTCATTTTTTCTCCCCACATTGCCTTTTTAGTTAATTTCTGTTGTTCCTTAAAAATTTCCCAATCATCTGTCCTCCCACTCACCTTAGCTCTGTCATACTTCCTTTTTTTTTTAATTGCTATGCAATTTCTGACTTCCTTTGTCAACCACTGTGGTCCCTTTCCCCCCTTTGAATCCTTCCTTCTCTGAGGGATGAATTGATTTTGCACCCTGCGCATTATTCCCAAGAATACCTGCCATTGCTGTTCCACTGTCTTTTCTGCTAGGATATCCATCCAGTTAACGTTGGTTAGCTTCTCCCTCATGTCTCCATAGTTTCCCCTGTTCAATTGCAACACTGACACCTCTGATCTGCCCTTATCCTTCTCAAATTGCGGATAAAAACTTACCATATTATGGTCACTACCTCCTAATGGCTCCTTTACTTCAAGATCGCTTATCAAATCCTGTTCATTACACAAGACTAAATCCAGAATAGCCTTGTCCCTGGTCGGCTCTCGTACAAGCTGTTCCAAGAATGCATCCCGTAGGCATGCTACAAACTCCCTATCCTGGGGTCCAGCACCAACCTGATTCTCCCAGTTCACCTGCATGTTGAAATCCCCCATAACTACTGTGACATTACCTTTGCCACATGCCAATGTTAACTCCCTATTCAGCTTGCACCCAATATCCATGCTACTGTTTGGTGGCCTGTAGACAACACCCATTTGGGTCCTTTTGTCCTTACTGTTCCTCAGCTCTATCCACACAGATTCTACTTCTCCTGACCCTATGTCCCCCCCTTGCAAAGGACTGGATCTCATTCCTCACCAACAGGGCCACCCCACCCCCTCTGCCCACATTTCTGTCCCTACGATAGCACGTATACCCTTGTACATTCACTTCCCAGGTCTGATCTCCCTGCAGCCATGTCTCCGTTATCCCAACAACATCATAGTTACCCATTCGCACCTGGGCTTCAAGCTCATCCGCCTTATTTCTGACACTTTGTGCATTCAGATATAGAATTTTTAACCCATTTCTCCTCTCTCTGTTTGAATTGCTGCCTATTGTGCTTAACCCAGCTCCCCGAACTCCCATCGGGCTATACGCCCCTAGAATTTTGTTGTCCTTCCTAAATTTACTTATTCTTTCAATACATTTAACTCCATGTTCCGTCAGACCATCCCTCTGTACATGAGTCCTCATTATCACTTGTTCCGCCCCACCTTCCTCTACTACACACTTAATATTCCGGAACCGTGTAGTCCCCACCTGTCCTTTATTCTTCCTCTCGCTATCCTCCCTCACATTCTAGATCCCCGCCCCCTGCAAATTTAGTTTAAACCCCCCCCAAGAAGCACTAGCAAACTTCCCTGTAAGAATGTTAGTACCGCTCCAGTTCAGGTGTAAACCGTCCCTTCGGAACAGATCCCACCTTCCCTGGAACAAAGCCCAATTATCTACAAACCTGAAGCCCTCCCTCCTGCACCATCCTCTCAGCCACATATTAATCTTTATAATCCTTCTGTTCCTTGCCTCACTCGCACGTGGCACAGGTCGCAATCCTGAGATTGTTACCCTGGAGGTCCTGCTCTTCAGCTTCGCACCTAACTCCCTGAACACCCTACGCAGGACCCCCTCACTCATCCTACCCACATCATTGGTCCCTACATGGACCACAACATCTGGATTCTTGCCCTCCCTCTCGAGAATAACCTGCACCCGATCTGAGATGTCTCGGACCCCGGCACCAGGGAAGCAACATACCATTCGAGACTCCTGATCATCCCCACAAGATCTCCTATCTGCCCCCCTGACTATAGAATCCCCTATCAATACCGCTCTCTTCTCTTCCCTCCTCCCCTTCCTAGTGAAGGGTCCAACCTCAGTGCCAGAGACAGGACCACTGCAGCTTGTTCCTGGTAGGTCATCCCCACCAACAGTATCCAAAACGGTATACTTATTTTTGATGGGAATGGCCACAGGGGTGCTCTTCTCTCTCTGTCTGCTCCCCCCTGCCTCTCTTGACTGTCACCCATTTGCCTACCTCCTGTCTTTTCGGTGTGACTGCCTCCCGATAACTTTTATCTATCTCTGCCTCTGCCTCCCGAATGATCCGTAGTTCATCCAGCTCCTGCTCCAATTCCCTAACTCGGTCTGATAGGAGCTGCAGCTGGATGCACCTGTTGCAGGTGTGGTCATCAGGAACAACTGTGTTGACCCTGACCTCCCACATACTGCATACGGAGCACACCACTGCTCTAACTGTCTCCCCCACTACCTGATCCTAGATTAGTCAGAATAAATGAAAAACAGGCTTCTTGTCGAAGTCCTCTTGCACCGAAGCCTGCTGAGCCAGCACTCTGCTCCTACGCACTCCGCTGCCCGCTCCTGAAAGTGGGTCGCTTTTTAAAGCCCGCGCTCGTCGCTGACGTCACCTGCGCTTGTGCAGCTTTACCTTCCTCCTCAGGTATTCTCCAGGTAGGTCCGAGGGTCTACTTGATAAGTAATAACTATCAAGAACTTGAGATGAAGAGTCCTTGAAAGTGAGTCCATTGGTTGTGGGAACATTTCATTAACAGGGCAAGTGAAGTTATATCTTTTGGTACCAAAGCTTGATGGTTTATGGGTAATAACAGTTCCTGAACCTAATGGTGTGAGTCCTGAGGCTCCTGTACCACCTTCTTGATGGCAACAGTGAGAAGAGAGCCTGTGTAGTGGGGAGTCTAGTCATGGATGCTGCTTTCCTGCAACAACCCTCCCATGTTCATGTACTCAGTGGTGGGGATGGTGATGGTGATGGACTGGGCCGCATCCACTAATTTTGTAGATTTTCTGTTCAAGGACTTTTGTGTTCCTGTACCAGGCTGTGACACAGCTAGTCAATATGCTCTCCACCACACATCTATGGAAGGTTGTCAAAGTTTTAGATGTTATGCCAAATCTTTGCAAGTTGCTAAAAAAGCATGCTGCTATGTTTTCTTCATAATTGCCCTTACGTACTGAGCCCATGACGAATCCTCAGGAATTTAAAGTTGCTGACCCTCTCCACCTCTGAGGACTGGCTCATGGACCTCTGGTTTTCTCCTCCTGAACAGAATAATCTGCTCCTTGGTCTTGTTGAGGTCATTGTGGCACCACTCAGTAAGATTTTCAATCTCCCTCCTATATGCCGATTCATCATCACCTTTGATTTGGCCTATGACAGTGGTGTTGTCAGCAAATTTGAAAATGGCATTGGAGTTATGCTTAGCCACACAGTCAGAAGTGTAAAGCGAGTAGAACGGGTGGCTAAGCACACAGCCTTGTGTGCTCCTGTACTGATGGAGATTGTGGAGATGTTGTGCCAATTCGAACTGACTGGGGTCTGCAATTGAGGAAGTAGAGGATTCAGTTGCTCAAGGAGGTACCGATGCCCAGTTCTTGAAACTTATTGATTAGTTTTGAGGGGATGATAGTACTGAATGCCACCAGATGGTGATCTGGAGCACGTTCTTTCGTGATGACTTCCTTCTGCAAGTCTATTTCTAATTCTTCATGCCTTGCCTTTTGGCCTGGACAAATTAATGCTGTGATCTCGTGGACTAAAGTTGGAAACTAATTGGTAATAAGTATATAAGTTCTTTATAAGTATATTGACTTAGAACAAAAAGCTGCGATGTTATTGGAGCATAACAATTGAGCATAACATCTTCAGTAGTACTTGTTGGTTATTCCACAAGAATTGTTTTTCGATTAGGCCTAAAATTATTTTTTTGTCTGGTATGGCAGGTTGGGAAGATGATGAATAACCTGGAGAGATTCCAGATGACAAAACTAAGGCCATTTCGGGAGAAACTACAGAAACTGTACATCAGTACAAATGTGAGTCTGAGCAATTGCATACACGATGATGGTGTCCTGGTACAAGGGATTGAATTATTTTATTCATTAATGTATTGGGTGCCATTTTCATTGATACTTAATATCAAGGGTATGTAGTTAACTCTTTGGAGTTGATCGTTGCCCAAGAGTTGGGTAATGTGAATATTACTTATGGAAAATAAAGGCATTGATTTTTGCATATGTTGAACTAAGAGGACTTATTGTAGCTGCTCATTACCTGGGATGTTGAGAATGGAATTGAGCATTGTGCAAATATCCTCATCTCATATCCTCATTTCCCATCTCCATTGTAATGAGGATCATACTGTGAGAAATCTGAAGGAGGTTGGCATTCAATATCCAAAACCCTCCTTTGTTCACTTTAAGTATGGAAATGGATAATGGTATGCTTTTCCAAATTTCCATTGTCTTTAAATGTTAAAACTTATTGATCCTAGATATGTTTTTTTTAAAGAGTCAACTGCTTTGGTTTGCAGATTGGACACCAATTAACAGATTTCCTTTTCAAAAGAATACTCATGAACCAGGTGGATTTTTGCAACAGTCTGTTTCATGATCAACATTTCTGGTTCTAGCTTTTTAATCTAAATTAATTAACTGAAGTTAAAATTCCTAGTCATTGTTGTAGAATTGTCATGTGCTCAGTTTAAACTTCTGCATTGTTAGATCTATAATATAACCATGATGTTTCCTGCAGGAAAGAAGTTGAAATAGCACTACCAAAGGTTTAAGTTGTGTCTAAAATCATTGAAAAGGAATATTTTGGTCCCAAACATTTTTTAATGTTCTTGACTTCTTTGAGGTCTGCACAAAATGCATGATCTTCACCTGTTGTTTGGGTATTAACCTGTTGTCATGTCAATTGTTAGAAAATGATTTTATAATAAGTAGCAGCAAATGCACCAATTCCATCACTGATAACTGGTGCAGACAACCCCTGTTTTATGGTAAAGGAAATTCACTTTTCTAGAATCCACAAATCACAACCCAAAAATGAGATGAGGAGTAAAATTTGCACTCCAAATTTATGTAGGTGGGGAATGAAGTAAGCTTCTTGACGGATGGTGTGGCTGTACATTACAGAAAATAATGGCACAGAGTATTTTCTATAAGTGTAAACCTTGTAACATAAGAATACAGCAAAACTACCCAAATTTCATAGTTTTATCAAAAAGCGTTATCTTCCTTTATTTCTTGGATCTCCAGCACTATTTAGGCATTCTAAAATGCAGGTATTTGTTCTCGTGATTATAAAGAGGGAAAATGCATTCATTATATTACTGCTATTGTACCATTTTGATCATTTCCCTGCCTGCTTAATTAAAAATACCTTGAAACTGAACAGTTTTGTGACTCTCAGGTGAGAAATGCTAACATTATTCCAAACCTTATTACACTGAGATCCCCACTTCCCTCATGCCCTCTCCCTGAAACATGATGCATATGGGGTTCTTCATTTCACATTCCATAGTACTACTACCTCGTTGGGCTGAGACTAGGTCACATGATGATGAAGTTAATTTCTTGTGTATCTTTGAGAAATTCAACAACATTTTAGCACATTTGCTATTTTATTATAATATTTAAAGTCTTTCACTTTCAACAATTTCAGTAGTCCTCCCTCTTCCTCACTACCGGTAAGGGGAATTGGTTTATTATTGTCACGTATACCAAGATGCAGTGAATAGCTTGTCTTGCATACTGTTCATACATATCAAATCATTGAAATAGAACAATATAAAACAATAACAATGCAAAATAAAGTGTGATAAATGTAGAAAAAGTGCAGTGCAGTTCAATAAGGTAAAAGATCATAATGTGATAGATTATTGTAAAGTCAGGCGTCCAGCTTATCGTACAAATAAAATAACAGTAGGGTAGAAGCTGTCCTTTAGCCTGGTTATATGTGCTTTCAGAATTTTGTACCTAATGGGCAACAGGAGAAGAAAGAATATCTGGGTGGGTGGGGTCTTTGATTTCGCTGGTTGCCCTGACTGAGACATAGACAAGAGTATATGGAGGAAGGGAAGTTTCCGTGATATGCTGAGCCCTATCCACAACCCTCTGCAGTTTCTTCGGGTCATATGCAAAGCAGTTGACATACTAAGCCATTACGCATCCAAATAGGATGGTTTCTATGGTGCATCGATAAAAATTAATAGGAGTCAACAGGGGGTTGCCAAATTTCTTTAGTCGCTTGAGGAAGTAGAATCAGTAACATATTCCAAAGTAATGTACAGGAAGTTCCTTTTATTTTTTGATTTTAACCAAATAGATTCTGATTTTGAACCCTCAATTACATAATCACATAATAAATATTGCAGTCACTATTTTAACCATTTTCACTATTAAACATTCTGTATGACCGTGAGCAAAAACAGGCTCTGCAATTTATTGGTTGACTTATTACCCCTCTCAACCCTATTCTCCTGCCTCTTCCCATAATTTTTGACGCCCTGACTAACCAAGAACCTAGAAACCTCTGCTTTAAATATACCCAATGATGTGGCCTCGACAACTGTCAGTGGCAAAAAATTCCACAGGCTCACCACAGGCTAGCTAAAGAGCTTCCTTCTCAACTCTATTCTAAATTGATGACCCTGTATTCTGAGGCTGTGCCCTCTGGTCCTAGACCAGTGGTTCCCAACCTTTTCTATGCCCCACACCCCTAGGAAATATTTGATTAATGTTCGTACCCCCTACAAAAGTAATATTGTGGCGACCCACTTCCCAGCGCACTCGAACCGGCTCACAAACCGGCGCGCGCCGGGATTGAGGCCAGTCTCAAAAAGGGCGCCAAGTCTGCTTCACCAGCAAGGGGAAAAGCCCGCGTGCGGGACGGGACTGTGAATACGCGCCCCCTACAGCATTCCCGCCCGGGGAGGGTGGGATCAGGAAGGCTTTAAAGCGAGGCCGCTAAGTTCGAATAAATCTTTTGCAACTGCAGCTCATCGACTGCGTGTCGTTATTTCAGCGCTGCTTGTAGCACACCACCACAATTAGTGACCCCAACGGCCCAAACGATATTTGAGCCGAAGATGAACGACGCCGCATCTGTTCATGCAGTTTCATTAAAACGGCCAAGCTTCTGGACGCTGCGACCTCACCTGTGGTTCCAGCAAGCAGAAGCCCAATTCCACATTCGACAGATAACCTCGGAGGACACACGTTACTACTACTGGTGAGCTCCCTCGACCAGGAAACAGCGGCGCAGGTTGAGGAGTTCATACAGTCTCCCCCAGCGGACGGCAAATACACGGAATTCAAAGCCCTGCTCATAAGGACTTTTGACTCTCACGGCGCAAGTGGGCTGCCCACTTACTGCACCTGGATGGTTTGGGAGACAGACCGTCATCGGCTTTGATGAACGAGATGCTGTCCCTGGCCGGAGGACACAAGCCCTACCTCATGTTTGAGCAGGCATTCCTGGAGCAGCTGCCCGAAGACATACGCCTGCTGCCGTCCGAATCGGATTTCAGCGAACCCTGGAAGGTGGCGGCCTGGGCGGACTTGCTGTGGAAAGCCAAGAAGGAGAGTGGGGCGTCTGTCGCACAGGTCACCAGGCCACGCTCCCAGCAGCAGACCAGACCAGGCACGGCAGCAGAGCCCACTAACCCTAGGGGGAGGGGTGAGGAGACCAACAAACAATGGTGCTTCTACCATCAGCGGTGGGGCGCAGATGCCCGCCCTGCAAGTTCCCAGGAAACGCCAAGGCCAGCCGCCGCTGATGGCTCCGGCGGCTGGCCATCAAGGATAGCCTCCTGTATGTGTGGGACCAGCGGCCGGGACGCCACTTTTTGGTTGACACCGGAGCCGAGTTCAGCGTCTTACCTCCGACGAGTTAGGACACCCGCAACAGGGCACCAGGTCCCACCCTGAGGGTCGCAGACGGCAGCACAGTAAGGACCTACGGCACCCGTACGGTGCGGCTACAGTTCGGCTCCAGCCAGTTCACGTGGGACTTCACATTGGCTGCCATAGCCCAACCGCTCCTGGGGGAGGATTTTTTGCGGGCTCAGCGCCTACTGGTCGACCTGCCAAGGAAGAGACTGGCCCACACCGAGACATTTCATACGTTCTCCCTGGGTGAAGCCCAGTTGCCAGCCCCACACCTAGACTCCATCACCCTGTCCGACAATGACTTCACCAGAGTCCTGGCGGATTTCCCATCGGTTCTGGCACCGCAGTTCACGGCAGCCAACCCAGGCACGGCGTACAGCATCACATCCCAACACAGGGACCACCCTTCCACACCCGTGCTCGAAGGCTTTCCCCGGACAAGCTCCGACTGGTGAAGGAGGAGTTCAAGAGGATGGAGGAATTGGGGATCATACAGCGGTCCGACAGCCCATGGGCCTCCTCCCCCCTGCACATGGTGCCCAACGCATCAGGGGGCTGGAGACCATGCGGCGACTACTGCATGCTGAACGAGGCTACAACACCAGACCGCTACCCTGTGCCGCACATATAGGATTTTGCAGCAAACCTGCACGGCGCACGGATCTTCTCCAAGGTAGACCTCGTCCAGGGATACCATCAAATCCCGATGCATCTGGACGACGTCCCCAAAACGGCACACATCACCCCTTTCGGCCTTTTCGAGTCCCTCCGCATGCCGTTCAGCCTAAAGAATGCCGCACAGACGTTTCAGCGGTTAATGGACGTGGTGGGACGCGACCTGGACTTCGCTTTCATCTATTTGGACGACATCCTCATAGCCAGCAGCAGTCGTCAGGAGCATCTGTCCCACCTCCGTCAACTCTACGCCCAACTGAGTGAATACGGCCTGACAATCAACCCGGCCAAATGCCAGTTCGGGCTCGACACCATCGACTTCCTGGGCCACAGGGTTAATAAAGACGGGGCAACCCCTCTGCCTGCTAAGGTAGACGCAGTCCGCCATTTCCCCTGACCCAACACGATCAAAGGCCTTCAGGAATTCGTGGGTATGGTAAATTTCTACCACTGCTTCCTCCCTTCAGCTGCCCGAATCACGCGCCCCCTGTTTGCCCTGATGATGGGTAATGGCAAGGACATTACCTGGGAAGAGGAGTCCGCCGCCGCTTTCATTAAAATGAAAGAAGCCTTGGCAAACGCCGCGCTGCTAGTGCACCCCAGAATGGACGTCCCTACCGCCCTCACAGTGGATGCATCTAACACGGCAGTCGGTGGGGTGCTGGAACAACTCATCGAGGGTCGCTGGCAACCCCTGGCATTTTTCAGCAAACACCTGCGACCACCCAAGCTCAAGTACAGTGCTTTCGACCTCGAACTGTTGGCGCTATACCTGGCAATCAGGCATTTCAGATACTTCTTAGAAGGTAGGCCCTTAACTGCGTTCACGGACCACAAATCGCTTACCTTTGCATTCACGAAGGTGTCCAATCCCTGGTTGTCCCGCCAGCAGCGACATCTGTCTTACATCTCTGAATACACGACAGATGTCTGGCATGTCTCGGGGAAAGGACAATGTCGTGGTGGACGCTCTCTCTCGCCCTACCATTCAAGCCCTGTCCCAAGGGGTAGACTATGAAGCAATGGTGGAGGCGCAGCAGGCAGACGAGGAGAACCCAAGTTACAGAACCGCAGTCTCTGGTTTGCAGCTCCAGGACCTCCCTGTAGGCCCAGGTGAGAGGAACCTACTCTGTGACGTCACCACCGGCCAACCCCGCCCCGTCATCCCAGCAGCCTGGCGGCAGCACGTTTTCAGCTCCATTCATAACTTAGCGCACCCCTCCATCAGGACAACCGTCCGGATGGTCTCCAACAGGTTCGTTTGGCACGGACTCCGCAAGCAGGTCAGTGAATGGGCCAAAATATGCATGCACGGCACCTCCTCACTATATTGGACCGGTTCACAAGATAGCCAGAGGCGATCCCGCTCACCGACACCACCTCCAAATCTTGCGCCCGGGCACTGATCGCCACCTGGGTATCTCACTTCGGTGTACCGGCCCACATTACCTCTGACAGAGGCGCCCAGTTCACCTCCAGCCTGTGGTCAGCTATGGCCAGCCTTTTGGGGACACAGCTGCACCACACAACTGCTTACCACCCACAGTCGAATGGACTGGTGGAGCGTTTCCACCGTCACCTGAAATCGACTCTCATGGCCCGCCTGAGAGGACCTAACTGGGTGGACGAGCTTCCCTGGGTCCTGCTCGGAATCCGCATGGCGCCTAAAGAAAATCTGCACACTTCTTCGGCCGAGTTGGTGTACGGCGCACCCCTGGTCGTCCCAGGGGAGTTCATACCAGCCCCAAGGGGGCAAGAGGAAGAACTCGCAGCAGTCCTGGGCAGACTATGCGAGAGGCTCGGTAACCTGGCCCCCATACCCACTTCGCAGCATTGGCAGAACCCGACCTACGTATCCAAAGACCTGCAGAACTGTAAGATTGTTTTTGTACGACGGGGCGGACATCGGGCACCACTACAACGGCCCTACGAGGGGCTGTTTACGGTGATCAAAAACAACGGGTCCACATTCATGCTGGACATTGGGGGGGGGGGAGGGAGAGGAGGTTTTCACGGTGGACCGACTCAAACCAGCCCATGTGGATGTGGCGCAGCTGGTCGAGATTCCGGCACCGTGGCGCAGAGGCAGACCTCCCAAACAGAGTCTATCCCAGTCTGTGGACATTGGGGGGGGTGTATCACCGGTTCTGGGGGGGGGGGGTGGGTTATGTGGCGACCCACTTCCCAGCGCACTCAAACCTGCTCACAAATCGGCGCGCGCCAGCATTGAGGCCAGTCCCAAAAAGGGCGCCAAGTCTGCTTCACCTGCAAGGGGAAAAGCCCACGCGCGGGATGGGACTGTGAATACGCGCCTCTTGCAGCATTCCCGCCCGGGGAGGGCAGGATCAGGAAGGCTTTAAAGCGAGGCCGCGAAGTTTGAATAAACCTCTTTTTCAACTGCAGCTCATCGACTGCGTGTCGTTATTTCAGCGCTTTGTGTAGCACACCGCCACAATATCACATTTGACAATGAAGAAGTCTAATTTCTAATTATTGAACCACATACAATACTGTGGGTGAACAAACTGAACTTAAAAAAATAAGCTTTTAACAGTGCATAAAATGCAAGTATGAATTGAGTAATTAGATTCTAATTTATTCAGAAAAAATTGTAAACAGTAAAATCAATCCCAATTGTGAACATTAAATTCAATGACTTCTTTGCTCCTGCTTCTCATTCATGATTTGGTCAAAACATGGATCTTTCTTGCTGACTGCGATCCACAGGTCTGGCTGTGGATTCAGGCGATTCCTAGATTTTGTCTTGATTGACAAAAGAGAACTGAATCCAGATTCACACAAGTATGTTGTTGCAAATGGAATGAGGACACGGAGTGCTTTTCCACCAAGTCTTGGGAACATATCCAGTGCTGCACACCAAAACTCCTCCAAAGTCTTGCTTTCAAATTGCATTTCAAGAGCTCGATTTGTCCGCAAATCAATAAGATCTTCCTTCAGCTCTTCATCATCAGACATTTTCTCCAAATTGTAGGAATATGGATTCATGATCCATCCTTCTGAAATCTTCCGGTCTCCAGCAGCAAAATATCCATCGAACGATTCTGACAGCATTTCCAAATGAGCCACAATTTCTTATTTATTAAATTTTTAGAAAATTACAAAGAATAAGTGTGATGATAAAATAGTAAGAAAGAGAAAAATAATATTAATCCTCCCCCCTTCCCTTAACCCTCCCCTCCTTAACCCTTCCCCCCTTAACCCTTATCTAAAGAAAGAAAAAAAAAGAAAGGAGAAAGATTGCCTGGATATCGGAGGATCCCCACATGCTCCATGGAGTTCAAAATAATTTTAATATTTATTTTTACTTTCCCCAATTACTTTATAATTTTATCTTCAAAGGACCCATGTATTTAATCCTATCTTTTGTAGGTATGGGAGCCAAATTTTCAAAAATATATCATATTAATTTCTTAGATTATATGTAATTTTTTCAAGTGGAATACAACTATATATTTCATTATTCCAACGATACATAGTTAAATATAAATCAGATTTCCAAGTAACTGCATAACTTTTTTGGCTACTGCCAATGCAATTTTTATAAATTTTTTCTGATACTTATTCAATTTAAGTTTCGGTATTGTCCCTTCAATATCTCCTAATAAAAATAATATTGGACTATGTGGGAATTGTGCTCCAGTAATTTGTTCTAATAGAAGTCTTAGATTTATCCAAAATGGTTGAATTTTAAAACACAACCAAGTAAAATGTAAAAAAGTACCAATTTCTTTATTACATCGAAAACATTGGTCAGACATATTTGAATTTAATCTATTTATTTTCTGTGGTGTTATATATAATTGATGTAAAAATTATATTGTATTAATCTAAGTCAAACATTTATTGTATTTATCATACTATCAGAACATAATCTTGACCAGCTTTTTCCATCAATTTTAACATTCAAATCAGATTCCCATTTTTGTCTTGATTTATGAATTCCTGATTTAATTGTCTGTTTTTGAATCAGATTATACATACAAGATGTAAATTTTTTAATTTTTCCTTTTTGAATTAATATTTCTACTTCACTAGGTTTTGGCATCAACATTGTTTGACCCAGCTTTTCTTGTAAATAAGCCTTTAATTGAAAATAACAGAAAAGAGTGTTGTTTGATATTTTATATTTATTTTTTAATTGATCAAGCGACATCAATATACCTCCTTCAAAACAATCACCTATATATTTAATCCCCTTTTGGAACCAATTATGTAAAAGTTTATTATCCATTGTAAAAGGAATAAGCCTATTTTGAATTAAAGTTCTTTTTGCTAATAAAGATTTCTTTATCTCATCGTCCATATTTACCTTATTCCATAAATCAAATAAGTGTCTTAATATAGGAGATTCTTTTTTTTCCTGTATCCATTTGGATTCCCATTTATACATAAAATCTTCTGGTATGTTTTCTCCTATCTTATCTAATTCTATTCTAATCCTTGCCGGTTTTCCTTCATCAAAAAAAGACGCAATAAATCTAAGTTGATTTGCTTTATAATAGTTCTTAAAATTTGGAAGTTGTAACCCTCCTAAATCAAATTTACATGTCAATTTTTCCAATGATATTCTTGACATCTTTCCTTTCCAAAGAAATTTCCTTACATATTTATTCAGTTCTTGAAAAAACTTCTGAGTTAATTGTATTGGTAAAGTTTGGAATAAATATTGCAATCTAGGAAATATATTCATTTTTACAGCATTAACTCTACCTATTAATGTTATTGATAACATCATCCATTTATCAAGATCCTCTTTTATTTTTTTTAATAATGGCAAATAATTTTGTTTATATAAATCTTTTACATCATTATCAACTCTAATACCTAAATATTTTATCCCATTTATTGACCATCGAAATTGAGTTACTAATCAACATTGATTACAATTTCCTTTGGTAAGGGGTAAAATTTCACTTTTATCCCAATTTACTTTATACTCTGATGCGTTTCCATATTCTTCCAATCTAAAAGATAATCTTTGCAAAGATTGCAATGGGTTTGTTAAATAAATCAGAACATCATCAGCAAATAAATTAATTTTATATTCTTCTTGATTAACTCTTAAGCCCCCAATGTCTGAATCTGTTCTATTTAATTCAGCTAATGGTTCTATTGCCAACACAAATAAAGCAGGTGATAATGGGCAGCCTTGTCGAGTTGACCTTGTTAAGCAAAATGGTGTTGAAATCTGACCATTTGTAACTACTTTAGCTTGAGGATTAGTATTTAAGGTTTTAATCCATTGTATGAAAGATTTTCCTAACTCATATTTTTCCAATACCTTAAATAAAAAATCCTTTTCCAATCTATCAAATGCTTTTTCTGCATCCAAAGCAACTGCCACACTCATTTCCTCTCTTTTTTGTGCCAATTGATTTATACTAAGTAACCGGGTTATATTATCCATTGATTGTTTTTAATAAAGCATGTTTGATCCATATGTGTAAATTTTGGTAAATATTTAGATATTCTATTAGATAAAATTTTTGCTACTATTTTATACTCTGTATTCAACAAAGAAATAGGCCTATATGATGTTGGTTTTAAAGGATCTCTATCTTTTTTTGGCAATACAGTTATGATCACTGTTAAAAAAAGATCGTGGGAGTTTATGCGTTCTTTCCACTTGATATATTAATTCCATAAAAGGAGGAATTAATCTTTAATCTTTAAATTTTTTATAAAATTCAGGAGGAAAACCTCTTGGGGATTTATTACTCTGAAGTGATCCTAAAGCTGCTTCAACCTCTTTTCATGGAAAGGGCATATCTAATCCTTTCCGTTCTTCCAAATTTAATTTGGGAAGGGTTATTTATGATAAAAATTTATCTCAGCAATCTTATTTTGTGATTCTGATTGATATAGTTCAGTATAAAAATTTTTTTTAAGTTTCATTAATTTCTAAAGGTTTATAAGTAACTGTAGCTACACGCAGCGCTAAAATAGCGACATGGAGTCGGTAAACTGCAGTTAAAGAAAGAGTTTTATTCGAACTTCACAGCCTTGCTTTAAAGCCTCCCTGATCCCGCCCTCCCCAGGCACGGCTGCTGCAGGGGGACGTACTCACAATCCCCTGCAGGCTTTTCCCTTTGTTGGTGAAGCAGACCTGGTGCCCTTTTGGGACTGGCCTTTGTGCCGGCGTGCTGGCTATTTGTGAGCCGGTTCGAGTGCGCTGGGAAGTGGGTCGCCACATAACCCCCCCCCCCCCCCAGAACCGGTGATACACCCCCCAATGTCCACAGTCTGGGCCGGACCCGGTTTGGGAGGTCGGCCTCTGCGCCGTGGTGCCAGAAAATTGACTGGTTGCACCAAGTCCACATGGGCCGGTTTGAGTCGGTCCACTGTGAAAACCTCCTCTCTCCCCCCAATGTCCAGCACGAATGTGGACCCATTGTTCCTGAGCACCGTAAACGGCCCCTCGTAGGGCCTTTGCAGCGGTGGTGGATGCCCACCCGTTTGTACAAACACAAACTTACAGTTTTGCAGGTCTTTGGATACGTAGGTTCGGTTCTGCCCATGCTGCGAAGTGGGTATGGTGGCCAGTTCACTGAGCCTCTCGCGTAGTCTGCCCAGGACTGCTGCGGGTTCTTCCTCTTTCCCCCTTGGGGCAGGTATGAACTCCCCGGGGACAACCAGGGGCGCGCCGTACATCAACTCGGCCTACGAGGCGTGCAGATCATCTTTGGGCGCCGTGTGGATGCCAAGTAGGACCCAGGGAAGCTCGTCCACCCAGTTAGCTCCACTCAGGCGGGCCATGAGAGCCGACTTTAGGTGACAGTGGAAACGCTCCAGGCCGTTCGACTGTGGGTGGTAGGCAGTGATGTGGTGCAGCTGTGTCCCCAAAAGGCTGACCATAGCTGACCACAGGCTGGAGGTGAACTGGGCGCCTCTGTCGGAGGTAATGTGGGCAGGTACACCAAAGCGGGACACCCAGGTGGCGATCAATGCCCGGGCGCAAGACTTGGAGGTGGTGTAGGTGAGCGGAATCGCTGCTGGCCATCTTGTGAACCGGTCCATGATAGTCAGGAGGTGCCGCGCTCCGCGTGACACTGGCAGGGGGCCCACGATATCCACACGAATGTGGTCAAAACGCCGGTGGGTGGGGTGGAACTGCTGCGGCAGAGCTTTGGTGTGCTGCTGCACCTTGGCCGTCTGCAGTGCATGCACGTTCTGGCCCATTCACTGACCTGCTTGCGGAGACCGTGCCAAACGAACCTGCTGGAGACCATCCGGACGGAAGTCCTGATGGAGAGGTGCGCTATGTTATAAATGGAGTCGAAAACGCGTCGCCGCCAAGGTGCCGGTACGGGGCTGGCCAGTGGCGACGTCACAGAGTAGGGTCCTCTCACTTGGGCCTACAGGGAGGTCCTGGAGCTGCAAACCGGAGACTGCGGTTCTGTAACTCGGGATCTCCTCGTCTGCCTGCTGCGCCTCTGCCAGCGCCTCAAAGTCTACCCCTTGGGAAAGGGCATGAATGTTAGGGTGAGAGAGCGTGTCCGTCACAACATTGTCCTTACCCGAGACGTGCCGGACATCCGTCGTGTATTCAGAGATGTAGGACAGATGGCACTGCCGGCAGGACGACTAGGGATCAGACACCTTCGTGAATGTAAAGGTAAGCGGCTTGTGGTCCATGAACACTGTGAAGGGCCTACCTTCTAAGAAGTACCTGAAATGCCGGATTGCCAGGTATAGCGCCAACAGTTCCTGGTCAAAAGCACTGTATTTGAGCTCGGGTGGCTGCAGGTGTTTGCTGAGAAATACCAGGGGTTGTCAGCGTCCCACGATGAGTTGGTCCAGTACCCCACTGACTGCCGTGTTAAATGTGTCCACTGTGAGGGCGGTAGGGGCGTCCATTCTGGGGTGCACTAGCATCGCGGCGTTTGCCAAGGCTTCTTTCGTTTTAATGAAAGCGGCGGCGGACTCCTCGTCCCAGGTAATGTCCTTGCCCGGACCCGACATCAGGGCGAACAGGGGGCGCATGATTCGGGCAGCTGAAGGGAGGAAGCAGTGGTAGAAATTGACCATACCTACGAATTCCTGAAGGCCTTTGATCGTGATGGGTCGGGGGAAATGGCAGACCGCATCTACCTTAGCGGGCAGAGGGGTCGCCCCGTCTTTAGTAATCCTGTGGCCCAGGAAGTCAATGGTGTCAAGCCCGAACTGGCATTTGGCCGGGTTAATTATTAGACCGTACTCACTCAGTTGGGCATAGAGTTGACGGAGGTGGGACAGATGCTCCTGACGACTGCTGCTGGCTATGAGGATGTCGTCCAAATAGATGAATGCGAAGTCCAGGTCGCGTCCCACCGCGTCCATTAACCGCTGGAACATCTGTGCGGCATTCTTCAGGCCGAACGGCATGTGGATGAACTCGAAAAGGCCGAATGGGGTGATGAGTGCCGTTTTGGGGATGTCGTCCAGATGCATCGGGATTTGATGGTATCCCCGGATGAGGTCTACCTTGGAGAAGATCCGTGCACCATGCAGGTTTGCTGCAAAGTCCTGAATGTGCGGCACAGGGTAGCGGTCCGGTGTGGTAGCCTCGTTCAGCCTGCGGTAGTCGCCGCATGGTCTCCAGCCCCCTGTCGCTTTGCGCACCATGTGTAGGGGGGAGGCCCATGGGCTGTCGGACCGCCGGATAATCCCCAATTCCTCCATCCTCTTGAACTCCTCCTTCGCCAGGTGGAGCTTTTCCGGGGGAAGCCGCCGAGCACGGGCGTGGAGGGGTGGTCCCTGGGTTGGGATGTGCTGCTGTACGCCATGTCGGGGCATGGCTGCCGTGAACTGCAGTAACAGAACCGATGGGAAGTCTGCCAGGACTCTGGTGAAGTTGTTGTTGGATAGCGTGATGGAGTTGAGGTGTGGGGCTGGCAACTGGGCTTCTCCCAGGGAGAACGTCCGAAAGGTCTCGGTGTGGACCAGTCTCTGCCTCGGCAGGTCGACCAGCAGGCTGTGAGCCTGCAAAAAATCCGCACCCAGAAGCGGTTGGGCTATGGCGGTCAGGGTGAAGTCCCACATGAACCTGCTGGAGCAGAACTGTAGCTGCACCATACGGGTGCCGTACGTCCTTACTGTGCTGCCGTTCACGGCCCTCGGGGGGGGGGACCCGGTGCCCTGTTGCGGGTGTCGTAACTCGTCGGAGGTAAGACGCTGATCTCGACACCAGTGTCGACCAAAAAACAGCGTCCCGACCTCTTGTCCCACACATACAGGAGGCTATCCCGATGGCCAGCCGCCGTAGCCATCACCGGTGGCTGGCCCTGGCGTTTCCCGGGAACTTGCAGGGCGGGCTTCTGCGCCCCACCACTAGTGGTAGAAGCACCAGTGTTCGTTGGTCTCCTCACCCCTGCCTCTGGGGTTAGCAAGCTCTGTGGCCAGGCCTGATCTGGTTTGCTGCTGGGAGCGTGGCCTGGTGATCTGTGCAATGGATGCCCCACTCTCCTTCTTGGCATTCCACAGCAAGTCCGCCCGGGCAGCCACCTTCTGTGGGTCATTGAAATCTGCGTCGGACAGCAGCAGGCGTATGTCCTCCGGCAGCTGCTCCAGGAATGCCTGCTCAAACATGAATCAGGGTTTGTGTCTGCTGGCCAGAGACAACATCTCATTCATTAAAGCCGATGGAGGTCTGTCTCCCAAGCCATCCAGGTGCAATAAACGGGCAGCCCGCTCACGCCGTGAGAGTCCGAAAGTCCTTATGAGCAGGGCTTTGAATTTCGTGTACTTGCCGTCTGCTGGGGGAGACTGTACGAACTCCGCAACCTGGGCCGCTGTGTCCTGGTCGAGGGAGCTCACCACGTAGTAGTAACTTGTGTCCTCTGAGGTTATCTGCCGAACGTGGAATTGGGCTTCTGCTTGCTGGAACCATAGGTTCAGTCGCTGTGTCCAGAAACCCGGCAGTTTCAATGAAACCGCATGAACAGATGCAGCGTCGTTCATCTCTGGTCCAAAAATCGTTTGGACCGTCGGGGTCACCAATTGTAGCGGTGTGCTACACGCAGCGCTAAAATAACGACACGGAGTCGGTAAACTGCAGTTAAAGAAAGATTTTATTCGAACTTAAAGCCTCCCTGATCCCGCCCTCCCCGGGCGCAGATGCTGTAGGGGCACGTACTCACAATTCCCCGCAGGCTTTTCCCTTTGTTGGTGAAGCTGACCTGGCGCCCTTTTGGGACTGGCCTTTGTGCCGGTGTGCTGGCTATTTGTGAGCTGGTTCGAGTGCGCTAGGAAGTGGGTCGCCACATAACCTTATTTACACTTGTTCTAATTGCATTTATTGTTTTAGAAGCCTTTTCTGTTTTCAACTGCCAAGCAAGAATCTTAAGTGATCTTTCACCTAATTCATAATATTTCTGTTTAGTTCTCATAATTACTTTTTCTGTACGATATGTCTGGAGTGTATTATATTGTAGTTTTTTATTAACAAGTTGTCTGCGTTTTTCTTCTGTCATACATCTTTGAGATTCTTTTTCTAACTTCATGATATCTTTTTCCAATTGATCTATTTCTGCCATGTATTCCTTCTTAATTTTAGATATATAACATAATCTGACCCCTTAAGTATGTTTTCATCGCTTCCCATAATACAATTTTATCCTCAACTGAATGTAAATTTGTATTAAAAAAAAACTGAATCTATTTTTTCATAAAATCACAAAAATCTTGAAGTTTTAATAAAATTGAATTAAATCTCCATCTGTAGATTGATTCCTCCTTATCCATCATTATCATTGTCAATATCAAGGGGGAATGATCTGACAGTATTCTTGCTTTATATTCCACACTTTTCACTCTATCCTGAATATTTTTTAATAATAAAAAAAATCAATCCTTGAGTAAGTTTTATGTCTATTTGAATAAAATGAAAAATCTCTTTCTTGGATTAATTTTTCTCCATATATCAATCGGGTTTAAATCTTTCATTAATGATAAAGTTAATTTTATTACTTTTGATTTTGTGGCAACTTTAGTTGACCTATCCAAAACTGGATCTAAACAAAAATTAAAGCCTCCACCTATTAATATTTTATCATGTGCATCAGCCAAGTTCAAAAAAACTTCTTGTATGAATTTTGCATCATTTTCATTTGGTGCATAAATGTTCATAAGAGTCCATAATTCTGATAAAAATTGACAATGTATAATCACGTATCTCCCCACAGAATCAATTACTACATTTTGTATTTTTATTGGTAAAGTTTTATTAACCAAAATTGCAACTCCTCTCGATTTTGAATTAAATGAAGCTGCAATGACGCTTCCAACCCAATCTCTCTTTAATTTCTTATGTTCTGTTTCTGTTAAATGTGTTTCTTGTAAAAAAAGCTATATCTCCTTTCATTTTCTTAATATATGTTAAAACTCTTTTTCTTTTCACAGGTCCATTAAGTCTATTAACATTAAAACTTAAAAAATTAAGTAAATTAATCATACATAATATCTTGGGAACTCTTTAAAATTCTCCATGTTGCAATCATCCAGGCAAAAAAGAAGAAAAATAGAAGAAAGGTAACTAATATACAAGAAAAAAAACAAAATACCCCCCCACTAATGTTGTGAATAAAAAGAACACAACATTATCCCCCCCCCCCCCCATTTTACGGGTCATGGCAATCGCCATGATTGTACACGTGAAACTTGCAGTCATCGATCAGGAGCTCCTCCAGCTCCCCCGCAAAAAAAATAAAGAAAATTATTAGTGAAGAAAAAAAAAGAAAATAATTAATGTCTCTACTCTCAATTAATACTTATCAACTATTTTTTTTCCCTTATAAGTGTCCGTCAAGTCCAACCTTATTTCAGTCTTCATCATTAGTCCACTTCATTTCTATAATTCTTTACTCCTCCTCGTGGACATCAGGTAATTCCTGTACAAATTTCTCTGCTTTCCGGTAGTCAACTAAAAATCTTCTTTCTTCGTTATCCAGGAAAATTATCAATTTTGCTGGGTAGCTCAATAAAAATTTATAGCCCTTTTCCCATAAAGATTTTTTCACTGGATTAAATTCCTTCCGCCTCTTCAGAAGATTGTAACTTATGTCTGGATTTAAAAAAAAATCTTTTCCCTTCTATTATCAATGGCCCATTTCTCTTCTTAGCATCTTGAGTAGCTGTCTTCAAGATCATTTCTTTATCTTGGTACCTTAAGCATTTTATCAAAATTGATCATGGATTTTGATCTTGTTGAGGTCTTAGTCTCAAAGCTCTGTGTGCTCTTTCAATTTCAATTACTTGGCTTCCTTCTTTCATTTACAAAATTTTCGGAATCCATTCTTGAAAGAATTTTATTGGATTTTCTCCCTCTGTACCTTCCATGAGACCAACAATTTTAAAATTATTTCGTCTACTAGAGTTTTCAAACGCATCTATTTTTTCCAACATCCGTTTTCTTTCTATTGTCCAGGCAAGATTATTGTCTTCTATCTTATCTATTCTCTCAGTATTTTCTTCCATTTTTACTTCCATCTCTTTAACTTTATTATGCATCTTCTTTTGTTTTTCCACCACATTATCGAGTGTATTCTGCATCCTTCTTATATCTGTTCTTATAGCTTTTAATTCATTCATCATATATATCAGGATATCTCTTATGTCTCCTTTAATCTCCTCCTTCTTTTCCTCTTCTTCTTCCCCTGTGTTTCCCAAAGAGTCTGATTCCACTTCCGATTCACTTCCAATTTCACTTCCAGCCATAGTTGGGATTTGTAGTTTTGTTAATATCTGTTCATGCATACTTGTTCCTTCGCGCATGCGTTGTTCTTGCCGTTTCTTCTTGGAGACCGCTGACATTGCTGCAACTTCCTGTCCCGCGTCATCAGAAGTGCCATGCACTTCGCCGGGAGGAGATCCAACTTGAGTCCGAGGCTTCGCCAAGATGGTTAGGCCTTTTTACCCGCCGATTTGCGCACTCTTCGAAGTAGTAGCTTTCTTCTGTTTCGGTTTACGAGCCATATCAAAAAATAATCCTGAGTTGCTTATAAATAGTTTCTAGTAGGTATTTGTTAACTCTTCTTCATTTAAACCCTATTTCATTACTTTTTACGAGGGAGCTGGATTCCCAACATCTCGACCCTATGTCATCATGTGACGCCCCCCGAGCCACAATTTCTTCACGCACAGTAGGAGTTATGGATCCAGCATCATCAACCATATCTTCTAGTGAAGGAAAATTTGAGAGACTGCCTCTTTCCATCCTTCATCGCCAAAAACGTAACTTTTCTTTGAAGGCATTCAACTTTTCACAAGGCTTCAATATGTTTATCCCTTTTCCTGGAAGAGAAACACTCAGGTCATTCATACAAGTGAAAATGTCAGCTAAGTAAGCCAGCATTTGGGCAAATTCCTGTGATTCCATTGCCCCAACCAGATCACATTCACGCTCCTCCAGAAAAACTTTGATTCTTCCCTCATTTCAAAGAAGCAGGTTAAAGTTTGTCCTCATGACAACCAACGGACTTCTGTGTGGAAAAGCAAAACTGAATGCTCACTTCCCAGATCCTCACAAAATAATTTGAAGATGTGATGGTTCAAAGCACGCCTCCTGATCCAGTTGATGATCTTCACACAAGTATCAAGGACTTTCTTCAAATTTGGAGGCAATGTTTTTGATGCCAAAGCATGCCGATGAAGAAAACAATGGGTAACTTGCAAGTCTGGAATCTCCTTTTTCATCAATGCAGAAAAGCCAGATTGATTTCCAAGCATTGCAGGTGCCCTGTCAGTGCACACAGAACCAGTGACTTTGATATCTAAATCATGTTTGGCAAAGAAGTCTTTCACCAGCTGCATCACATCCTTTGAAGTTGTGTTTGTTTTCAGATCTTTACAAACAGGAAATCTGCCTTCACAGCACCTTCATTGACATACCTCACTAATGTGATGAGTTGACTACAACTGGAGACATCAGTTGACTCATCCAACTGAATAGAGATTTCAAGAGGGCTAGCTCTGACATCTGAGATGACTTGGTCCAAAATATCTTCACTTAAATCACTGATTCGGTTGTGAATGACATTATTTGATAGGGGCACCTGTTCAAATTTTTTTCTTGCTTCTTTGCCCAGGATAGTTGTTGCCATTTCCAGTGCACGAGGCTTAATGAGATCTTCCGCAATTGTATGGGGCTTCTTAGATTTGGCCACTTTATATGCCATTTGGTATGAAGCAAGAAGTAGTGGTTTCTCAACAGAAACAAAACCTAATTTTGGAAGAGTTCCTTGTGAATCAAAACAAGCTCTTTTGATTTTCAGTGACCCAACATCAGCTCCGCCATGCTTGTTCTTGAAGTGCTCTTGAAGCTTGGATGGCTTCAGATTTGAGTTGGAAAACACAACACTACAAAGAATACACTGGGGTTTTTGCAAGCCATCATTTCCTGTTGTGCAAGTGAAACCAAAGCACACATAGTCATCATTCCATGTCCTACTTTTTGACATGATGAAGGGTTAAGGGTAAAGAGAAAAATATGAGCTAATATGAGAAAAACTATCTAATTAAGTCAGGGATGACCGCTTTACTCAACCAGACACGCCTATAGCAAAGTATCGCAAGAAATACGCTTTTGAATATTATGTTATTATAATATTATGATATTATCTGCGGTTACACCAAGATAAATCGTCAGGTGGAAATGCTAAAGGGACGCGTTGTGACTTTTTAGGCTACTCTTTACTGAATTTACACACCTATTTCCAATGATTACCAGAGATATGAACTCCCATCACGATTCAAAGTCCTTGGTGATACCTCCTCAACTAACCCAATTCAAAATTATCAATGATTTAAGAAAAAAACCTTTTACAAGGGAAAAAAAAACCTTTGAAATTCAAAAACTTCTTTAATGCATTGAGACAAATACGAATGAATGACTTCAGCTGCTTTTTATCAAAATGTGGCTTTGTAAAATTTTATAACTGAATAATTTACCTACCGTCTGTGGGTTTGGTTTTAATACAAAGTCATTGCTCGATGGTTGATTCGGGATGTATAAAGATTTTGGCATTATGAGATGACTTTTTAACTCTGAGATGTAACCTAGCTAAAATTGATGAGACTCCTCAACTCTGCGGTGTAACTCCCAAGTAACACTGATGAGAATCCTCAATGCTGACTCGGGCAGTGAGAGACTGGAGTGTGCTTGGGACAAACGTTATTACCACTTCTGAAGGCACACTGGCAGCTGGCTGAGTGATGACTCGTGACTCGTGACTCAAGGACACAAGCCACTCTTTGTTGCACCCCCTGAAATTCCATCTCGCACCCCAGGTTGGGAACCCCTGTCCTAGACTCACCCACTATAGGAAATATCCTCTCCACATCCTCTGTCTTTCCACTGCCCTTCCCTTCATTCCTGATGATGGTTTTACTTATATGCTATTATTTTTTTTCCAGACTGTACGCTTCAACATGATATCTCCACCTCTACCAAAGTGCAAATTGTCAGCTGTACAATTAAACTAGAAACCGCTCTGCTCCATGTGATGTATGGTCTTGTTTGCAATCAATGTCTTGCAAAACAATGCAATAACGTTGTGATAAATTAGTGAGTCAGCTTTTAAAAGTGACCTTTTTGGAGAAGTTTCATCCACTGGTGTTCATGCTGCATTATTTGTCATTATGTGGCACAACAATAACTATTTGTAAAGTGCTATGTCGTATTTCATGTGTTTGCCAATGTTGGCTGTTTATGTGTTAGAAGTAGCTGTCTTTACAGTCATTACTGATTCTTTATCTCTTCAGTGCTTTATTGTTCTTAAGAGGGTGGTGAATATGCCGATGTCCTCTTTGTGAAATCACCTGCATTATGGGCATAGAAGCATCTGCAAACCCAATTTCCAGAAAAGTTGGGATATTTTCCAAAATGCAATAAAAACAAAAACCTGTGATATGTTAATTCACGTGAACCTTTATTTAACTGACAAAAGTACAAAGAAAAGATTTTCAATAGTTGTACTGACCAACTTAATTGTATTTTGTAAATATACACAAATTTAGATTTTGATGGCTGCAACACACTCAACAAAAGTTGGGACAGAGGCATGTTTACCATTGTGTTACATCACCTTTCCTTTTAATAACACTTCTTAATCTTTTTGGAACTGAGGATACTAATTGTAGTAGATTTGCAATTGGAAATTTTGTCCATTCTTGTTTGATATAAGACTTCAGCTGCTCAACAGTCCATGGTCTCCGTTGTCTGATTCTCCTCTTCATGATGCGCCATACATTTTCAATAGGAGATAGATCTGGACTGGCAGCAGGCCAGTCAAGCACACACACTCTGTGTCTACAAAGCCATGCTGTTGTAGCCCATGCAGAATGTGGTCTGGCATTGTCCTACTGAAATAAGCATGGATGTCCTGGAAAGAGACGTCGCCTTGATGGCAACATATGTCTCTCTAAAATCCTAGAATACGCCTCAGAGTCGATGGTACCTTCACATACATGCAACTCACCCATGCTGTGGGCACTGATGCACCCCCATACCATCACAGATGCTGGCTTTTGCATCTTTTGCTGATGACAATCAGGATGGTCGTTTTCATCTTTGGCACGGAGAACTCGATGCCTGTTTTTTCCAAAAACTAGCTGAAATGTGGACTCATCTGACCACAGCACACGGTTCCAGTCTTTCGGTCCATCTGAGATGTGCTCGGGCCCAGAGAACTTGCTGGCGTTTCTGTATAGAGTTTATGTATGGCTTCCTCTTTGCATAATACAGTTTCAAATTGCATTTCTGGATGCAGCGACAGACTGTGTTAAGTGACAATGGTTTTCCGAAGTATTCCCGAGCCCAGGTGGCTATAATTGTAACAATAGCATGACGGTTTCTTAGGCAGTGCCGCCTGAGGACTCGAAGATCATGCGCATTCAACAGTGGTTTCTGACCTTGCCCTTTACGCACTGAGATGTCTCTGAATTCTCAGAATCTTTTCACAATATTATGTACTGTAGATGTTGAAAGACCTGAATTCTCTGCAATCTTGCGTTGGGGAATGTTCCTTTCGAACTGACTAACAATTCTCTCATGAATTTTGGCACGAAGGGGTGAGCCAGACCCATCCTTGCTTGCAAAGACTGAGCCTTTGATGGACGCTACTTTTATACCCAGTCATGAAACCTTACCTGCTACCAATTAGCCTGCTTAATGTGGAGTCTTCCAAACTGGTGTTACTTGAATATTCTGTGCACTTTTCAATCTTATTTTAACTCTGTCCCAACTTTTGTTGAGTCTGTTGCAGCCATCAAATTCTAAATTTGTTTATATTTACAAAATACAATTAAGTTGGTCAGTAAAACTATTGAAAATCTTTTCTTTGTACTTTTGTCAGTTAAATAAAGGTTCATGTGAATTAACATATCACAGATTTTTGTTTTTATTGCATTTTGGAAAATATCCCAACTTTTCTGGAAATGGGGATTGTAGTTCAGCATAGCTTTCTAAATGTAGTTCCATGTTTTATTACACAGCCATATAGACAATGAGTCAAAAAGGACTGTTCAAAACCATAGTCGTGTCGTGAAGTATGGAAGCAGTCCCTTTGGCCCACTGAATCCTTGCCAGCCATAAAGCATTTGTTTATTCAAATCGTATTAGTCCCATTTTATTTTTCTTGTATTTCTATCAACTCCTCTCTGATTCTACAACTCACCCACACACTAGAGGCAGTATAATTATGAAATAACTTATTTAATTTGATGTTTTTAGAATACATGTTGAAACCAGAGTATCAGGAGAAAATCTACACATTCACTGGGAAAATATGCAGATAGCACCTGATATCAGGATAGAATCCAGGTTGCTGCATTTATAAAATACTGGACCACTGTGCTGCTCATGGATTTTAGTCCACTGATGTTGTCCAGCATTTGACATGAGTGAATAAAGAATGTTTTTGGAAACCGTACACATTTTCACAATTGGATTATCACCAATCTTATTCACAAATGAAAGTCTAATATAGTCTTAAGTCTAGGACAGGAAAGGAGTGGAGGGTTATGGGCTGAGTGCGGGTAGGTGGGACTAGGTGAGATTAAGGGTTCGGCACGGACTAGGAGGGCCAAGATGGCCTGTTTCCGTGCTGTGATTGTTATATGGTTATATGGTTAAGTTTGATTAGGGTATCCACCCATTGGCCCAGGACAGCTGAACACCAATGTCTGCTGGCCTTTCAACCAAGCTTCTCCCTTTCATATCAGTGTGGGCTAGCTTTTAGAGCAGATCTGGAAACTTATTTTGGCTAAATATGAATGAATGTAGTCTAGGCTTAAATTCATGCTTTAATATACTGCTGAGTTAATTTTTTTTCATCATTGAATGTAAGTGTGAAATTTTTGCAGCATGCAATCTGTAGATTTGAGATGGAGTTATTCTCTATACTATGGCTATCATATAGGACTTTCTGATTTTTGTTGCTCAGTTATGTAAAATTTCTCAAGGTGTTTTAAGTATTAGGATACAATATTTGGTAAAGCTGCACGCCAAAACCAAAAGCTTCATCAACAAGCTTGTAAGGATCATTAGGGGAAGTGAAAAGAAACAGATCTGAGGAAATGGTAAACACCTAGTTACTAGTTTCATGACTGTGTCTAGATTAGGAAGGACTCAGATATTAGGATGCGGAAGAGGTTTTCAATTATAGTGTCAAAGATATCTCAATAGTGAGATAATAATCTCAATAGTGTTGGGAAACATAGGTAGTCATAGCATTTGAAAAGGAAATTGGATAGTTTATCACATGAAAGGTGAAAAGAAAGAAACTTTCCATTAACAGGAGACTGCAACCACTGAACATAAATTTAAGATAGTTTCTGTGATTGGGGGAAGGATCGGCATTGCCTGAAAGAGTAGAGGAAACTTTCATAAAAATGACTTTTAATTATTAGCATATTGAACAGCTTTATTGTTTAGTTTTCTTGCAGGAGTCCTCAATGGGCATTTGGATATTTCACATTGAAATTCTCTTTTCTTGATTAGTCCAGTGTTGGAGGTGGTATGCTTTAGCCTATCATACATTTTGAAGTTTGCTTATGTTTCATACTTTTTCTGTCTTTACAGTTCACTGGTCATTTAGAAGATATGTTACAGGGAGCCTTCAATAAGTTCCATGCCTGGCAATCAAAACGAATGCAGAAGAAGACGTGATGATAATTGTATCAAGATGTTTGAGATTAAGAGCTATTGTTACCTGCAAAGTCCCAGCAGAAGTTGCTGCCTGTTCTCTAAACTGCTGTGCTGGACGGGAGCTGGGAGCCCTACAAAATTGCAGAGACTCAATGTAATTTTCAGAGCTGCACACTGGGAGAAAGAAATGCAATAAGGTGGACCACTCAGGGTGACTCTCACCAACTGACCAAAACTGGAGGGAGCTACAGGACAAAATACTGTGTGAGACAGCTTGGGAAGGCAGCGCTGCTTCTCTGCACAAAGAATCTGTCAAATGATAACTGAGTATATTTAGAAACTCTTTCTAGCCTAAACATTTTTTCATTTTTGTGTAAAGTTTTAAACATGAATGGCACAATGTAAATGTGCAACTTTTTTCAGAACTGTAGCCCCCTGTTTTTGGATCCTGTTTGTAACTGAGGGAGTGGAAGATGTGGATATTTTAAATAAAGAATTAATGTGAAATTATTTTGACCATTCTCACTTGTTAAATATTAAGAGAAATGCAAATTATAGAAGCTTTGTATTTGCTTGAATGATACTATGCCCCATTTAACTTTGGACACCTATGTCAGACATACAAATTTGTTCCACATTTTGCATATCAGTGATCTTTGAATTTGGAAGAGACGTCTGAGAAGTAACGATAAAAATTTGAGCCATTTCAAACAAAGCTGATGTCATTGAAGATGGGGAAACTGCTGTATTACACCATTGTTCAAAGCAGAAAGCTGAGGGTAAACTCCGTAACTATATACAAGTCTGTTCAACACATCATAGAAGAACTTTTAGAAACCATAATCAGGAACAGGATTATCGGGATTGGGTTTATTACCACTGACACATTGTGAATGTTTTGTGGGAACAGTACAGTGCAATACATGAATATTCTATAAATTATTTATACAATATAATTATACATGTAGAAAATAATTATGTATTGCAAAATAGTGAGGTAGTATTTATGATTCATTATCTTTTAAGAAATCTGATGGCGGAGGGAAAGAAGCTTCTCCTAAAGCATTGAGTGTGTGTCTTCAGGCTCCTGTACCATCTCGCTGAAGGTAGCAATGAGAAGAGGGCATGTCCTGGGTGGTAGGGTCCTTAATGATGGATGCTTTATGAAGATGTCCTCAATGGTAGGGAGGCTGGTGCCCATAATGGAGCCAGCTGAGTTTACAACCCTCTGCCGTTTTTTTTTCCAATCCTGTGCAGTGGCACCTCCATGCCTGACGGTGATGTATTATGGTTGATAATGTCCACATGAATGTACATAATGGATCAGTTTATGTTCACTTGAATGTATATAATTTAATTCAAGGTAAATAGTGTTTAACTTGATGCAGATCTTTTTGGTGAATAGCAAATAACTGTTTTGTTCACTGGAGAAATAACAATTTCTTTCTTTGGGATTGAACTTGAGTGAATGACGTAGCTTGGAAGGATGGTGAACTTTGAGGAGTATAAAAATCAACTTCAAGAGGATGCTATTGTACACAATCTGGTGAACTGGCTACAGAAAAATATACCACAAAAATGTGTTGTGTCAGATTTCAGCAAGAGGTAAAAACAGTGGCAATATAGAGGGCACAATTCTAAAAAGGCACCAGGGTCTGAAATTCTAGGGGTATTTGTACACATTATTGAAAGTGGGGCAGGTTGAGAAAGTTTTAAAGAAAAAAATTAGGATCCTAGAGTTTCTAAGTAGAGGCACATAATACAAGAATCAGGAAAGTCAAAATGTATCCTAATAAACATTGAAATAAAAATATGTTGAGCACCAGTGCTTGTGTAGAAATAAACAATTGTTCTTTAGAGTTAATGATCCTTCATCAGAACTGGGACAAATAAGAAATGTTAAGCAAGTTTTAAATTGACAAGTGGGAAGGGGAGGAGAGAACAAAAGAGCAGATTCTGTAATAGCCTAGGATCCAAGTTGGAAGTGGGTGACAAAGCTGTGTATGAGTAAAATGTAATTTGGTTGAGATGGATGAAAAACTACAGGAAAGAATAAAATATATATTATGCTGGAGATGTGAGATATAAGGCTGGGTTAGCTGATTATGTGGAATTGTTAAATTCATTGTAGTGTCCTGAATGTTGGGAAACAAGAACCTGAACATTGCACGGAAAATGATTCCACTTAGGAGTATGGAAAAGAGGAGGGGAAGAAGTGTTTTGTGGTTGCATCATGAATGGTAAGTTAAAGGATGATCCAATAAACATGACAGGGCAAAATTTTACCTCTTACGCTTCACCACTCTTTTTCACCCATGTTATTGATCTCTGTCGTATCTATTTAATTCTCTCCCTTTCTCCGTAATTTAAAACTTGTTTTTAGCACTGTTCTTGATCTTACCAGAAACATTAACTGTTTCCTTCCCTTGTATATTTTCTGTTCTCATTTCAGATTTCCAGTACTAGATTTCATGCCTTTGGGCTACCTTGTAAAGCAATAGTTCAACCAAAACTGCAGGGCCGAGTCTAGTCTGAGCATCACACTTTAGGGACCAAGTTGAAGGCCTCGGTAAAATTATGCAGGTAATACAAAACAGCTTTACTAAAATGATGAAGGGTTTCGGCCCAAAACATCATCACTACTTCCTCCCATAGATGCGGTCTGGCCTGCTGAGTTCTGCCAGCATTTTGTGTTATTTACTAAAATGATCCCAGGATTTTGAAGTTATGAAGTTGTACAAATTGGTGAAGTTCTTGCAACAGAATCTGAAAGGGTATCTGATAAAGGTAAATGAAATAACTAAGGGTCCAGATGAAATTAATAGTGCAGTTATTTCAAATGGCAGATGGGTCAAGACTAAAGAAATATGGTGGAGATGGTTAGCAGAAGAACCAAAAGTGATATGACAAGAAAGTGCTTTTATGTAGCAAGTGGTTAAGATTTGGAATGCAATGTCATAGAAGGTGTTGGAGACAAATTCTATTAGGCTTAGTTCTTAAAAGGGGAAAAAATGTAAGACTTTGGGTTGTGGATGTAGAGTTAGTTGGATTGTTCCTGCACAGAGTTAGTATTGTTTAAGAGGACCAAAATACCTCCTGTGTTGTAATTTTTTCTGTAATTCCACCCTCTTTTGAACATTAGTCTAATGTTTCTAAACCTCCAAAGCTCTGGAATCACTGGATAAGGAGGATTGGAATAATATGGTCATTACCTATACAGTTTCAACTTTCAGCACTTTAGGATGCATACTTCTAGATTTAATGTAGTGCACCCTTTTTTAAAATCAACGTTAGTTTTTTTGCTTAGTACCATATCCACTATGTTTGCACCTGTCATTACAAAGAAACGAAAGTACTCAGCTAGTACTTCTGCTTCCTGTGTAGATTTCTTGTTCCCTCTATTGACCTTACACATTTTGTACAACTTGTGTACTATCAGAAGACAATTTGATTCCATTTTTGTATACAGTATTTGCATATTCTTCCTCTTATTCTTCATTTTTTGATTTCTCTTTAATCTTGCATTCAATTTCATTCTCACTTGTGTTAAATGTCTCACATTCGTCACTTGCTGCCGCTTATGCACAGGAGTGGAGAGCTGGGGGGGACTTTGGGGCTCTCACATTTAAACGTCGTTCATTCTTTGGGGTAGTTCTCTGTTTTCGCGGATGTTTGCGAAGAAAAAGCATTTCAGAATGTATATTGTATACATTTCTCTGACATTAATTGGACCTTTGAACTTTTGAACATTCCCTTTTCAACTGTTTAAGTAAAAGAGTCCACACCCGGCACTGATGATTCGCTAATCCCATCTCCAACCCTCCTCCTGTTCTTGGACACCCCATTCTGCTTCTCTGCCTGATCTAAATCTTTTCATTTCAAATCAAACCCACAAAGAGGGTGCTTTTCTGGAGTGGTGGACTGACCTCTGCCTTGCTGAGGCCAGACAGCAACTCTCAGATACCACCCATTACTTCACCCTTGACCAGGAACCTACTCTGGCCAATCAGAAATTTGTCTGAGACCTCATCAGCTCTGGAGAACTCCCATTCACTGCCACCAAACTCATAGTTCCCTTACCCAACACTGCTTGCCCACTGTTTTTGCCTGCTGTTGCCCCACTGAAACCATGTCCTCATTGACTCCATTGCCCCCTTGGTTCAGTCCTTTCCCACCTACATCCATGGCATTTCTCATGCTCTCAGTCCCCTCACTATCTTTAAATTCCCTGGCCCGGACAGCCTCATTTTCACCATAGATGTCCAGTTCCTCTCCACTTCTATCCTCTACCAAGGAGGCCTTAAAGCTCGCCGCTTCTTTCTTAATAATAAAGCCAACCAGTTCTCCTCCATCTGGCAGAACTGGTCCTCGCCCTCAACAATTTTTTCTTTGGTTCTCTCCCACTTTCTTCAGATTCAAGGGGTAGCCATGGGCACATGCATGGACCCCAGCTAAGCCTACTTTCTCGCTGGCTATGTAGAACAATCCATGTTTCAAGCAATCCCTGTTAAGTTTCCCCAACTCTTCCTATGCTACATTGATGACTGCATTGGCGCTACTTCATGCATCCAAGCTGAGCTCATCAACTTCATAAATTTGCCTCCAGCTTCCACACTGCCATAAATTCACTTGGTCAATTTCTGACACTTTCCTTCCTTTTCTCGGTCTCTCTGTCTCTATCCCTGGAGACAAACTATCGATTGCTATCTTTTAACCAAATCCCAGTTATCTTGACTATACCTCTTCCCACCCTAATCCCGTAAAAATGCTTTTCCCTTTTCTCAGTTCCTTCATCTCTGCCACATGTTCCCAGGATGTAGTTTTCCTTTCCAAGACATTGGGGATATTGTCCTCTTGCAAAGAATAGGGTTTCCCTTCCTCTACCATTGATGCTGCCCTCATCCACAACTCCTTTCTCTGAACATTTCAGTCACCCATCTTCCCACTGCCTTAACGGTGATGGAGTTCCTCTTGTCCTTACTTGCCTCCTCATGAGTCATTCTCAGAACTTCAGTCATCTTCAACAGGATCCTATCACCAAACATATCTTTACCTTCCTCTCTATCTCCATTTTCCACAGGGATCACTCCCTCTGATTCCCTTGTCCATTTGTCCCTCCCCACTAAACTCCATCCCGACACTTAACCTTGCAAGCGGTTGAAGTGCTACAATTGCCCACTCATCTGCTCTATCATCTCCATTCAGGGTGCCAAACAGTTCTTCCAGGTGAGGCAACACTTAGCCTGTGAGTCTGCTGGGGCCGTCAACTGTAGCCCAGTGCTCCCAATATGGCCTCCTCTATACTGGTAAGACCCATCAGAAATTGAGGGACCGTCTCATTGAGTACCACCGCTCCATCATCCAAATGCAGAACTTCTCGATGGCCAAATATTTTAATTCCCATTCCTGTTTCTGTTCGGGCTTCTTGGTCCATGGCCTCCTCTTGTGGCATGATGAGATACACAAGTTGCCCTATCTACCCCTCGATGGGAATGTACTTCTCTGTCCCCAAAGCTCCAATTCTTTAAATGTTGCTCTTAATCAGTAATAGATTTTTGACCTCAATTTATCCTGGTTTGATCTAATTTATTATCTTATTTATCTAATCTAACTTACTGAATTGATAACCTTTCCACTCAACTACATTGACTTTGCTGTTCGTTTTTTCATAGTTAATCAAATCTTTATATTATGATCTTTGTTCCTTTAATGCGCTCTCCTGCCACTTGTTCGACTGGCCCAAGGTTGTGTTCCACCCCCCCCCCCCCCCCCCCATCATGTTCTCCTTCTGCCCTTGACTGCCCAGGAAATGCTGGACAGATATTGATTAATTTCAAGAATTCTTTCTTCCTCAGCACATTAAGTTTAACCCAATCTGCGTTAGCTTGAGTGTCACTGAATGACTCTACTTTCTTAGAAGTTTGTGCAGATTCTGCAAGTCATCCGAAACTTTAACCATCTTCTATAGGTACATGGCAGCGAGTATACTGACTGGTTGCATCAAGGCCTGGTAAGGGAAGACCAATGCCCTTGAATGGAAAAGCCTATATAAAGTAGTGAATGCAGCCCAGTCCATCACAGGTTAGACCTTCCCCAACACTGAGCACATATACAAGGAGCACTGTCGCAGGAAAGCAGACACTGCTTTCCCACCGTCCAGGCCTTGCTCTTTTGTCACTGCTGCCATGGAGCAAGGACGTACAGGAGCCTCAAGTCCCACACCACCAGGTTCAGGGACAGTTAATATTCGACCATCAAGCTCTTGAACCAGAGAACTTTACTTACCCTAGTACTGGACTGTTCCACAACCCATAGACTCATTTTTATGGACTTTACAATTTGTGTTCTTGATATTTATTGCTTACTTATTACTATGAATACCGGAAAAAACGGCATTTCTAGTTCTAACTTTTTATTAAATTATATTAATATTTACTCGTCCCACTCTCCAAGTTGGAACCCCACTCTTTCCAAATTCGGGTACGAATATTAGCGGAAGAATCGACGCAAAATCTTCACTCATCAACATGCATTGTTTAGTGAAGAAAACAATCGCGAACACACCTTTCATAAACAAGAGAAAATCTGCAGATACTGGAAATCCAAGCAACACACTCAAAGTGCTGGAGGAACAGCCGGCTAGGTATCTATGGGGTGGGGGATAAGCACAGTCGACTTTTCGTGCCGAGACCTGCGGCAGGGTAAAATGCTTGATTTTAGTTGCACATCGGAGGGAAGATACTTAGTTCTGAATCTTAGACCAGGAGTTCGGTAAATACTGCATCGCCTGGACTGGGCCCGCTCTCCACCGCCTGCCGAGAACCTGGTACCGGGAGCAGGCCGGCCGGCGGGAGGGCAGGGGAGGAGCCCGGCGTCCCTGCGGCTTTCCGGGGCGGGGCCTGGCCCTGGCCGGGGAATTCCGTGACGGGGACGGGGCTGAGTGGAGGATCAAGGCGCTGATGGTCCTGGGCTGGAGCTGTGGCAGCAGATGGGTAAGTAGGTGCGGGTTTGGGGGCCCGTGCCGCGGAAAGCGATGGGCGCCTGAATCCCGACGACTGGTCAGGCGATGAAACCGGTAGCGAAGGTCCCCCCCCCCCCCCCACGGCCCGTCTCCAGAACCTTCTCTCCCTGGTCACTGACAGCATGAAGCGCAGGTCTCGGAGCCGACAGACTGACACCTCCGCCCCCTCCCCCAATCTGGGGCAGACTGACACCTCCCCCCCCAATCTGGGGCAGACTGACACCTCCACACCCTCCCCAATCCTGGACAGACTGACACCTCCACACCCCCCCCCAATCCTGGACAGACTGACACCTCCACACCCCCCCCCCCCCAATCTGGGGCAGACTGACACCTCCACACCCCCCTCCAATCCCGGACGGACTGACACCTCCCCCCCCCCCAATCTGGGGCAGACTGACACCTCCACACCCTCCCCAATCCTGGACAGACTGACACCTCCACACCCTCCCCAATCCTGGACAGACTGACACCTCCACACCCCCCCCCCAATCTGGGGCAGACTGACACCTCCACACCCCCCTCCAATCCCGGACGGACTGACACCTTCACCCTCCCCAATCCTGGACAGACTGACACCTCCACACCCCCCCTCAATCCTGGACAGACTGACACCTCCACACCCCCCCCCCCCCAATCTGGGGCAGACTGACACCTCCACACCCCCCTCCAATCCCGGACGGACTGACACCTTCACCCTCC
Source organism: Hypanus sabinus (assembly GCF_030144855.1). NCBI lineage: Eukaryota > Metazoa > Chordata > Chondrichthyes > Myliobatiformes > Dasyatidae > Hypanus > Hypanus sabinus. The sequence continues at coordinate 129,413,050 of NC_082712.1, read as the reverse complement.
CCAATCCTGGACAGACTGACACCTCCACACCCCCCCCAATCTGGGGCAGACTGACACCTCCACACCCTCCCCAATCCTGGACAGACTGACACCTCCACACCCCCCTCCAATCCTGGACAGACTGACACCTCCCCCCCAATCCTGGACAGACTGACACCTCCACACCCCCCTCCAATCCCGGACGGACTGACACCTTCACCCTCCCCAATCCCGGACGGACTGACACCTCCCCCCCAATCCTGGACAGACTGACACCTCCACACCCCCCTCCAATCCCGGACGGACTGACACCTTCACCCTCCCCAATCCTGGACAGACTGACACCTCCACACCCCCCCCCAATCTGGGGCAGACTGACACCTCCACACCCTCCCCAATCCTGGACAGACTGACACCTCCACACCCCCCCCCAATCCTGGACAGACTGACACCTCCACACCCCCCCCCCCAATCTGGGGCAGACTGACACCTCCACACCCCCCTCCAATCCCGGACGGACTGACACCTTCACCCTCCCCAATCCTGGACAGACTGACACCTCCACACCCCCCCCAATCTGGGGCAGACTGACACCTCCCCCCCAATCTGGGGCAGACTGACACCTTCACCCTCCCCAATCCCGGACGGACTGACACCTCCCCCCAATCCTGGACAGACTGACACCTCCACACCCCCCCTCCAATCCCAGACGGACTGACACCTTCACCCTCCTCAATCCTGGACAGACTGACACCTCCCCCCCCAATCTGGGACAGACTGACACCTCCACACCCCCCCCTCCAATCCCGGACGGACTGACACCTCCACACCTCCCCCCCCAATCTGGGACAGACTGACACCTCCACACCCCCCCCTCCAATCCCGGACGGACTGACACCTCCCCCCCCCCCCCAATCTGGGGCAGACTGACACCTTCACCCTCCCCAATCCTGGACAGACTGACACCTCCACACCCCCCTCCAATCTGGGGCAGACTGACATCTCCCCCCCCCCAATCCTGGACAGACTGACACCTCCCCCCCCCCAATCTGGGGCAGACTGACACCTCCACACCCCCCTCCAATCCTGGACAGACTGACACCTCCACACCCCCCTCCAATCCCGGACGGACTGACACCTTTACCCTCCCCAATCCCGGACGGACTGACACCTCCCCCCCCCCCCCAATCTGGGGCAGACTGACACCTCCACACCCCCCTCCAATCCTGGACAGACTGACACCTCCACACCATCCCTCCAATCCCGGACGGACTGACACCTTTACCCTCCCCAATCCCGGACGGACAGACACCTCCCCCCCCCCAATCTGGGACAGACTGACACCTCCCCCCCCCCCCAATCTGGGACAGACTGACACCTCCACACCCCCCTCCAATCCCGGACAGACTGACACCTCCACACCCCCCTCCAATCCCAGACGGACTGACAACTTGACAACTTCACCCTCCCCAATCCCGGACGGACTGACACCTCCCCCCAATCCCGGACGGACTGACACCTTCACCCTCCCCAATCCCGGACGGACTGACACCTCCCCCCCAATCCTGGACAGACTGACACCTCCACACCCCCCCTCCAATCCCGGACGGACTGACACCTTCACTCTCCCCAATCCTGGACAGACTGACACCTCCCCCCCAATCTGGGACAGACTGACACCTCCACACCCCCCCCCTCCAATCCCGGACGGACTGACACCTCCCCCCCCCCAATCTGGGGCAGACTGACACCTTCACCCTCCCCAATCCTGGACAGACTGACACCTCCCCCCCCCCCCCAATCTGGGACAGACTGACACCTCCACACCCCCCTCCAATGTCGGACAGACTGACACCTCCACACCCCCCTCCAATCCCGGACGGACTGACACCTTCACCCTCCCCAATCCTGGACAGACTGACACCTCCCCCCCCCCCCACCAATCCTGGACAGACTGACACCTCCCCCCCCCCCCCACCAATCTGGGGCAGACTGACACCTTCACCCTCCCCAATCCCGGACAGACTGACACCTCCCCCCCAATCTGGGACAGACTGACACCTCCACACCCCCCTCCAATCTGGGGCAGACTGACACCTCCACACCCCCCCCTCCAATCCCGGACGGACTGACACCTTCACCCTCCCCAATCCTGGGCAGACTGACACCTCCCCCCCCAATCTGGGACAGACTGACACCTCCACACCCCCCTCCAATCCCGGACAGACTGACACCTCCACACCCCCCAATCTGGGACGGACTGACACCTCCACACACCCCTCCAATCCTGGACAGACTGACACCTTCACCCTCCCCAATCCTGGACAGACTGACACCTCCCCCCCCCCCAATCTGGGACAGACTGACACCTCCACACCCCCCTCCAATCCCGGACAGACTGACACCTCCACACCCCCCCCCCCCCAATCCTGGACAGACTGACACCTCCCCCCCCAATCTGGGGCAGACTGACACCTCCACACCCCCCTCCAATCCCGGACAGACTGACACCTCCCCCCCCAATCTGGGACAGACTGACACCTCCACACCCCCCTCCAATCCCGGACAGACTGACACCTCCACGCCCTCCCCAATCCTGGACAGACTGACACCTCCCCCCCCCCCCACCAATCCTGGACAGACTGACACCTCCCCCCCCTCCAATCCCGGACGGACTGACACCTTCACCCTCCCCAATCCTGGACAGACTGACACCTCCACACCCCCCCCAATCTGGGGCAGACTGACACCTCCCCCCCAATCTGGGGCAGACTGACACCTTCACCCTCCCCAATCCCGGACGGACTGACACCTCCCCCCCAATCCTGGACAGACTGACACCTCCACACCCCCCCACCTCCAATCCCAGACGGACTGACACCTCCCCCCCCCCAATCTGGGGCAGACTGACACCTCCACACCCCCCTCCAATCCTGGACAGACTGACACCTCCCCCCCCAATCTGGGACAGACTGACACCTCCACACCCCCCTCCAATCCCGGACAGACTGACACCTCCACGCCCTCCCCAATCCTGGACAGACTGACACCTCCCCCCCCCCACCAATCCTGGACAGACTGACACCTCCCCCCCCCTCCAATCCCGGATGGACTGACACCTTCACCCTCCCCAATCCTGGACAGACTGACACCTCCACACCCCACCCAATCTGGGGCAGACTGACACCTCCCCCCCAATCTGGGGCAGACTGACACCTTCACCCTCCCCAATCCCGGACGGACTGACACCTCCCCCCCAATCCTGGACAGACTGACACCTCCACACCCCCCCACCTCCAATCCCAGACGGACTGACACCTCCCCCCCCCCCAATCTGGGGCAGACTGACACCTTCACCCTCCCCAATCCTGGACAGACTGACACCTCCCCCCCCCCAATCTGGGACAGACTGACACCTCCACACCCCCCTCCAATGTCGGACAGACTGACACCTCCACACCCCCCTCCAATCCCGGACGGACTGACACCTTCACCCTCCCCAATCCTGGACAGACTGACACCTCCCCCCCCCAATCCTGGACAGACTGACACCTCCCCCCCCCCCAATCCTGGACAGACTGACACCTCCCCCCCCCCCAATCTGGGACAGACTGACACCTCCACACCCCCCTCCAATCCCGGACAGACTGACACCTCCACACCCCCCTCCAATCCCGGACGGACTGACACCTTCACCCTCCCCAATCCCGGACGGACTGACACCTCCCCCCAATCCTGGACAGACTGACACCTCCACACCCCCCCCCCCAATCTGGGGCAGACTGACATCTCCACACCCCCCCCAATCTGGGGCAGACTGACACCTCCACACCCCCCTCCAATCCTGGACAGACTGACACCTCCACACCCCCCCCAATCTGGGGCAGACTGACACCTCCACACCCCCCCCTCCAATCCCGGACGGACTGACACCTCCCCCCCAATCCTGGACAGACTGACACCTCCACACCCTCCCCAATCCTGGACAGACTGACACCTCCACACCCCCCCCCCCTCCAATCCCGGAAGGACTGACACCTCCCCCCCAATCCTGGACAGACTGACACCTCCCCCCAATCCTGGACGGACTGACAACTTCACACCCCCCCAATCCTGGACAGACTGACACCTCCACGCCCCCCCCACCAGTCCGGCGCCAGCTCCCCAATGGTGACAGTGAATGGGGCTCAGTACCCACCAGCGAGACAATCTGACCGTCCAATATGTGTGAATATCGATCACCCAAATCTGTTGACCTCTTCCCACCCGTCACCAGCTCTTCCCTCCTGCCATCCACTCGCAACAGTGGAATTGACCAACTTATTTCAGTACCCAACAGTGGAACATTATGACTGTCCTGGTCCTCTCCCGATATCTGTGGTAGATAGTGAGCTTTGTTGACCATCTACTGTCAGCTTGCCCCCTCCTGTTAGCTCCTCAAACAGGACAATTGAATGAGCTATCTCAGCCCAATGCCTAGCGCAGTGGGCCTTTCTGACTGTCCCACCCTCTGCCCTCCATATGTAGCAGATAGTGAGAACTATTGACCCCCAACTCTTGGTGGGTTACCTGTCAGCTTCTTACTCTGACAAATAGACTTCTTCAAATTGATCCCACAATCCTGCATAAAGTAGACAACAGAGCCAAGTTTCTGTCTCCTCTCCCCTTTCCCATTTAATGGTCCGCTTCATGAAGGAGTGGGAAAGTTGGTTTCTTCCAAGAGCTGTGAAGCGGAGCATGTGGAAGTGGGGCTACTGTGGGCAATGGCAGGAGGGACTAAGATGAGGGAGAGAGAAGTCTGAGTAAGTAGATAAGGAAGTGGAATGGGGGTAAACATCATGGTTTTCCAATATCTTGGATTTCCAGGCCATTGGAGCAAGATCTTGCTCTCTCAAGATTGCCTATCAGCTGGTGTGCAATAGCTATCTATTGTTAAAAGAGATCTCACGCAGGCATCTTCCACTGTGCAGATGTAGTGTGAAGCTGGACAACCTTGATCCCCATAATGACCTACGAAGAACTTTTCAAAGAAGTTAATGTGGTTCTCAGCCCACTGCATTACCTGTGTATGAATTATGTTATTCATTCTGTCAGTCTTCAGTACATATCTGTCAGGTGTTGTCCCTGTGTTATACCCCACCCTTATTCTTTTGTGTAATTAAAATATTTTTGCACTCTCTGTTGGGGATAAGACCAGTGCTACTAAAATTATTAAATGTGTTCAACCTCTCCTTGCATTGCTTCATGTGAAGTTTTAGGTCATCTGTCGCCTGAATGTAGTCCTTTATAGTCCTTCAACATCCTTGGACTATTTTTACTGTGCCCATGGTCTGTTTTTTTTTTATCAATTATGCTATTGTTTGCACTGTTGTAACTATGTGGTTTTGTGCAAGTCTTGTAGCTTTAGTTTTTGGTCTTATTTTGTCTGGTGGATTTGGAGCTCCTTTCCGGGGAATGCACTAAAATGGTAGCGCGATATTAATTCGCAGCAGCCTCTCCGGACTCTGGATTGGGGATTGCCAGACGTTATGTGGATTTTCTGGTGTAGTCTGTTTTGTCATATGCTTTTGTGATATCATTCTGGAGGAACATTGTCTCATTTTTTAACTGCATTGCATTTGTGGTGTCTAAATGACAATAAACTGAATCTGAATTTGAATGTGGGCTATCCCCTTGCTGTCTACACATTTAGTCTTCCAACATTGCCCCTCGGTGACATCTAATTCCCTGCATTGGCTTCTGTCCAGAATGTACCCCAACTGCCCTAAATTGCTCTCTGCATTGATTTCCTGATATACTTTCTGCCTGCAGTCACTAATTGTGATGCTGTGCAGGACCCTTGGTTGTGTAGATGCTGTTTATATTATTTTTATTTAGCAATAAAGGGTGGAGTACCCCTTCAAGCAGCACCATCCCAGCAAACTCTGACAACCCCAATTTAACCCAGAACTAATTACTGGACAATTTAAAATGACCAACTCATCTACCTGGTACGTCTTTGGACTGTGGAAGGGAACCGGAACACCCTGGGGGAAAACCATACATTTCACGGGGAGGGCATACAGACTCCTTCCAGAGGAAGCAGAAGGGAGAAGTATTGCTGTAGCATATTTAGTTGATGTGGTCTGTTAGATTTGATTAAAGTTAGGGCAGCTGCTAATGCTTGTATTAACTAGGACAATAAAGCTTCAATATTTAGAAATCCAAATGACTGGCATCTGCTTCACCAGGTAACATTTGTTGCACTGCCTCCCTATTGCAGAGCCCCTGATTCTCAAGCTCCATTTCCACTTGCCGAGGCCCTCCCCCCCTTCCTGTACATCCTTCCCACTAGTTCCCACGCTCTCTTTCCTTTCATGGGGCTCTGTTTCCTGTACTCTTTCCACTTATGAGGGCTTTGGTTTCTGGACTCTCTTTCTATACACGGGGACTTCCTGCTGGGATCAATTTTCCTCCATTCCCATTCACCTCACCAGGCCCTATCACACCCTCTTCAAACTGAGAAGCGTCCCATTTCCTCCATCTCCATTGCTCTACGTTCACTAGGAAACTTATTCCACTACATAAATTTTGTAAAAGTAATTTTAAAATGTACTTGTTCATTAATATAATAATATCCAATAGCCCAGAAGGTCTGCTTGTCTACTACCCTGAAAGTCCAGAGTCTACCAGATTGTCGGGTCTATGTTTAATTTTTGTGATTTTTCTATTGAGTTTTAAAATGCCTGTCAAGACATTACAAATCTGTGATAATCAAGCTCTGTAACTTTAATGAAATAAAAATCACTATCACATACTGCTACTGCAAGAGCCAAGATTAGAAAATTTCATCTACCAATTATTCTTCTGAAACTGGTCATAAGACCCTAGTGCTGAGAGCCTTAAGTCATATGAATGTAATGAAGGAGAAAAGATAAGTTGGCTCACTGAGAGTACTTGTGCAGTAATTGGGAAATTGTGCATCATGATTCCAATCTACTGTCTCACTCAGTAACAGCTAAGAATCTTCAGGGAGAGTGAGTGCACTAACTTAGAATAAAGTAGTCTTGCTGAAGGGTCGTGGACAGAAATGTCGACTGTACTCTTTTCTGTAGATGCTGCTTGGCTTGTTGAGCTCCCCCAGCATTTTGAATGTGTTACTTGGATTTCCAGAATCTGCAGATTTTCTGTTGTTTGAAAATAGTCTGGAAGTTCTTTTCCGAGTCCTCAGCCAAGTATTATGACAAACTCAAGTTTATTGTGCTAGCTAGCAGTTTATTTCAAATGTAAGTGAACATCAATGAAACGGATTACATCTGAAGTACATCCATTGGTTTTCCAACACTTCTGTAACTTGAGCATCCTTAATACCCCTATTTTGTGATAGTCTCATACCACTGATTACATCTCACGCTCTGAGGACTTGTGCACAATGACGTTTAAGTCTGCTTTTAGAATGCAGGTACGCAGGGACATGACATTGCAATTCAGTGCCTTATTCTCTATGTTTATGGTTAGAAGATCTGCCTTTACATTTTGCTTAATTGTGCCTGAGATTAGGAAGGGAACAAGTTTTTCTTTAAGTTGACAGAATGTAAATTATACTGCTTTTGTGTAAGTTTAGACTTTTATTGCAAATTTATTTAATCTTTTCTGCAGCGTGAATAAAACCCGTCTATATCGAAGACTAAGCATGATAATGGAGATGGCAAATTATATCTTTTACCAGTTTTCTTAGTGCTGTTGTGACTCTTCCACAATGTCATTGCCAACCGTCCCGGAATCATGCAGCCATATCCTAGTTGAGCTGGAATCTCTGGATCCCCTACTATCTGCTCTAAGGCTAGATTCAAACAGACTCAAGGTGAGTAAAAGAAAGACACTTCCATGCACTTGCTTGAACTAAATTAGAGGATTTATGTTTTATGTTTTTATAGTAGGGAGCTTTGTGTACACTGATCCCAGGAGAATCTTATCGTCTTTAGATTATTGGGTCATGCGGAGATCTCACTGGAGGTTTTTAGAAGCAGTTGAAGAACTTTTTGAAACAGATATTATGCTATATTTCAGTTGGTTCCAGTGGTATGATTATTTGCAGCTAATTTGCTTTTAAGTCTTTTCAAGGGACTGTAAGCTAACTTGTCTGGGCAGTGTGCTGAAAAAATGGTGGGAATATCGCACCTAAATCCAGTTTTAGGTACAGGTGTTCCCCCCCCCCCCTTACAAAGGTACAGCGTTCCTATGAAACCTTTCTTAAGCCGAAATGGCGTAAACCGAGGAACCATTAATTTATATGGGAAAGATTTTTGTAAAAGTGAAAATCCTCTTTGTAATGCAAAAATAGGTTACTAATGTAGGTCTTTTGTAAAAGTGAAGTGGCGTAAAGTGAACATTCAGAAAGCGGGGGGACACCTGTAAAAATGATTCTGTACCTCTGAGCAATTAAAGGGCAATGTGGTGAAATTAATGCTCATTGATCAGCTGTGGTTTTTGTCTACCGTTTAGCCGCCTGATGCAGTTTAGGTTTGAATGAGTATCTCTTGTATCTTTTGTTACAAAATGGTTAAATTTAGCCATTGGTGGATCAGACACATCCAGTAATGTTGCATGTTATCAGGCAGGTGCCAGTGTTGGGACTGCACTGGAACAATTTGATGCAGAACTACATGATTCAGTTAATATATAGCAAGAATAAATTAAGAGGTTTGGTTGAGCTGAATCACTTTCCAATGTAGGGGGGAGTGGGTGAGTAGGATATAATAATGAAATTGTGGCCAAAGAGGTATTAAGCCATTGGTTTGAATACTTTTGTCTTTTCTTAGTGTACGTGTTTGTCAGTATCACGGAAATGGCTGGTGCTGGGCACATCAGCTGGTGGACTTCATCTCATTCAGAAGGAAGGCTGGAAGCAGAGAATCATGTTAAGTCATAAAGTGAGTAACAAAAAAAGAGGAATGGAAACTGTGGAGGGTGGAGAAGATTCAGATTTTTTTAAAATGTGAAGCTAAGGCTTGATTTTGATTTGAGGTTCCTATGTATTTTATACCTGTGGTACCTGAGAAACACAAATTAAATGTCTGTTTAATCTCATGAAATTCAGGCAAGGCTTTACAGTGTTAGACCTACATCTGGGAATGTAGGTACATATCTTTTTTTTCTTGATAGTTTATTTTATAAAGTTTGTTCATGTGAGAGCCATACAGATACCTGCCACAAACTCATCTCATTGTGAGCTGCTCAATTTACATAGACCATAGTAGGGCTGCAGGAAATGGCAGTCCTACCTTAATGATAAATCAACTAGTGTTCCTGTTATTCATTTTCGTGTGACGTGCAAGGGCACATTTCCTTGTGGACGTTGCGTGAAACCACTATTTGGCTCAGCATCATAACTCAGTCACGGAGAAAGGGTTAGTTCTGTGTAATAATGCCACCTTGCTGTTAGTCGACACTTGGTAGCATGTTTGATTTTAGAACATACAACAAGTGCAGCACAGAAACAAGCCCTTCAGCACATGGCGTTGCACTGAACTAACTAAAGTTACGATGCCTAACTAAACTAATCCTTCTTCCAGGTCATGGTCCATATCCCTCCATTCTCTGCATATTCTTATGCCTCTCAGCTCTTTTCAGCCATATGCTGTACAATTCTCCAGTAAAAGGAAAATCTGTCCTGCCTATCTCATTTGAAGTTTCCCACTTTAAATGTACGTTTCAACTTTGGGAGAAAGATACAGGCTACCTTCTCTGTGCCTCGCATAGTCTTACAAACTTTCATTGGATCTTGCCTCAACCTTCACCACTCCAGAAAAAACAATCCTAGTTTGTACAGTCTCTTCTTGTAATGTTTGTCCTCTAAGTCAGTATTCTGGTATATTTTTATTTGCACAATTTCTCCTCTTTTCCCATTACTTGTTTGTTGGTCTTCATTTACATATAATTTTTCATAACTTCTACTGTATTTCTTTTCCTGTAAATGCCTGATAGAAATGAATCTCAATGTAGTAAATTAAATTTTGACTAAAAAAGTACTGTACACTTCAACTTTTCAAAGCCTCCATATCCCTCTTATAGTGGAAAGCCAGAACTGAATGCAATACTCCCAATAAGGCCTAATAACAGTCTTGTAAATCTGCAACATGACTCTCAATGCCTCGACTATAAAAGCAAAAATATCATACACCACCTTTACCACCTGTGAGGGATCTACTCTCACCGTATCCTTTGGCAATCGTTTACACTGCCCACAACACCACCAATCTTTGTGTCATCTGCAAACTTACTCATCCATCTATATTTTTAACCAAGTCATCAGAATTTGGAGCACAGGTATGTGGACCACCACAGGTCAAAGAACTCCAGCCAGTAAAAGATTCATCTCTGTCTTTTGTGGGCAAGCCAATTCTGAAAACAAATGGTGAACTAAGACCATGAGACAGGCGCAGAATTAAACTATTTAGCTCATTATGGCTAATTTATTATCCCTCTCAGCCCCATTCTCTTGCCATACTCTCCGTATACTCTATATCAAGGCCTTTCAATATTGCTTAGTTTTCAATGAGATCTCCATTCTTCTAAATTCCAGCGAATACAGGCCCAGAGCCGTCAAATGCTCCTTATATATTAACCCTTACGTTCCCAGGATCCTTCTTGTGAACCTCTTCTGGACTTTCTCCAATGCCAGCACATCATTTCTTCGATAAGGGGCCCAAAACTGCTCACAATACTCCAAGTGCAGTCTAACCAATGCCTTATATCCTTGCTTTTATATTCTAGTCCTCTCAGAATGAATGCTAATACTGCATTTGCCTTCCTTACCATTGAATCAACCTGCAAGTTAACCTTTAGGGAATTGGGCAAGATCCTTTGCACCTCTGATTTTTGAATTTACTCCATTTAGAAAATAGTCTATGCCTTTATTCCTTCTACCAAAATGCATGACCATACACTTCCCTAGACTGTATTCCATCTGCTATTTCTTTGCCTGTTCTCCTAATTTGAGTCCTGCAGACTCCCTGCTTTCTCAGTACTACTTGCCCTTCCACCTATCTGCGTATTGTCTGGTAACTTGGCCACAAAGCAATCACTGCTGTTGTTCAATTCATTGACATATAACATGTCAAGACTGACCCCTGCAGAGCACCACTAGTCATTGGCACCTACCCAGAAAAGGCCCCCATTATTCTCAGTCTTTGCTTTCTGCCAGTTCATACTAGTGTCTTTCATGTAATGGAATGGGCTGTTACCCTGTTTAGTAGCCTCATATGTGGCACCTTGTCAAGACCTTCTTTAAATCCAAATTTTAAAAAAATCCAGTGACACTCCTTTGTCAATCCTGTCTGTTATTCCTCAAAGAATTCCAGTAGATTTGTCAGGCCATGCCGACTTTGGCCTATATCATCATGTGCTTCCAAGTACTCTGAAACCTCATCCTTAATGGACTCCAACATCTTCTCTACGGCTGAAGTCAAGCTAAATGGCCCATAATTTCCTGTTTTTTGACTCCCTTCCATCTTAAAAAGTAGATTGACATTTGCAATTTTCCAGTTCTCCAGAACCATTCCAGAATCTAGTGATTCTTGAAAGATCACTAGTGATGCCTCAACAATCTCTCTGGCTACCTCTTTCAGAACCCTAGGGTGTAGTCCATCTGGTCCAGGTGACTTAACTACCTTCAGACCTTTCAGCTTCCCAAGCACCTTCTGCTTAGTAAGAGCAACTGCACTCACTTCTGCATCTTGATATTCTTGAATTTCTGGCATAATGCTGATGTCTTCCATTGTGAAGATTGATGCAAAAAACTTATTAAGTTGGTCAACCCATTCTTTGTTCCCCATTGCTATCTCTCCAGAATAATTTTCCAGCAGTCCAATATCCACTCTTGCCTCTTGTTTACTCTCCATATATCTTGAAAAATCTCATGGGGAATCTTGTACATCTTAATCTTCTGGAGGACCTTCCCCTGACAGACGTTAAATGTCCAAGATCATTGTAGACAACATCTATTGCTTCACCTTTGTCATCTCCTCAGAAAATTCATTCTAGTTAGTAAGACATGACCTGTCCTACACAAAACAATGCTGACTGTTATTAATTAGACCATACTACTTCAATTGCTCACAAATCTCATCCATAAGAATCCTCTCCACTAGCATCCCTACCACTGACATGATGCTCACTGCTCTGGATTTGTAAGTTATTACAGTGCTGTATTGTTGCACTGCAGGTTTTAATGGAATATTTTATTAAGGCCCTTAATATTATTCAGAGAGAATTTACTAGGATGTTGCCTCGATTGGAAGACTTTATGGGGAAAGTTTGAATAGGCTGAATTGTTTTCCTTGCAGCTAATGAGGCTGACAATGTCCTGAGAGAAATATCTAAGATTCTGAGAGGCATAGGGAGGATAGCTAGTCAAAATCTTTTCCCGTGGCAGGGTTAATAAAAAGTAGATGGACATAGGTTTACAATGAGAGGTAGATGTTTTTAGTGGGATATTAGGGGTAGGTTTTTACACAAAATGGTTGACATCTGGAATGCACTGCCATAGAAGTTGGTGGAATCAGATACAATTACAATATTTGAGAAGCATTAAGACAGGCACTTCGATAGGCAAGACAGAAAGATATTATCTTAATGTGGGTAAAAGGGGTTGGTATAGATGGGGAAAAGGCCATTGTAGACTGTCTTCATTCAAAGTTATTCTAGTGTCCTGAACAATATCCTTACCACATCTAACTGGTTATTTATTTCCATTTTTGTTTGTAAGACTTGATACACAAATAGTTCAATTGGAAACTCCATAAAGAATTGAAATGAGATTCTGAGGTAATTGGAAGGATCTCTGTATTCTTCGTTATGCATCATGTCATGATAATGTGAATTTCTGATAACTTTCTTTGTCCTTTAGGAAGGAGCTCTCACTTATGTTGCTTGCTGTCAGCATGATGAGGACTTTGTTGCAGTATCAACTAAGTAAGAGTGCTCTATTATTTTCCATTTTTGCATTCTTTCTGTACCCTTTAGCAGCTTTTTAACACATTTTAAGAGATGTTGCACGAGTAATGTTTTTTGTTTTCTCTCATCTTTTTCATTCCATGTGTTTTTCCTTTCATATTTCAAACTTTGTGCAGTTCATATTTTCAGTTACTTGGATATTCAGTTCAAATGTATAGCAATCAACCTTAACCTTTGTTAGAGATTATTTTAGTTGTGAGATCTGGCATGTACCTTCATTGACTGCTCATATTGTTCAGAAAGCAATGGACAGATCTTTCTCAGGCTGCAACTGACAAGTGTGTTACAGCGCTAGAATAACTAAACGTAATGGAAACACCATTTTTTTCCTTAAGATATTAAGCTTAATAGATCTATAATTTGAAATTAATCTTAAATAGAGATATATGATCATGCATGAAGTTGCTGTTTCCTGAATCAACTGCTCCTGTTTGATTAAGCTTGTTCACCTGTTTGATTAAGCTTGGAGCACTTACAGTGAGAAATAATTGATTAAAACCTTGAAAGCATAGCTTAAAGTCTATTCATTCAAAGGGACTTGCCAATCAGAAAAACATTTGAACAAATTACACAATTTATTTGCTTCTGAATTTAAATCGATTAAGTTAACAGAATACTAGTCCAATTGCAGAATCTTACTTTGTAAAAGAAGCCATTTGGTCTGTTAAGGCCTGTTCAAGCTCTTAGAAAGCACTGTCCAAGTTAGCTGATAGCCCAGCCTTATCTCCTCACAGTGCAATTAAATTCCTTTAAAATGCCACGTTCAGTCAGCTTTTGCAAGTTACTATGAGACGTAATTTTTCTCTCTCTCAGGCGTGAAGGTGGGGTGAAGGTGGAGGTGAGGTATGCATTCTTATTTTCAGGCTAGATTATGTGTCAGTCATTGGAAATATAGATTATGTCAGTTATTTGACCCGAACTAACCCTAATTCTACCTCAGCGGCATGACAGAATGACTGACATGACACATACTACCATCTCTGATTGTGTCTTTTTGTTGCACTTAAATCTTGTTTTTGTAGAGCCTTTATTTCTCTTTTCAGGGACTTATGGAATTTATATACTGTGTGTTGTCTGTAGCTACGTGCTTGCTGTTCATGCTGTTGCAAGCAAATTTTTCCATGGTATCTGTATTGTCCTATGGATCAGCTCTACTTTCTCAGTTACAAGGAGCGCAATGCCCAAACTTAAATTTGAAGGTTCTCATCCTTGATATTGTTTGCTAAACTATTTATGTACCATATCCCAAGTCTTGATGTTCTTCTTGAGGTGCGGCAATTGGACTGGTGCATCATATTCAGCTGAAATCTAACCAATGTACTCGTGCCTGCTGTCAAAACAAAATATCCATGCACTTTTTTTTAATGAGTTACCTTATCAAGTTTTGCTGTCACCTTCAGGAATTGTAAGTATGGCCCCTAAAATCTCAAAATGGGAAAACAAATCTTCTAAGTGCTCATTTGCTCAAATGACATCATCAGGGCGATGTCACTAAACTCTGTTTACTCGATGAAAGATCAAACACCAATTCTGCTACCCACCCTCTTCTCCCCACCCCCCCCAATCAAATGCTTCCTGGCCTGCAGATTTGTAGCAAATGTGCTATTTGCTTTTTTTTCTGTTTAGATAATTTGATCTTGTCATGGTCCTTTCTCTGAGAGTTCATTACTTCGACACACAGCTCCACGAATTACCTCTTGTATATCTCTTCACTTCAGCAAAATTTGTAACATTCACAAAATTTTGTTCCCTGTAACAAATTCATGTTATTTACAAGAAAAATAATATTCTCATACTGAGGTGATTTTGCCTTAAATGGAATTACATACCATAAGACATTGGAGCAGAATTAGGCCATTCAGTCCATTCAGTCTGCCTCACTATTTCATTATGGCTGATTTATTTTCTCTCTCCACTCTATTCTCCTGCCTTCTGTCTGTAACCTTTCACACCCTGACTAATCAAGAACCTATCAACCTTTGCTTTAAGTATGCTCAGTGACTTGGCCTCCACAACCACCAATGGCAATGAATTCCATAGGTTCATTGCCCCCTGGGTAAAGAAGTTCCTTCTTATCGCTTTTGCCATGGCACACCCCTCTATTCTGAGGTGGTGGCCTCTGGGTGGTTAATGCACCCCTGTAGGAAACATGCTGTCCACATTCACTGTATCTAGGCCTTTCAGTATTCGATAGTGTTACATACCCCGTAATGGGTTAAAAACCAGCAGAAATGGACACATCTGGAATCTGAGCCTTCTGTTATAAACTCTATTTTATTAGTAACTACATGAATAAGGTAATATAAAACAAGATAGGGTAAACAGGTTAGCAAAGTATATATATGTGTGTGTGTGTGTGTGTGTGTGTGTGTGTGTGTGTATATATATATATAAATAAGGTTCCCAAGCATCCCCAGCTCAGGTGATTGGGTGATAAAGTCTCACGGTGGGATGGTAAGTGATCAGTTCAGTTCTGGAATTTGGTTTGAGTAGAGTTGGAGAGAGAGAGTTAGGGTGTTGGTTTGTCTTCCAATGCCGATGCCGATACTCCACGTCGTCCTCCTGCTCCCGAAGCTTACAGTCACCGACT
Source organism: Hypanus sabinus (assembly GCF_030144855.1). NCBI lineage: Eukaryota > Metazoa > Chordata > Chondrichthyes > Myliobatiformes > Dasyatidae > Hypanus > Hypanus sabinus. The sequence goes on along the minus strand of NC_082712.1, from coordinate 129,397,485 downwards.
GTGACCACTAAAAGGGGATGCCGTCTTCTGTGGTGGAGTTATCAACCCCAGACCAGGGTTAAACACACCGATAGCTCCCCACCGGTCACCCCTTTGTCTGCACTGTGAGCAAAAATCCCACCTTTGTCGTGGGCACACAAAGCTCACCAGTGTCCTCCTTGCCTCTGGAGTCGTGTGTCTCCTGTGTGTCTTGATTAAAAAGTTGACTGACCTTGTATATATCTCAGTAGTGCGGAACATGCTGTCCATCATGCAGCTCTGCCTTTTAGTTTCCAAGGCAACTCAGACTTTCTGTCTTCCTGCTGCTGAAGTAGCACACAAGCTGTTTGCTCCTTCTCTCTCTTGTTTAAAGGAACAGTCCATTTTAGAATAGTCCTTCAGATCTCATCGCACCTCTCTCCTTTTAAGAAAAATTTTGATGAAACAGCAAAATTTTTGTCTTAACTATTGATTATACAAAAAGCAATACATGTGTAATTATCAAGTAACATAGCAAAGCATTGCAAACTTAAACTTAGCATCTAGACAAACAATCTGCCATAACATTGTCAGTACCTTTCACGTGTTTTATTTCCATGTCATACTCTTGCCAGATCAGACTCCAGTTAAGCAACCTTCTATTCTTAACCTTAATTTTACCCAGAAACACCAATGGTTTATGGTCAGTGTAAACTACAAGTGGTTTCTGCGAAGGACATATGTAGACATTGAAATGTTGCAATGCTAAAATGACTGCTAGCAACTCTTTTTCAACAGTGGAGTAATTCTGATGTACATTAAATTTCTGTGAGAAATAAGCTACTGGATGTTCAATTTCATCATCATCCTTCTGCAACAATACTGCCCCAGCAGCTTCATCATGAGCGTCTACCGTGATGGAAAATGGTTTAGTGAAATCAGGTGCTTTGAGCACAGGGCAACAGCACCGAATGGTTTTCAGGCGATCAAATGCCTCTTGGCAAAGGTCATTCCACACAAATCTTTCACTCTTCCCTAGGAGTTTCGTTAGGGGGAGAGCGATGTCTGCGAAGTTCTTACAAAACTTACGGTAATACCCAACCATTCCCAAAAACCTCCGTAACGCCCATCGGAACGGGAACCTCCGTAATAGCCTAAACCTTGGCCTGCACAGGTGCCAGTTGGCCCTGGCCTACTACATAGCCCAGAGACATGACAATGGCGTGGCCAAATTCACTTTTAGTGAGGTTTACAGTGACATTTGCCTTGGACAGCCTTTCAAACAGTTTCTCTGCCGTTGAGATATGCTCCTCCCAGGTGTCATTCCATACAAACAAGTCATCAATATAAGCCCCTGTATTTTCTAAACCTTGAATAACTGAATTCATCATCCTTTGGAACGTCCCTGGAGCACTTTTCATCCCAAAGGTAAAACATCGTACTCATACAATCCAGATGGTGTCACAAATGCAGGTATTTCTTTAGCCCTTTCTGTTAAAGGAACACACCAGTAACAGGTCAATCTTTGCAAGGTATTTAGTCATCTCCTCTCTGTCAGTACAGTCATCCACTCTTGGGGTGGGATAAGCATCTGTATTAGTTACTGCATTAACTTTCCTGTAATCAGTACAGAATCTCATACTCCCATCTGACGTAGGGACAATCACGCACGGTGACGCCCAGTCTGAAGTGGTTGGCCTAATTATGCCGGCTGTTAGCATGTATTCAGTTTCTTGTACAATCATTTTATTTTTGTCTTGGTTCATTCTGTAAGGGTGCTGCTTAATGGGGTCAACTTAATCTACAATTACATCATGCACCATAGTCGTGCATGGTCTTGGAATATCAGGGAATAAATCTTTATACTTGTTAATAAAACTCTTCAGTTGTTTTCGCTGTCTGGACTGCAAATGTTGAGTCTTTCCATCAAGATTTTTCAAAACATCAGAATTTCTGAGTCTTTTAGAGACTACAGAGAGTTCATCAAAGTGATCTGGTATTCCAGTACCAGACATCACAATCTCCTCTGTTGTCAAAACAACTTACTGGTGCAGAGTTGGAGTCATGATAATGCTTAATCATAGTTACATGGACGAGCTGGGTAGCCTTTCTCTCGTCAAGAGTCCTAATAACATAATTTAAAGAATCACTTTTCTTAGTTATTTCACATGGTCCACTAAATCTCGCTTGAAGGGGGTTGGTAAGGAGAGGGAACACCACCAAGACCCTTTCTCCAACATGTTTCCTTTTCAATCGAGTCAGACACTTCAGACTTTAACTGAGTTTCACCCAAAGTTCAACACCCTGGGAATTCACAGGTGCTTCAACAACCTGAACACAGGCAATCGGGACAGCTGCCTCCTCTAGGCTTTCAATACCAGTCCCAGTTTCAAATTCCAGGTTCCCCTGATCCTCCCAGCTACTCTCTGGGAAACTCCCATCCAGAGGGAACTCAACCTTGTGGGTTAAAACAACCTCGTCTGCTAACCTAGCAAACTCCTGCAAGGTAGTGGCATCCTTTTCATCTTGGTATGCCCTTACATCATTGGCAACACACTTCTTAAAGTCTTCAATCACAACCAGCTCTTTCAAGCTGTCTAAACCCTCAGTTACCCCTTCTGAGGTATACCAGCGATTGAAGTACACCTGTTTTTTGTGGGCTCCCGGACTTCCTTAAATCTCTGAACTTCAGATGTCGTCACAGATAGGTTTCAATAAGATCCCCCCTCATCATTCTAAATTCCAGTGAGTACAGGCCCAGAGCCATCAAATACGCCTCACACATTAACCCTTTCATTCCTAGAACCATATTCGTGAAACCCCATCTGGACCCTCTACCATTCCATCACATCTTTTAGATAAGGGGTTCAAATCTGTTCACAATACTCCAAGTGCCATCTGACCAAAGCCGTATAAAGCCTCAGCAGTATGTCCAGTATATTCTAGTCCTCTTGGAATGAGTGCTAACATTGCATTAGCTTTCCTTACCAGTGACTCAACCTGCAAGGTAACCTTCAGAGAATCCTGCAAAAGGATTCCCAAGTCCCTTTGCACCTCTAATTTTTGAATTTTCTCCCCATTTAGAAACTAGTCTATGCCTTTACTCTTTCCACCAAAGTGCATGACCATACACTTCCCTACACTATATTGCAACTGCCATTTCTTTGCCATTCTCCCAATCCTTTTGCAGACTCCCTGCAAACACTCAACACTACCAGTCCATCCGCCTATCTTTATACTTTGCAAACTTGGTCACAAAGCCATCAATTCCATCATCAATATCATTGATAAATATAACATGAAAAGAAGCTCCTTTTGTTCCCACGCTTGCCTCCTGCCACTCGGTCAGTTGTCTATCCATGCTAGTATCTTTCCTGTAATACCATGGGCTCTTATTTTGTTAAGCAGCCTCATATGTGGCACCTTATCAAAGGTCCTCCGAAAATCCAAGTAAACAGCGTGTAGTGACTCTCTTTTGTCTATCCTGCCTGTTATTTCCTCAAAGAATTCCAACAGATTTGTCAGGCAAGATTTCCCCTTAAGGAAGCCATGCTGACTTAAGGCTATTTTATCATGTCCTTTCAAGTACTCAAACCTCATCCTTAATAATGGACTCCAACATCTTACCAACCACTGGACAAGCTAACTGGCCTATAGTTTCCAGTTTTTAACTCCCTCCCTTCCTAAATAGAGAAGTGACATTTGTAATTTTCCGGTTCTCCAGAACTATTCCAGAATCCAGTGCTTCTTGAAAGATCACTAGTAATGCCTCTACAATCTCTTCAGCTACCTCATTCAGAATGCTGAGGTGTAGTCCATCTGGTCCAGGTAACTTATCTACCTTCAAACCTTCCTGCTTCCCAAGCACCTTCTCCTTAATAATGGCAACTGCACTCACTTCTGCCCCAGACACTTGAATTTCTGGTATACTACTAGCATCTTCCACAGTGAAGACTGATGCAAAATACTTAAGTTCCCATTATTATTTTTCCAGTGTCATTTTCTAGTAGTTTGATGTCCACTGTCACCTCCCTTTCACTCTTTAAACATCTGAATTAACTTCTGGTATACTCTTCTATATTATTGTCCAGCTCACCTTAATATTTCATCTTTTCTGTCCTTATGGTTCCTTTTTAGTTGCTTTCTATTGCATTTTAAACACTTCCCAATCCTCTAACTTCCCACTATTTTTTCCAATATTATATGCCCTCTTTCTTTATGCCACTTTTGACTTCCCTTGTCAGTCATGGCTGCCTCATCCTCCTTTTAGAATACTTTTTCTTCTTTGGGATATATCTATCCTGTGTGTTCCAACTCGTACCCAGAGACTCCAGCCATTCCTGTTCTGTCATCATCCCTGCTAGTGCCCCTATCTCTGCACTCCACTTTAAACTGATGCATCTGACTTTATCTTCTTCTCAAACTGCATGGTGAATTCTATAATTTTATGATCACTCTCTCCTGAGGGTTCCTTTACCTAAAGCTGCTAAATCAAATCTGATTCATTCCACATCACCCAGTCCAGAATTGGCTTTCCCTCAGTGGGCTCAACCACAAGCTGCTCTAAAAAGCCATCTCATAGGCATTCTACAAATTTCCTCTCTTGATTTTCCCAATCTACCACCATATTGAAATCCCCCATGACTATCATGACGTTGCCCTTTTTACATGCCTTTTCATTCTAACATTGTAATTTATATCCCACATCCTGGCTATTGTTTGGAGGTCTCTATACTGTTCCCACCAGGATCTTTTCACCCTTGCAGTTTCTTAACTCTACCCACAAGTATTCTACATCTTCCGATCCTATGTCACCTCTTTCTAAGGATTTGATTTCATTTTTTTATCAACAGAGCCACCGCATCCCCTCTGCTGTTTGCCTGTCCTTTTGATAAAATGTGTATCCTAAGTTCCCAAGTATGACCTTCTTTCAACCATGACTCAGTGATGCCCACAACGTCATATCTGCCAATCTAACTGTGCTACAAGACCATCGACCTTATTCTGCTACTATGTGCATTCAACTATTAACACTTTCAGTCCTGTATTCATCCTCCATTACACTTCAACTTATCGCCCTAACTGCATTATCATCTGCCTATTCTTCCTCACAGAATTACTACATACTGCATCTACTTATATACTAACTGCCCTGTCCTCAGCCCTATCGTTCTGGCTCCAATCCTTTTGCCAAATTAGCTTAAACCCTCCCCAACATCTTTAACAAACCTGCCTGTAAAGATATTGGTCCCCCCTCGGGTTCAGGTGTAATCTGTCTTTTTTGTACAAGCCATACCTTCCCCAGAAGAGATCCCAATAATGCAGAACTCTGAAACCCTGCCACTTGCACTTGTTCCTCAGCCACTCATTGATGTGTGGTATCATCCTATTCCTGTAGTGACCAGCACAAGGTACTGGGAGTAATCCAGAAATTACTACCATGCAGGCTCTGCTCTTCAGCCTCTTTCCTTGCCAAGCCTCAAAACCAGCCACAGTGCTACAGGTCTGGCCGTGTCCTGTCATTTCCTCCCCACTCCAAAGAGGTATTTCTGTTGCTGAGGGGAGCCCTGACTGACTGTTTACTCCCCTTACTTCTCCTGGTGGTCACCCATCTATTATCTGGCGTCTGCTCTCTGGGTGTGACCACTTCAGTAAAAGTCTCACCTGTGAGGTTTTTACTCTCCTGGCCGGTCCTGAGTACATCCAGCTGCATGTCCTTGATCTTGTCAGATCTGAATCTGGGTGCACTTCCTGCAGATTTATGAGTTTAAGGAAACACTGAATAGTTTGGATTTGTTTTCCCTGGAATGGAGGAGACTATGAGGGGTTAACTTACTTTATAAGATTTTGAGGCTGGGTAGATGGTAAAAGTTCTTTTCCCATGGTGAGGGGTCTAAAACAAGAGAGCGTGGGTTTGAGGTGTGATGATAAAGGTTTGAAGGGGTTTACACAGAGGGCAATTGAAGTCTAGAACACGCTGCTTGAAGTGAAGTTGGAGGCAGATAGCCTCATGGCATTCGTACTAGTACTCTGAGTAAATGAGATTGGTGAGGGAACTGAAGCGCCTGTTACGCTATATGACCATGACACACTGGCTGCCCCTGATTGACCCAAAGTTCTTAACATGGGAATTAATTTTCTTCTTCATGATTTTTTTTCATTTTTCCTATAACTGATCCCTATCCCATTTCTTGAATAAGAGTGTAGCATTAATAACAAATGCATGTGAGATGGATTGCAAAATGTTCGTTAGAGTGATGTACCAAGTAAGATGTTTTTTTACTTCAGCGTAAAGCTAAGTTTTAACTGCTTATCTCTTATGATAGTTAAAGAAACTCGTACCACATTGGAAAAGGGACAGACTTGGATTGTTTCTCTGGAGTGTCAGAGACTGAAGTAGTGACCTTATAGAAATGCAGTATACAGAATTATAGTATGAGGTGTAGATAGGGTGGATAATCTTAGTAATTTTCCCAGTGTCAGATACTGCGGGTATAGCTTTAAGGTGGGGGGCGTGGGGGAGTTCAAAGGAAATTTATAAAGCTAGTTTCGATTTCCACAGAGTGGTAGGTACCTTGAATGTGCTGTCAGGGGAAATGAGAAAAGCAGAACTGATAGCAATGATTCAGACAGACACATGAATAGACAGGAAATAAAGGGATATAGGCCGTGTGCAAGCATATGTGATTATTTGGAATCATGGTCGGCACAGACATTGTAGGTAAAAGAGCCTTTTCCTGTGCTGCACAATATTTCATTCAGCTCTGATAAAGTTAGTAAATTCGGCACTGCTGCTTTTTCAGCATTACTGTCTCCCATGATCATTGCTATATAAACTCATGTATGTGCAAAATATTGTATGCAAAAAATATAAAAACATGAATAGGCCATTGAGTCACAGGAGCCTGCTCTGCTATTGAGTACAATTGTAGCAGTCCCAGGCTTTCCTATGTTCACTTTCTCCACCTCTCCCCATTGCCTCTGATTCTTTTATTGATTAAAAATCTATGCATCTTAGCCTTGAATATATTTAAGGATTCAACATATCTTGGAATTTCAGAGTCTAATAACCCCTTGAAGGCCATGTGCAAGCATATGTGATTAGTTTGGAATCATGGTTAGCACAGACATTGCAGGTAAAAGAGCCTTTGCTTCAGTCATAAATGGGCATTCTTAAATGTCTTAACTGGGCTAAGAATATGCCATTCAGTTCTAATTTCTTCCCTGTGGGGATATGTCTTCCCAGTATTTAATTTTGTATGTTTCAATAAGAGTGTCTTCCAATCTTCTAAACTCCATTGAGCTTAGACAAAATCTGTTCAATCTTCCCTCGTAAGTTAATCTCTTAGAGTCATCCAAGTATTATATTATATCTTTCCTTGACTGAAGAATCCAAAGCTGTTCATAATACTCCTAGATGCAGCCATGTCAAAGGGTCATGGAAAGATATTACAGAGAAATGAAATGAAAATGAGAATGTTGGAAATAGCCAGCAATTTGTGCAAGACTAGCGATGGAAAGAAATGGATTATCGTACAAGAGAACTTGTCAAATCTGACATACAGAAAGCAAGTTATCTGAAATTATTTGCTGTTGAGTTCCAACATGATGATACAAAAGAGGAAGCACTATTCTTCAAGTCTGCATTGGGACTCATTGACACATCAAGAGGCCTTAAAGAAATTAGTCAGACTGGGAGCATGATGGAGAATTGAAGTAGGAGGTAGCTCAAAGTTCGGTGTCACCCCTATGTACTGAACAACATTGAGAAGAAACTTGGCAAGGGAGTAGGTATTTTACTGCTAGGCACCTCATCTTCCTTCTGGAAAGTTACAACCTTCAGGACTTGCGGCAAATTCAACAATTTCAAGCGACTTGCTTTCCCTGTGTCATAACTAGACTGTTTCGCTGTGAGATTATTCAATTGTAATATAAACTTAGATTTTCAGACTCTGCAGTTTTGTTTGATTTTTAAGCAGCGAGTACACAACTGATTTATTGAGATTTGTCTGTCTCAAAAGAGACCAGCACAAAACACCTTTGAAAATTAGAGCATTAATGAGTCCTTATAATTGGGTAATGTGCCTCTCGTAGGAGAGAGAGAGAGTAAGGCGGAATCAGCAGACAGAATGCATGTACTGAATGATCCACACTACACAGTGAGTGAAGAGGCAAGTCTTAATGGGCTGCACAAAGCATTTGTAATTGATGCATGGTACTGAGTAGAGGATGTGTTACAGCTTTTGAAAAGCAATTGGGTAGATAAGACCTCTGGGCCAGACAGGAACTGTCTGGCAATTTCACTGGAATTGCCCTTGCTTCCTAATTGCCCTTGACAATGATCTTTGTGTCCTCACTGGCCACAGGATTAGTGCCAGATGATTGGAGGGGGGCAAATGTTACTCCTTTGTTCAAGAAAAGGAGTAGGGATAATCCTGAGATTATAAACTGTTAAGTCTTAACTTTAGTGGTCAGCAAATTATAGGAGAGGATACTTTGAGACAGGATTTATGAGTATTTGGAGAAGCATAGTCTGATTAGAAATGCCATGCAAGGCTTTGTGAGGGGCAGGTCATGCCTCACAAGTCTGATTGATTTCTTTGAGGATGTGACAAAGCACAATGATGAACCTGGAGCAGTAGATATGGTGTATATGAACTTTAATAAGACATTTGATAGTTTCCTTATTGTAGGCTCATTTAGAAAGTCAGGAGGCATTGGATCCAGTGAAGCTTGGTTGTGTGGGTACTGAACTAGCTTGCCCATTGAAGGTAGTGGGTGGTAGCAAATGGAAAGTACTGTGGCTGAAGGTCGGTGACAGCTGCCCTTTGTGATTTTTTTTTGTAAATGGATGAGGAAGTGGAAAGATGATTTATTAAATTTGCAGATTAGTGGTTTTGTGGATAGTGAAGAGAATCATCATAGGTTACAACAGGACAGTGATAGGATGTAGATCTGGGCTTAGAAGTGGCAGATGGAGTCCAACCAGGAAAAGTGTGAAGTGATTCACTTTAGAAGGTCAAATTTAAAGACAGGATGCAGGGTTAATGGTGAGATTCTTATCAGTGTGCAGGAACAGAGGGCTCTTGGGGTCCATGTCCATGGATCCCTCAAAGCTGCTGCGCAAGTTGATAAGTTTGCTAAGAAGGCGTGAGGTGTGTTGGACTTCATTAGACGGGATAGAGTTCAAGAGCTGCAAGTTGATGTTGTATCTCTGTAAAACCCTGGCTTAGACGACGCTAGAAATACTGTGTTCAGTTCTGGCCGCCTCTATAGGAAGGATGAGGAATCTTTAGAGAGGGTACAGAGGAAATTTACCAGGAAGCTGCCTGAACTAGAGGGCGTACCTTATGAAGATGGGTTGGGTGACCTGGGGCTTTTCTCTTTGGAGTGAAGGAGGATGAGAGGTGGCTTGATAGAGGTGTACAAGATGATAAGAGGCATAGATCGAAAGGATAGCCAAATACTTTATCCGAGGGCAGAAGTGGCTAATATAAGGAGGCTTAGTTTTAAGGTGACTGGAAGAAAGTATCGGAGGGATGTCATAGGTAATTTCTTTACGGAGAGAGTGGTGGGTGGGTGGAACGCCCTGCCAGATTTGGTGGTAGGGGCATTTAAGAAACTTAGATAGACATATGGATGAAAGAAAAAACTGGAGGTTTATTAGGCAGGAGGGGTTAGATTGATCTTAGAGTAGGTTAAATGGTCCGCACAACATCATGGCTGAATTGTTCTGTTATTACAAACCTACTTCAGTGACGGGTTATCTGGATAAAGGGTGATTTGTTGTAGGTTGCTACTAAGTAACCCCGTAGATGACACAGTCTTCCAATTGTTGGTTTTGTTTTCTCGTTCAGCCAAGGTCATGTGATTGTATGGGAGCTGCACCAGGAACGGCGTGGAAAACCCGAAAGAATTTGCATGTCATCGGAGCACAAAGGAAGACAGGTTACTGCCCTCTGCTGGGATACAACTGCTCTCAGGATCTTTGTGGGAGACAATCTGGGAAAAGTTTCTGTCCTGAAGGTTAATTCCTCAAAACAGGGAAAGGTTTGTATTCTTTTATTTATTCCCAGCAATGACCCAATCGTTGTGTAATGCCATCCACTGTGTACATTTCGTACAACATACCCAGTGAAAAGTTTCTAAACCACTCTTGATGATAAAGTCGTGATTTGATTCAGTGTACAAGCTAGTTGATGACTGAGTTTGTTTCTGGCGTGCTGTTAGCTCGCGAACAGTGGCAGTATAGTGCAGTAGCCCTTGGTCTATCCTGATTTCTGATGCTGTCTGTGGCCATGTGGGGTTTTCTCCGGGGAATTCTGTAATTTTCCCCAAGGTTCCAAAAACATGCTAGTTGCTATGGCAATTGCTTCTCAAAATTGCACTTAGTACAGGCGGCTACTCAATGGATATCTGTGGGAGATTTGGTTACCAGGAAGGCAGTGAGGAATGGAATTGCTCTGTGAGTCAGCATAACATTGATGGGCCAAAGTGTTTCTTTTTATGTTTTATAAAATATGGAAAAAGAGCAGGAGATTTAGGGAGGTGAGTTCAGCTTAGATCCCTGTTCTGATTATTTTTAAAGTTTTCTATTGAAATCTGCATGTGTAAGAAGTTGCTGCATAACACCCACATTTTGAAGAGCAAAAGTTATTATTATGTGAGTTACTATTATGATTTGCTGAATGATGGCCATTTAAGTAAGAGTTATTGCATGTAGAAGAGTATGAAGCAAGGAACGGTGTTTAAGGAGAAAAAGGGAAATAAAAAACTGTTAGGCTGCAAATTGACAGTGGGAACATGCAATCTTGGGGCCAGGTTGGTGTCTTATTGGGTTTGAATAATCATAAGGGTCAAGCTGAATTGAATGATAAAATGGGATGTTGCTTAACAAATAAGCAATTTATTTTTTATTGGACTGTGGCCATTGAATTTGCAAGGGCTTTAAAAAAATGTTCAGCAAATTTTCACTGCTGCTACCTTCCACTCGTATCCCATTTTTACTTTGAAAACCTCCTAGTTAAAGGGTTATTGCATTTAGTGAAGGATATAAACATAAATGAAGAAAATGGTGGGTAAACAACAATGTAGGAGTGGCAGGTTTAAGTTGTATCATTAAGAGGGAAAGGAGACTTGGAAAAAATGAGTTAAAGTAGAAGCTGTCATGTAGAAGTTGTTATAGAACATAGAAGCACAGGGAACAGGTGCTCCAGCCCACTGTGTATGCTCTGGCCATGATACCAATCCAAGTAATCATTACTGCCTCCATTTGCTCTGTCTCCCTCTACTCCCTGTCTGTCAAAATGCTTCTTAAACAATGCTCTCATACAGTATCTGGGTGCTAACACCTCCTCTGACACTGTAAACGCTTAGAATTCTCTGCATAAAATAAAACACTTGCATCACATATCCCCTTTAAACTTTTGCCCTCTGACATTTATTTCTATTCTGGGGAAAAGACCCCATCTACGCCTCTCATCACTTTATAAGCTATCAGAATGCCCCTCAACTTTCGATGCCACAATGAAAACAATCAGTTTGTCCAACCTTTCCTTGTAGCTTTTGCACCCCAATCCAGGCAACATCTCTGCACCTTCTTCAAAGCTTCATCCTTTATTTTCCCTATAGAATAGTGACACGATATCCAAATGTGCCCTAACCGAAGTTTTAAACAGCTGTAACGTGGCTTGCCAACTTTTATACTGAGTGCCGCAATTGATGATAGCAAGCATGCCGTACACCTTCACTACCATCCTATTCCCTTGTGTTGGTGCTTCTGGGAGACTATGGACTTGTACTTCAATATCCCCCTCTCTGTCAATGCTCCTGAGGGTCCTACCATTCAGTGTATACTTTCTGCTTGCATTTGACCTCCCAATGTACAACACCTCACAGTAAACTCTATTTGTCATTTCCTCACCCAAATTTCCAACTGATCAGTTTCCTCTTGTATAAGTTGATAAACATCTTCACCCCAACAATTTTCATGTTGTCTCCAAACATTCTGTTTTGACTACATTCTTTTATACCCAGCTAATTTACAAACTGTATATATTATCACAAACAAAAAGTCTCAGCTTTGATCCTTGCAGAACACTATTATTCCCGAATTTCCAGGGAAACACCGTTCCACTATTTCCTTCTGACATCTATGATCAAGCCAGTTTTAGTATTCAGTTTACTTTATGTCTTAATCTGGGGCTTCCTATAATGAGGCTTTTCCAAAGGCCATGCAGACAATATCCATGGTCCTACCTTGATCGGCATTTTTCACTATTTCCTCAAAAAACTCAAATCTGTGAGACACAAACTACCTATTTTCCGTAATAAGTTCATGCTTTTCCAAATGTGTGTCAATCTTGACCTGAAGAATATTGTCCAACAATTTCCCTATGCTGATGTGATCCTCACTCTCCCGTAATTACCTAGTTTGTCACTGTTGTCCTCCTTAAAGAAAAGGGCCCCTTTTGGCTATATTCTAGTCTTCCGAGACCTTCTCTGTGGAAAATAGGATACAAGTATCTCTGTCAAAGCCCTTACTTTGCTCGATACCTTGGAGATCAACTCTATCAGGTCCTGAGAACTAATCCATCTTAATTTTTCACAATTCACACAACACTTAATGTCAAGATGGCCTAAAGTATCAAAAGTCCTCCTAAACTCATCATTGTGCATGTGATTCTCTTCTTTTTGGTGAATGCTGGTGCAAAATTCTCCTTAAGGACTTTGCCCACTTCCGCTGGCCTCATATATAAATGCTACAGTTGTCCTTGAGTGGGCCAAACTTTCCTCTTTATTATCTCCTAATAATGTTTTATGATTAAGAGAGACTATAGATGTAATAAGGAATTTCTTTGGTAGTTTAAATTGTATTTAGAATTTTATTTATAGTAAATGTATTTATACTTTGGATGTGTGAGAATGTACTTGTCTAGAGTATGGACTCTGAAAGGAAAATACTTAAGAAACAGGGAATTTGAAATCAAATAGAAAATGCAGGAAATACTTAGGAGATTAGATAGCATAGTGCCAGTGTTTCAGGTTGATAATTTCATCAGAACTGGCAAAAGTTAGCAAAAAGAAGCTTTGAGATATGACACAGTGAGTCCTAATGAAGGGTCTTGGCCCGAAATATCAACTATACTCTTATCCGTAGACACTGCCAGGCCTGCTGAGTTCCTCCAGCATTTTGTGTGTGTTGCTTGGATTTCCAGCATCTGCAGATTCTCTCATGTTTGAGGGTAGGAAGTGTTGGATTGGACAGATTTCTGCAGCCGGGACCATTCAAACCCACTTTATCGATTGCTCTCTTATTCTAAATTAGGCTGCGGCATTCGTGATGTTTCCAGTTCAGGTGATTACAACAGTGGACTCGCGAGTGGTGCAGCTTGACTACCTGGAGGGCCGGCTGCTGATCTCCTCCCTCACTCGTTGCTACCTATGCGACACAGAGAGGTATTTGCTAGAATGCGACCTTGGTTATTGGCCATTGTGATTTTATTCAAGTTCTTACTGTGAGTCAGGACCTTTCTGAAGGGGAGAAGTCAGAGTAAGGTGGTGGGGGAGGGGAGGAGGAACTACAAGCTAACTGGTGATAACACCACCTTACTCCAACTTCTCCCCTTCCTTTCCAGCCCAGATGACGGATCTCAGCCTGAAACATCAACTGTTTACTCCGTTCCTCAGATGCTGCCTAGCCTGCTGAGTTCCTGCAGCATTTTGTGTGTGTTGCTCTGCAATACTGCTTAAACTTTGTCAACTACCAATGACAAGTATGACTGTGTTTTGAGCACAAACATGCAAATGAAACTACAGTATTTGAAAACTGTTTGCTCTAAGCATGATGTGGTGTCTAATGGTTAGGCAAGTGCATGCAGCTGACGCTCGGTAGAAGCTGTTCTGCAGCAGAATTCTGTCCCAATTAAGCAGCATAGTGTTCAAATCAATCCTGCTATTTTCTCAATTAGTTACGTTCTTTAAGAGTTATCCCAAATACGCGGTTAATGGTATCAACAGTGATGGTATTTGTGGCCTTCCCATTAACTAACCTTGATGAGATCATAGTGTATATGTTACTGCCTGTTACACCGCTGGCATTTAGGGCAGCAACAAAGGTCTTCCATCTCTGGCAGAGTTCAGGGTTTCCTTCAACACGTCAGTCTTTCCTCTGGGTTTTCATTACTATGTGCCTGTCGGGACACGCCCCCCGCTGACTGCTCCTGTGGCTCCTCCCACAGGCCCCTGTATAAAGGCGATCTGAGGCCTGACGCTCGGCCTCAGTCTCCAGGACATTGTATGATGGACACTCACTCCTGGTTCCTTCTTCCAGTCAATAAAAGCCGATATCTCGCCTTACGTCTCAGTGTGAGTTATTGATGGTGCATCAATTACTGTCAGTCATGCAAGTCCCAGCTGGAGACTCAGGAATACCAATGTACTTAGAGGTAGAAGGATTCTTCATTGCTGTTTCTGAATCAGAATCAGGTTTATTATCGCCGGCATGTGTCATGAAACTTGTTAGCTTAGCAGCAGCAGTTCAATGCAATACATAATATAGAAGAAAAAAAAATAATACTGTAAATAAATAAATTACAGTATATGTATATACTGTAATAGATTAAAAATCATGCAAAAAACTGAAATAATATATATTTAAAAAGTGAGATGGTGTTCAGTTTTGTTTTACCAGTCAGTGTTGTTAGCCCTGAGCTGAACCCTTGAATCTGGAGGACTGGTGGACCACACTTAGTCTGGCCTCTACCCTTTGACCTTTTTGGCAGGGGTGTCCCTACTAAGAGCCAAAGCATAAAGCCCTGACTCCAGCCAACATAGCTCTCCAGGTCATTGAGGCACGCAAGCCTCCTAACCGTGACGAGGTTGTGGTACTTTTAGAGGTTGAGATCATTGACCAGGATTGAATCTGGAGCCTCCCTGATGTGCATAATTTCTGATCAAACCTATTTATGTATTTAACTAATGTTTTATATAGGTTCATTGAACTTTGGGTATTCTGCATTGTGAAGTTACTTACTATTTTGGACAATTTGCATTGTCAGATAAACCACTGAACTGGTCAGCTTTCTTGCATTGTGTGCCAGAACTTCACATTTCTATTCAGAGTCAGTGTGCAGCATGCTGGTAATTCCAGTATTCTTTTGTGGAAGCTGGCCTTCAAGTGGAAAAGCTGGAAAGGAGAAAAGACTTAAACTGGAACAACTGTTACTCTAATAGAAATAAAATGAAGGAAAACAAAGCACCAAATAATAGCTCTGAACAGACAAGAGTATGAGTGATAGTGTATCAGTACATTAAAAATTTAAGTTGAATCGTTGTAGCAGGTTATAATTACAATCAGTGTTGAAGGCATGAACAGTGAAGAGCTGGATGTAATCGGATTTAATCCACAAATACTTTTTGGATAACAGAGAGAAGTTCTGGAAAATCGGAAACAAGGAGCGAGATGGAGAATTTGGAGCCTGTTTCTTGCCAGGCGCAAAGACTTTTGGAACCCCGCACCCACTCGTCTTCTGTGCACGTCCTGGTTCTCGGATGTGGGAAGTGAACTTTGAAGGGGAGGTGCTGAGCACGCACCAGTTCAAACAGCTATTGGGAACGCCTCCACTTCCCATCGTCTCCCTCAGGTATTTGTCTGACATGCTTCTTCCTTTACTGTCATTTCTCAGCCCAATATTTTCATAAACCTAGAAAGCGACTATTCAGGCTATGCCACTGCTCAGAACAATCCTTGCTTATTTTCTTGTAACCCATTCTCTCTCATGTCCCCATTAATTCCCCTTCTATAGTTCACCCCCATGAGAGTCAATTTACAGTGGTTAAATAATCCAACAATTCATCTGTATTTTGATTTTGAAAAAAAAACACAGATCACCTGCAGAAACCCATATGTTCACAATGAGAACTTACAACCTCCACACGAACAGCAGAGGAGACCAGGATCGAATGTGAGGCAGCACCACCAAATGGCGGCACTCTAAAGTTGATGATACTCCCCACAACTTTATTTCCCACTACTTGCTAAGTGCTCTTTGATGGATGTGCCTTACAAAAGCTGCAGTTCACAGCTGTGAAGATCTTAATTAATTCAGAATCCCTAGATTTTTGGAGAAGTGAGGTTCAGATGTTCACTACTGCTTTGCCCAGTGGGGAAGTAATGCATCCATTTCGATATAAATAATATTATTAAATTTGTGCCCTTTTGTTCTCAACTTCATAGCAAATATCTTTTTCTGTTACTTTATGTTCAGAACTGAATACTGATACAGTACAATCAAACAGAAATTTAATAGAAGCATCATCTTCTCACATTTTTGAATTCTAATCCACTAATAAAATCTTCTCTTGGCCTTTTCCATTCCAGTTTGTCTGTGCTGAATCTCAAGAAGATTATCCTTTATTTTTCTACCTCCACAGTTTTTTTTATCCTTTTAGTTAGTATGCCTGTATTAGTTTACGTCACTATTTTGATCCAAGCTATATTTTTCTTTGGATGATGTAATGTTTACGTAAAACTCTGTTCCTCTTCCCACATCATACAATTTTTTTTGTGAAAAGTTGAATTTCTAGTCCTGGGGGAGAGCAGTTTGTCTCACCTTGCTGATCAATGAACCACTTCTTTTTCTACTCACAATCTCTTATCTCCCAATCCAATACCAATCATTGCAAGATTAGCTCTAATTTTCTTATTTGCATATATCTCATACAAACCCATAGCAAATGCCTTAAAGAGAACCTCCCCTAGATGTTCCACCATGATAGTAATTGCCTCTAAAGTTCAACTTAAATCATTGGTAATACATTTTGCAAATCCATGCTGCATCACCTCAGTCCGGCTGGTATCCATCCACATGGCCATTCTGATGGCTGAGAGATTTCAATAACTCCTCTAAAATTGACATTAAACTGAACAGGTTCATAAGTATAGTTACCAATTTTCTTCCTCTTTCATTAAATTTTCCAAAGCAAAAGTCAGATAACAGAAGAGCTTTATCGAACTTGCAGTTTTCACATGTTGCCCATCTCAGTATCCTTTGTAAAACCACAGCAAATGGTGCACAAATCACTACAGTTGAGACCAAGCAAATGCTTCTTACCAGTCAATTTTTGTAATTTGTGTTTTATAATTTTGATTTGTTGCCCCAAATATATTTTGAACTATCTGCCAGCTTTCTCAGCTGTCTGTCCTGTAGTCCTTTACCATTCATCATTTCCAAAATCAAATTGCTGAAAATACTGTGAGTACTCAGCTGGTCATGCAGTATCACTGCAGAGAAAAACGTTGTGTTTAAAATCGATTATCTTGCATCAAACTGATGAAGCTACTGTCAGCTTGAAAAGCTATCTCTGTTTTCCTTTCTCAATAACAATCAGTTCCCCTCCACCACCACCCTCCTTTGTCTAGCAGAACTGGTTCTTACCCTCAACAATTTTTCCTTTGGCTCCTCCCACCTTCTCCAGACTTGGAGGGTAATGACAGGCTCCTGCACGGGCCATGGCTAAGCCTGCCTCTTTGCTGGCTATGTAGAACAGTCCATGTTCCAGGCTATCCCCAGTAATGCTCCCCAACTCTTTTCCTTGATGAGTGCATTAGTGCTATTTCATGCACCCAATACTGAGCTTGTCAATTTCATCAACTTTGCCTCTAATTCTCCACCCTGCCCCTAAATTCACTTAGTCCATTTCAGACACCTTCCTCCCCTTTCTTGATTATTCTGTCTCCATCCCTGGAGACAAACTGTTGACTGACACCTTTTACAAATCAACCGATTCTTAGCTATCTCTTCCTACCCTGACACCTGTAAAAACAGTATTCCCTTTTCTCAGTTCCTTCACCTCCATTGCATCTTCCCAGGATGAGGTTTTCCTCTTCAGGACATCAGAAGATGTCCTTCTCCTTCGAAGAATGGGGTTTCTCTTCCTCCACCATTGATGTAGCCCTCACTCGCATCTCCTCCATTTCCCAAATATTCACACTCATCCCATCCTCCTGCTCTCTTAGCAGTAATAAAACCGTCCTGGCGCTTACTGCTACAAGCAGCCAAAGACCCACACCTATCCACTCACCTCCATTTGGGGCCACAAACAGTCCTTCCAGGTGAGGCAACACTTCACCTGTGAATCTGATGGGGTCATTGATTGTATCTGGTGATCCCAATGTGACCTTCTCTGCACTGGTGAAACCCGTTGTCAATTGGGGGACCACTTTGCTGAGCACCTCCACTCCATCCATCAAAAGCCGAACTTCCCAGTGGCCAAACATTTTAATTCTGATTCCCATTCCAGTTCCAACATGTCGGTCCATGGCCTTCTCTTGTGCCAAGATGAGGCCACCCTCGGGGTGGAGAAGCAACACCTCATATTTCATCTGGATAGCTTCCAACCTGATGGCATAAATATCAATTACTCCTTCTGGTGGAAAAAAATTCCCTTTCTCTCCCCTCCTCTTCTATCTTACCTCTTCTCCTAACCTGCCTGTCACCTTCTTCCCCCCACTCCCACCATGCCCCTCCTTCTTCTCATTCTCCCATGGTCCACTCTCCTCTCCTATCAGATTCCTTCCTCTCCAGCCCTTTACCTTTCCCACCTACTTGGCTTCACCTATCACCTTCTAGCTATCCTCCTTCCCATTCCCCACCCTTTTATTCTGCTATCTTCTCCCTGCCTTTCCAGTCCGATGAAGAGGTTTTGGCCCAAAATATCAACTGTTTCATTTCCGCAGATGCTGCCTGATCCGCTGAGTTCCTCCAGCATTTTGTGTCTGTTGTTCTGTTTTTCCCTATAGAACCTGTCTGACTTGTTTACCTGGCGTTCATTACTCCTTCACTGTCTAACCATCTTGCCTTTGTTTCTGTTACAAGATTTATGGCACTTACTGGTCCAGCCCCTAACTCTGATGGCTCCTTGGGATTTTGTTTGTTGTATTGTGGACAAATTTGAGCTGTTTTTGTACAGAATGAAAATGCAAGCTGTAGGTCTTAATGTAAAACAAAATTAAATTTGCTGATTATTTTTATCCTGGCATTCCTGGCTCCCAATCTAGACAAATCCCAAAATTGAATAAAACCAAGTATTCTTTGGTTTCACTCACCTGTTTACCTCAGGATGATGTTGGTCTTGTAATATAAAAATATTTCACACTGTTTTTGTTTCTGTTCCCACTTCTAATCATTTAATTATTATTGTAGTGATGAATTCAAAACTGACCTCAAGGCCTTTAATGAGTCTGTGACATCTTTATACATATTCTTCATGGTAATTTCAGTTACACTCTCAAGATTGACTCTCACTTTGTGGGTAATTTTTCTGTGTAATGTGGCATCAGGTGCTTAATGAAATCTAAACATTTAACATCTGCTGAGGCTGGCTGCTGGTGTAGTGGCATCAGCACTGGACTTCAAAGCAGATGGTCCTGAGTTCAAACCCAGCCAGGTCCCAACCTGGGCAGCAGCAGTACCTGCACGAAGAAAGGCCTGGCGACCTACTTCCGTATCTTGCCATGAGGTCACGAAGAATCAAACCTGACAAGCTCTTCCTAGCCACAGAGTATATTGCTTATGTTTGTATTGACAATGATTTATCCAGTCTGCTTCTTTTAGTATTCCACCTGCCCCGAAATACCTATTTGAAATAGATTCAACAGTAGTGGATAATGTGAAGTGTCTGCACAGATGACAATAGTCAATTTAGCTGTGATCAAAAGAAATTCCTGAAAATGGCCAACCAAAAATGGCTGACCCAACCAAAGCATTGGAGGTGCTTCAGAAACAATTTTGGTGAATCCCTAGAGGGGGTGCTCTCTATATCAAAGTACATGGGGCTTTTTATGTTTTCTGTCCTTGTTATTTTTTTGCAGTTTGGTACATTCAAAAAGGTCTTCCTTTCCTTTTCAGATCTGAGCTACAATACAAACAGACGTCCTGTTCTCCGCAGTCTATCTCTTTCCCCAGACTCTTGTGCTTGAGGTGAGTATTAAAGAATAGAATATTATTTATTTATTTGTGTATTGAGATACAGCGCAGAATAGGCCTTTCTGGCCCTTCAAGCCATGCTGTCCAGTAATCCCCCAATTTAATGTAAAGCCTAATTACGAGAGAAGTTACCATGACTAATTAATTTACCAGCTGGTACGTCTTTGAACAGTGGGAGTAAACCAGGGCACCTGGAGGAAACCTACACAGTCACGGGGAGAACGTGCAAGCTCCTTATGAGAAATGAGCCTGTAATGTAGGGCCTTGTGCTCACAGCTACGTTACTGTGTCGCTCCAATGTGGCAAAGGTCTGTCAATAATTATTAGACAAACCTCAACAACTGGTGTTTTTTTCTTCCCCTCCAACAGTGAGAATTATGTTGTAAGCTGGACAGACCGGGGGATTTATGTTTTTATTCCACAGTGTGTTCAGGTGCTTCTCTGGAGCGAGCTAAAAGGTACGGCATTGAGTTTGGTTACTCAGCACTTTCATTTAGTGTTCTGGTGCTTTCTTTTTGCAGCTGTTTAATGAATTGTTAGCATGCATCTTATCCTGTCCTTGTGTCTTGAGAGGTACCATTCACTTGTACAGGGAGATAACTACTAGCTCTGAAGATTCTTGAGACACGAGTTCAGGTTTTAATTGTCTTACTAAACAATTACTACATTGATGGAAAGTGAAGCACTGGCCCCAGCTTTCCTTCTTTTAAGTACTGTTAAAGGATTTCAGATGTAAGGCCCCTAGAAATTCTGAGTGAGATTTAAGTACTGTTGAGGACTGGGAGCTTCAGGCTAATGGGACCCATGCATGCCTGCTAGATTATTATGGGCATGGTGAGAGCTATGGGAAAATTAAGCATGTTTTGGCACTATGTTATATTAGTTAAGAATTTGTGCACATTGTCATATTCTCAGGAAACACAAGTGTACAAGTTAGCATGCAGGGTGTAATTATTATTCGTAAAAACATTATTTTGGAAGGCTCACCAATTTCCTGAGCTACAGGCTCCCTTTCATCTGTGATTTGTCTTCACTCTTAAGATGTTCAGAATGTGACCATCTTCAAGAACAAACTGTTGTGTCTCCACGGTGATGGACGGATAACTCACCTATGCCTACTGTCAGCGGAGAGGTGTATCGAGCGACTCCTTCAGCTGGATATTTGGACCCTGGCTGCACAAGTCTGTTGCCTCTTCCAACATTCCATTATTCTGAGCAGGGTGAGTGTACACTGTCAGAACACCAATCTTGGCCTCTTAAAGGTGTACAGAGACTTCCATGTCTATGTCAGGACATCCCAACCAACCCTCCAATGCATGAAATGATTCCGAAGTTTGTTTATTGTTGTGTAAAGCATATGACTCTCAGCCATCATGAAATGATAATTTGTTTTTACATTTATTGGGAGATATACTATATATTGCTTGGACGCTGACCTGACAGGACACCAAGTTTGATGTTTCAATTGAAAAATGGCAATTTTGACAGTAACATGCTCCATAATATTACACTGTAGCAACAAAACCAGAAATACTGGAAGATCTTAACCAGAAGAACAACATCCTTCTTCTTGAAATATGCTTCCCCCTGCCATTATGAATAGATTTATCACCCATATTTCCTCTATTTCCAAATAACTGTTCTCACTCCTCTTACCCCAGCTAGAATAAAGAGTTCTCTAGTATTTGCTTTCTCATTCAATGTACACTTGTGTACAGGGTGGAACCGGATGTGGTCTGCTGCTGCTAAAGCTCATCCACTTCAGTGTTGGATGTGTTGTGCATTCAGAGACGCTCTTCTGCACACCACCGTTGTAAAGCATGGTTATGTGAGTTACTGTCACCTTCCTGTCAGCTTGAGCTAGTTATCTGTTATCCGTTATCTGTAAACTCTCCTGGCATGGAAATCCCAGGAGATCAACAATTTCTGACGTACTCAAACCACCTTGTCTGGCACCAGCAATCATTCCATGGTCAAAATCATTTACATCACATTTCTTCCTCATTCTGATGTTTGTTCTGAACGATAGCTAAATTTCTTGACCATGTCTGCATGATTTTATGCATTGTGTTGCTGCCACGTGATTGACTGATTAAGTATTTGCATTAACGAGCAGGTGTACCTAATATAGTGGCCACTGAGTCTATTATACTTCACTATTTCTGCCAACTCCAACATGATCCCAACAGCAGTATCACCCTCCTCTTTCCTTTGCTTTCTGCATGTTCTGTGGACTTCTTACATCATAGCTCTTCCACCCCCATTCGTGGGATCTTCCCTTGCAATTAGAGCAGATGCATCACCTGTCCATTCACCCCTTTTCTTCCCTTCCTCCATTCCAGGGACCCAAATAGTCATTCCAGGCGAAGTGGCAATTCACTTACCTTTTCAATTTTGTCTGCTGTATTCAATGTTTTCAGTTTGATTTCCCTACACTGGAGAAACCAAATGTAGATTGGGGTGATTCAAAGGTTTCAAAGGTACATTTAATGTCAGAGAAATGTATACAACATATATCCTGAAATTCTTTTTCTTTGCAAGCATCCCCCAAACAATGATTGATGGTTAAATGTTAGAACCCCAAAGCCCCCCCCCCCGCTCCCTCCCACATGTAAGCACAGCCTAGCAACAATCCTCCCTCCCCCACCAGTTTAAAAAAAAAGCATCGGCACCCACCGTCAAGCATTTATGCTGCAGCAAAGCAACAGCAAAGACACAGACTTGCAGTACCCCAAAGACTACTCATTCACCCAGTATTCAACATACCATGGGCTCCCTCTCTCCCTAATAAGGGAGAAAGAAGTGTCTCTGTTTCACAGCGACATAACAAACAACTAACTGATTTATGGTGTTAGAAGTCCATTGCGTCGCTTTTTACAAGCTCTGTGTCCAAAGAACTCAGGTCCCTGGGCACACAGCCAGAGATCTTCCGTCTCCTACAACACAACGAATTCCTGCAGAGACACCAACCTTTGGTCCACCCGTCTCCAGAGCCACGAGGTCCTGGAATGCCAAAGGTGTGATAACCACCTTTGCAGAACACCTGCACTCACTTCCACACTAACCTGTTAGTGGCATCCTGCACTGTTACAACAAGGAACAATGTAAGCTCAAATTTTCTTTCAATTTTTCACCTCATTTTAAAAAATCTGGCACATTGCAGCCTATAGTACCCAATATTGAATTCTCCAGATAAAACCTAATCTTTCTGTTTGCATCTGGACTTGCCATCTGTACAAGCCATTACTCTCCCCTTTGTCATTTGTGTATTTGATTTACTCAGCGCATTGCAGTCGGACAGAGCTCTTGACATTACCCAGGCCTCTCCACATCACCCAGACGTCACCAAACCTGCAACACACTACACAAACATAGCATCTTACCTGTCTGTTCAATGGCTGTCCCTCAATGCATCCTACTGCTGACATTCCCTTTTTTCTACTATTACGGTGAGCCAAAATAACCAACACCTATTGGTCAGCTGACAACCAATCCCAGGCTGAATTTCACTAATTGGTCATTGTTCCCATCAACGTCTTGAATGTTCTTGAGTAATCCATTTAAGTAGTCGTGCTTTAGGATGTACTGTTGGGTTTTGAGATTTTTGCAGTTGCATGGTTTTACTGAATAAAGCTTTATTTCACGTTTCGGTTTTTTTCTGTCTCCTGGCTTTGGGCCTCATCAGTAGGTATGGATAAGCAAACACGACGTCCACCAATTGTTCTCCTTCACCTTTATTATTAAGTTGCTTTCTCTCTTTCTCAGTGCAGTTAAACGAGTGAAATGTTAACCTGTTTCCCTTTCCATAGATCAGGGGTTCCCAACCTGGGGTGCCCGCACCCCCAGGGGGTGCGAGATGGAATTTCAGGGGGTGCGACAAAGAGTGGCTTGTGTCCTTGAGTGACGAGTCACAAGTCGTCACTCAGCCAGCTGCCAGTGTGCCTTGAGAAGTGGTAGTAATGTTTATTTCCAAGCACACTCCAGTCTCCCGCTGCCCGAGTCGAGAGAGACGTAAACTCACTCCAGTCTCCCGTTGCCCGAGTCAGCGTTGAGGATTCTCATCAGTGTTACCTGGGACTTACACTGCAGAGTTGAGGAGTCTCATCAATTTTAGCTAGGTTACATCTCAGAGTTAAAAAGTCATCTCATAATGCCAAAACCTTTATACATCCTGAATCAACCATCGAGCAACAATTTCGCCTTAAAACCAAACCCGCAGACGGTAGGTAAATTATTCAATTATAAAATGTTTAAAAGCCACATTTTGATAAAAAGCAGCTGAAGTCATTCATTCATATTTGTCTCAATGCATTGAAGTTTTTGAATTTCAAACGTTTTTTTTCCTTGTAAAAGGTTTTTTTCTTAAATCATTGATAATTTTGAATTGTGTTAGTTGAGGAGGTATCACTGCAGACTTTGAATCGTGATGGGAGTTCATATCTCTGGTAATCATTGGAAATTGGTGTGTAAATACAGTAAAGAGTAGCCTAAAAAGTCATGTCGTGTCCCCGTAGCTTTTCCACCTGGATCGGGGGCGTGCTTTGAACTATCGCATCTTCAAATTATTTTGTGAGGATCTGGGAAGTGAGCATTCAGTTTTGCTTTTCCACACAGAAGTCTGTTGGTTGTCACGAGGACAAACTTTAACCTGCTTTTTTGAAATGCGGGAAGAAATCAAAGTTTTTCTGGAAGAGCATGAATGTGATCTGGTTGGGGCAATGGAATCACAGGAATTCGCCCAAATGCTGGCTTACTTAGCTGGCAATTTCACTTGTATGAATGACCTGAGTGGTTCTCTTCAAGGAAAAGGGATAAACATATTGAAGCCTTGTGTAAAGTTGAATGCCTTCAAAGAAAAGTTACATCTTTGGCGTCGAAGGATGGAAAGAGGCAGTCTCTTAAATTTTCCTTCACTAGAAGAGACTCTTGATGATGCTGGATCCATAACTCCTACTGTGCATCAAGAAATTGTGGCTTATTTGGAAATGTCGTCAGAATCGTTTGATGGATGTTTTGCTGCTGGAGGCCTGAAGATTTCAGAAGAATCCATATTCCTACAATTTGGAGAAAATGTCTGATGATGAAGAGCTGAAGGAAGATCTTATTGATTTGCGGACAAATCGAGCTCTTGAAATGCAATTTGAAAGCAAGACTTTGGAGGAGTTTTGGTGTGCAGCACTGGATATGTTCCCAAGACTTGGTGGAGAAGCACTCCGTGTCCTTATTCCATTTGCAACAACATACTTGTGTGAATCTGGATTCAGTTCTCTTTTGTCAATCAAGACAAAATCTAGGAATCGCCTGAATCCACAGCCAGACCTGTGGATCGCAGTCAGCAAGAAAGATCCATGTTTTGACCAAATTATGAATGAGAAGCAGGAGCAAAGAAGTCATTGAATTTCATGTTCACAATTGGGATTGATTTTACTGTTTACTATTTTTTCTGAATAAATTAGAATCTAATTACTCAATTTATATTTGCATTTTATGCACTGAGTTAAAAGCTTATTTTTTAAAGTTCAATTTGTTCACCTGCAGTATTGTATGTGGTTCAATTTGTGGTTCAAAAATGAGAAATTAGACTTCTTCATCTTCAAATGTGATGTTACTTTTGTAGGGGGTGCGAACATTAATCAAACATTTCCTAGGGGTGTGGGGCATAGAAAAGGTTGGGAACCACTGCGGTAGATGCTGCCTGACCAGCTGATTTTTCCAGCATATCTGGTTTTGTTCCACATTCCAGCATCCATTGGTTTATTTGTTTTACTAAACTGCAGCAACGTTGCAATCTCTGAATTGAGATCAAGTCCACAACTTTCTGATTTAAGTGGGAGTTTTATCAGTGAGAAATGTAAAAATCTTTGAAATATTACCAGGTTGATGTGCTGTTGAGAAGGATTATTTGCCATATACAAGATGTTTTTTTGGAGCTACAGTGATTTCTGTTCTAATGTGGGAGTTTGTATTAGCTGCTTCTTATGTGAACATTGCCGGTCCCTCCACTTTAATCCATTCTGGAGTTACCTTAGCTCACAGTGAACTGTTGAAATAGTAGCCCTTGTAATCAAGTCATTTCCCATCTACATCCAATGCTCCATCCTGCAATAGCTCACCCAAACTCCCACAGTCTGCCTTGCCATTTAATACTGGCTTCATTTCAAAAATCAGCATTTCCCATCAGTGTATTACAATTCTGGAAGTATTCATGAGAATCCCTTAGAATTTATAAGAAAAGGCATTTATTTCATCTCATCCAAGTTTCAAGTGGGTGACATCTTAATGTGAAGTTATAAATCAAGGTCTAGATTTCACACATGAGAGGAGATATCCTCTTGGCATCTATTTTACAAAGCTTCCTCAGAATCCTGTGTTTCAAAGCAGGAAGGAACATGTAATGTATGTAAAGTGAGCATGTGCTCGCAGTTGCGTGGATAGGATTATTTTGAAAGTTAAACAAGAAATAGACCTAGCAGGGAAAGTGAATAAAAAGTCTTAAATACAAGCCATTTCACCTTGTGCCCGTTGACCTTATTGTTGGTGTTTGTTTCCTCAGACCCGTAAGCTGTTGCCCGTGGATAGATTAGAGCATCTGAAGACACAGCTGGATTCAGCCACCCAGAGCCATCTTATTGCCCGCTTAGAGGAGATTTTGCTAAAGCTGGAGCCCTTTGACTCAGCCTGTAGCAGTCGTAGGAGCAGCTTCTCTTCACACGTATGTTCTTTGTGATGATCTTTCATATGAGCAAAATATTTGTGCAAGTTATCGGTCAAGATTGTTGGCGCCAGGTTCCATAGGCTGGGGTGACAGTGGTGTGGCTCTTCACAGCAAGGAATGGACCATCTTAATGTTGATGCTCTTTTTAACAAAATTTCAGTTTTAGAATTGACTTAACAGGTAAGTGAACACCCAACGTTATTAGTTTAATAATTTTTTTGAGGGATTGTCCTCTCTCCAGAACAATTGAGGTTAATAACTTAGCTGCCTGCTGGTATTGGAAAGTAACCGTTGCAAGAGATGTCAGCACTAAACTCATTGTCTGCGTTTGCCATGGCAGATCGATTGATGGAATGATGCATTAATGCCCAAGGAATTCGCATGCACCATTTGGTACAACACAATAACAGGCCATTTGGCCCACAGTGTTGTGCTGAATCAGCTAAGAAGCAAATCAGAAACACCCAAACACTAATCCCTCCTACCTGCACCGTGTCTGTATCCCTCCATCTTCCTTAAATCCATGAGCCTATTCAAACGTTTCTTAAAACACTTCTAATGTATTTGCCTCTACCACCAGACCAGGCAATACAGTCCAGGTGTCTACACTCTGAGTTAAAAAAACAAATCTTTCCCCTCGCATCCACTTTGAGCCTTCCGCCTGTCACCTTCAATGCATGCCCTCTGGTATCAGATATTTCAACCCTAGGAAAGATACTCTCTGTCCACTCTATCTATGCTTCTCATACTCTTATAAACCTTGATCAGATCTCCCGTCAGTGTCCGCCACTCCGGAGGAAACAGCCCAAGTTTATCCAGTTACTCGTGATAGCACATGCCCTCAAAACCAGCATCCTGTTAAGCCTCTTCTGCACCCTCTCCAAAGCCTCAATGTCCTTCCTATGATGGGGTGACCAGAACTGAGTGCAATACTCCAGATGTGGCCTAAATAGGGTTTTATAAAGTTGCAACATAACTTCCTGACTTTTGAACTCAATGCCTCAGCTAATAAAAGTAAGCATTCCATAATCCTCCTTAACCACCTTATGAACCTGTGTAGTCACTTTCATGGAGCTATGAACTTGAATCCCAAGATCTCTGCTAACCAACACTGTGAAGGATCTTGCCCTTGACAGTGTGCTGTCTCCTTGCATTTGCCCTACCGAGGTGCAACACCTCACATTTACCTGGGTTAAACTCCATCTGCCATTTCTCAGCCCATATCTGCAACTGTTCTATATCACACTATATTCTTTGCCAGTCTTCTACACTATCCTCAACTCTACCAATCATGGTATCATCTGCAAATTTATTAACCCACCCATCTATAGCAGGGTGCAAGTCTTTTTCTCTCTGTCAGCTTCACCACACCCTTCCAACAGATCTCTCTGTCTTCCTGCCAATTTCTACTTGCTGCTAGATGTCATGATTTTGTTAGTTGCCTCTCCCTGTACAATGTTGCGGAGAGTTTGGTGCAGAAAGAGAACATGTTGTCCAAATGTTGTTATGTGGTTTTCAATGCAACATCATCATCACCTGTAGGCTACTTTTTCCAGCAAAGGCTTTGCCCCAGAGCTTCACCATTAACTACTCAGATTTTTAATTTTGATTTCCTCGTTTTCTCAGGAAAGTTTTAATGTCTTGGATTCTGGTATTTATCGTGTGATTAGTCGTCGAGGCAGTCAATCTGATGAAGACTCGGGTTCTTTGCACAGCCACCTGTCTGAAGAGGAGAGGCTGAAGGAATTTGCTTTGGTACAGGAGGAAGAGCAAGGAGAGCAGGGTAAGGATGGATGTTACACCAGAAAGGGGAATTAAAATGCAACTAAATCTGTGCGTTGCAGGATTTCTGCTTGATTTGCTTCAATGCCATCAGTGTAGTTGAGAAGTTTTCCACAGACTGTCAGATACTCTGCCATTTCAGCAGAAGAGTACACTGCAATGAATTATTAACACCCAATCCATCTTAACAATACAATACAATACATACTTAGGACAGAATATGTTATGTTTTGTGTTGGATTCTCTACTAAAGGTGGGTTCTTGGTGGGGAGCTGTCCTCATGTTAATTCATTTAGGTTATAGACCTACATGCAACAACACAAAGGATGCACAAAGGTGCCTATTCAAAAGATAGCAAAACAGATTTCTGCAGACTGCCCTGATAGAAGGTGTTCATTCTCTCTGCTGTTGCTATTGATGTTCTTTTTGTTTCCATTTGTCAGACAATGTGTCCCATTCTTTCCTGAACATTGAAGGTGATCGGAGCGAGGCACTGATTCCATTTCATCTTCCATTGTCATTCCGTTCCACAGCATCCCGAGTCACTTTACAGGCTGTGAAGGAAAGGTAACCTCAGTGATTATTATGGCATCCATGGCAGTGTCGATGTTAACCTGACACATCTATAAATACAACTTGCAAAGGTCTTAGGCACACATGTATCGTTATGGTGCCTAAGACTATCGCGGACTGAGAGTAGGAAGGGGACATGGAGAGTGGAATCGTAGTTGGGAACAAGGGGAAGGAGCCAGTAGCTTCAGAGAGACATTCTGTAATGATCAATAAATCAATTATTTTGTTTTATTGTGACTGAGCTAGCAAGAAAAAACTTAAGCTAGTGACTACCACTGTGAAGTACAGGTGTGCCCCCCTTTACGAAGGTAGAGTGTTCCTATGAAACCTTTCTTAAGCCAAAATGGCGTATAGAGAAGAACCATTAATTTATAGGGGAAAAATGTTCATAAAAGTGAAAATCCTCTTTGTAATGTGTAAACAGGTTACTAATGTAGGTCTTTTGTAAAAGCGAAGTGGCGTAAAATGAACATTCGTAAAGCGAGGACACCTGTAAGTGATTTTGTATAATTACACATTGCCCTCTGCAGTAAATTCTCCTGGTCAGATGGTCCAATTGCATTCACTGCCTAGTTTCACATCAGAAGAATAAATAAAGTGAAGGAATGTTCATTGGTGTCTGTGGAACTTTTCTCCAGAAGACGAGGGGGCAACTATGTCATAATTTGTATTCACAGCATTTCATTTGTACCTCATATTTATTACTTTACATTTTATAAATATTCCATGGACCAGATTCTATTAGATTGCATGCTTCCTTTTAGAGAATGTAACTGTTTGTTCCTTTTATTTTGTAGATATGACACTTTATGTAGGGTTCTCATAATCTTCTTGGTTTGGGCCAATGGTAGGGTATACTGGGACACTGCCTATTTTAATCCACAAGGTCATAGATACAAAATCCTGCAAATTGATCAGATAAATGTTGTTCATTCTCTGAGCAATTATTGTCCTTTGATCTGCTGTTTGGTCAGTGTCTGACAGGAGATAGACGAGGGAGAATAGATAAGTGAATGAGGTGTATCAGGAATTTTGAAAGGCCTGGTATGTTGACTCACATTGCAGAAGGTTTTGGTGACGTGATTAACTAAGTCTTGCTACATTTATACATAGGCTTGATAAGACCAGATCTGGAGTATTGTGTGCTACTTTGACCTTCCTACACGAGAAAGGATATAGAGGGAGCATAATAAAGGTTTGTCAGATTAATGTGAGGCATGGCAGGACTCTTGTGTGAGGAGAGATTGTGTTGACTACCCTGTATTTTCCAGGGTTGGGAAGAACAAGTGGATCTCATTAAACCATGCAAAATTCTGACAGAGCTAGGTGACTGATGCAAGAGGTGATATTTTCCTTGTTGAGGTGGGGTCTTGAGGGTTAGTAGTCTCAGGATATGGGATAATATATTTAGGATTGAGAAAAGAAGTTTCTTCTCCCAGAGGTGGTGAACTTGTAGAATCCTCTATCCACTAAAGGAGATGGAGGCCAAATCGAAGAATTTTATCTTTGGAAGATATATTTCTAGAATCAAAAGGCATCACAGGAGGTGGGGAGTTGATGTGAACATGATATCAGTATAGACAATCAGCCACAATTGTACTGAGTAGTTGAGCTTCCCAAAAGGCCAAATGACTCACTCCTGCACCTGTTTTTCCTTTCTTTATTCCTACCATATTCCTATGCTGAAACCAAATGATTTCTGCACGCAATACTTTCTGTGTCTTCCATTAGATGAAAGGTACCTGCAGAGGCTTTCAGAGATGAGCATATTAATTGACTGGAGACATAAACCCAGAACAATATCTTTAGTCAAACAAACGGAAGAATGAGGGTGCTTCTTGAACATAGTAATTGCACAATAATTAATTTAGCTGATGTGCATTCTTATTCCATCAGGGCAGCTGCTGAATTTAAATTCAGTTAAATATATAACTGCAAGACCATCCAGCACCACATTGGCCCCCATGGAAACCTTCTCACAACGGTGAAGAAAAGAAAGCTGAAATGGTATGGCCACGTAACAAGATCCAGTGGCCTTGCAAAGACCGTTCTTCAAGGAACTGTGGAGAGGAAAAGAAGGAGAGGCAGACAGAGGAAAAGATGGATGAACAACATTAAAGAATGGACAGGGAAGACATTTGCAGTGACCCAGGTTCTGGCACACAACTGCAACAGGTGGAACAGACTGGTGCAAGGCTTGTCATGATGGCACCCTGATGACTGCTCCTGGAGTTAAGGGCGCAAGACGAAAGAAGAAGAAGAATGTAACTGCCATATAACCAGGCAACTGCTACATGTTAATGTAACTGAAAAAGCCTTCCATCTTTACCAGATGTGTCTTGCATGCAACAGCAGTTCCACAACTATTAACTGCCCTCTGAGATGACTGGGCAAGCCTCTAGATTTATTACAACCACAATATTTCAAAACAAGATGGGAAGAGTATGATGCCAGCTGGACTATGTAGCATCGCCCTAGACTCTAAAGTTGTTCCCAACCAGTCCAATGTGCTGTCTTCTTCATGAAGATTTGAGAGCAAATGTTTAAGTTGGGACAAACTTTTCAGAGGTAGATGGTCTAACAAGCTGTGATCTGCTTGTTGTTCCTTTCCGTGCCTTGTGGCGACTTGGGTGGAAAACTTGCCATTTCTTTGGCATTTGTCGGTTTATTTTTTATGAGGCCAAGTTGCTAGCTCGATGCTCAACCCAGCACGGATGGAAAGCATGCAAGAAGCCATCCGGACTTGAACCCGGGACCACTTGCCTTGAAGTCCGGTGCAGATGCCAGTACACCACCAGCCAGCTGAAGAGTATGGTCCAGTGAATCAGGCTCAACAATGTGATGCTCAGGCAGGAGAAAGGAACCCTGGGGCTTTTATGGCATTGAGTTAAAAATCAGCCAGCAAACTCCTTATAGTTATTGCTTACCATCTTACCTAATCCAACAAATTATACTTGGAAGAAGCACAGAAAGTAGCAAAGGCATGCAATGTATTGTCTTCAGTGTTCATCTTCAAGAATAATTTGGTAGCAGCACCACTGTGTTTGAATCTGGAAGGATATTGCTGTCACACTGGCTCTGAGACTTGAGAGCTAATTCTGCCTCATTTGCTGAAGATAGAGAGGTCAATATGCATGCCATCAGATTGGAGGCTACCCAGATGGAATATGATGTGGAGCTCCTTCAAGATCTGGGTAGCAAGGGAAGCCATGGACTGACAGATTGGAAATGAGGATTGGAATGAAAATGGTTGATCACTGAGAAACTCTGCTTGTTGCAGATTGTGCAAAAGTGCTCAACGAAGCACAATTTATGTCAGATCACACCGACGTAGAGGAGGCCACACCAGGAGCATTAGATACAAAAGATGACTCCAACCAGTTCACAGGTGAAGTGTTGCTTCACCTGGAAGAACTGTTTGGGACCCAAAATGTAGGTGAGGGAGATCAAGGGAGGGTGTAATGGACAAGGGAACTATGGAGGGTGAAATCCCTGTGGAAAGCAGAGAGTAGGGGTTAGTTAAAGATGTTTTGATGACAGGATCCAGTTGAAGGTTGTGGAAGTTGTAAAGAATGATGTTGAACTGAGATTTGCCTGCTCAAAACTGGGTGTCCACAAGGTGCTATGAATTGTCAGCTGCATCACAAAAATCAGCAGCAGGTTTTCAGTCTCCACCTATGATACTGTGTTTTGATTAAAAGGTTACAGTACACTGCATTTGTATTTTACCTTTTTTAAGGTTTTGTATAGGGTATAAAAACATTCAACATTGTAGACTTGCTCTGATGCTAGATTTTCATCAGTAGCGACCTTCGTAAACTTATTAATGCTTCATGATCAATAGACTTTTTATCTTTAAAATTTTTTAACCCTTTTTTAAAAAATAATACCGTACCTATACTTAAATTTCTGCAACCAATCTGCAGAATATTCACAATTACCTTCAATTATCAGTTTGTTGTGATAGATCTTTGCTTATTTCATGATCAGCATACTGTTAAGCGGCGTATGTTCACTTCAACGCTGATAAATGTATTCTTTCACTACATAATTGAGATCTTCGTTTCTCTCTTATGCAGCAGTTTTCTATTTTTCATTAACTTCTGTTGATTACATATGTGTGGTCACTTCTCAGCACTGTCTGTTATGTGCAGAGGCTTGCATATCACCCGCGAATCTTACCGGTGCCTTGAGGAATTTTCCATTTGTGACGTCATGTCAGCACTTGAAAAAATTTTGGATTTTGGAGCTTTTCAGATTTCAGAATTGTGGATAAAAGTACTCAACCTGTGTTAGTGACGAATGAATGGTCTGATCTCTGTAAAATTTGATTTGTTCACAAACTCAGAACAAACTGGACGATTACAGCTTAATTGGTCTTCTCTAAATCATTAACAATTGACAGTACTTTTCGGTTTCTGAAAACCTTTGTTAATAACCTTAACAAAGATCAGTTTGGGTTTCATCCGGACCACTTGGCTTTAAGACTTTATCACCGCTTTGGTCCAAATATGGATTTCAGAGCAAAGTTGAGATAACAGTAATTGCCCTTGACATCAAAGCAGCATTTGACTGTAGTCAGTAGGTATTATCCTGCTGAAACTCAAGTCAATCAAGGAGGAAACACTTAAATGGTTGTAGTCATACATTGCACATAGCTAGGGTTATTGAAATGCAATCATACCAGCCCCAGGAAATCAGTGCAGGCATTCCTTAGGGCTAATTCCTTCATCAAGTCACTGATGATTGCAGACTATTACATTCCATTAATGACTCCTCGGCAAATATAATGTGTTATTTTCCTGTATGCAAGAAAGACAATCAATACTTGTGCACGTGCTGATAACTAGCAAGTGATATTTGCATCATAAAATTCTGGGCAATGACCCATTCCAACAAGAGAATGTAGTTATCTACCCATAACATTCAGTGGAATTGTCATCACCAAATCATCAACTTTCATCAACCCTACCATCAACCTTCAGAGAGACACAATGACAAGAACATCAAATGTGGCTGCTGGAGTCTGGCTGTTGTGCTGTATGACATTGCAAAGCCTGGAGCATCTACAAGGTAGAAACCAGGAGTGTTATGGAATTTTCTCCAAAGGCTCTGATGAACAAGCTCTAACAGCATTCAAGAAGCACCAGGCCATCCGGAACAAAGCAGCCTGCTTGTTTAACATTCCATCCGCAATCCACAACAAAATGAATCTCAGGGTTGTACATACATCCTTTAATAATACATTTACTTTGAATTTTAAACTTTAAGCATTCATTCCCTCCATTCTTTGGATATACCATCTGTGGAGTTCAATGCAATGGCTCGTCAAATCTACTTTGACAAAACCTTTCAATTTGAAACAGTCCTTCCATTGCACAAGATGGAAGACATATGAACTCTTATTTTAATATCAAGGGTGCTGGCATAACAGAACGTAAACACTGGTGGTTACCCTGCAAGCTGCATGGCATCCTGACCCAGAGATACATCACTGATCCTTCGTCATCACTGGACATAACTCCTGGAACTCCCTACCCAATAATCTGGTGGGAATTCCTTCACTAGAAATACTGCAGCCACTCAAGAAGGTAGTTCACCATAGCCTTGTTGGTTTTTGGGGATGGGGCACTAAACATCACAATGCTTGCAAATTGAAAAATAGTTTCTAAAAACAGTCAAGGTTGAGAACCATAAATTGTAGCTCAAATGGTAGGGGTCGTTTCTTTACAGCAAGTGTGATACTGTGGCCACCCACTTCCCAGCACACTCGAACCGGCTCACAAAGCAGCGCACACCAGCATCGAATCAGGTCCCAAAGAGGGCGCCAAGCCTGCTTCACCAGCAAGGGGAAAAGCCCACATGTGGGACGGGACTGTGAATACGCGCCCCCTACAGCATTCCTGCCCGGGGAGGGCGGGATCAGGAAGGCTTTAAAGCGAGGCTTCAAAGTTTGAATAAACGTCTTTTGTAACTGCAGCTCACGGACTCCGTGTCGTTATTGCAGCGCTGCGTGTAGCACACCGCTACAATACCAGTTTTCCAAAAGGTTGTGGGTCATAAAAAGGAAATATTTGATGTCAGATCAGGTTGAGACCAATGGTTTCTGCATTTGAATCTATATGCTAATTTTATTTATGAAAGTTTACACATTGTGCTTCCTGTCCAAGTACAAGCTCTCCTACTTTTCCAAAAGGCTGCTCTGTGTGTTATTAAATGTTGGAATGTGAGACATTGTGTCTGCAGGGAATGTGAACGTTTTCCTGATGGAATGGGCCATTAGTGTAGACAACCATTTTCATCTTATGAAATTTCTTACACCCCTATAGAAACGGTGCCTTTTATGTTTGCATCTCAAACTCTGATTTGTTTTACAGTGTGACCAGTTTTGTCAGAAAAACAAAAGAAACAATTGGCACATTTCATCCCAATTCTGACTACCGATTCAAACCAGAAATGAAAAATGTCGATCCACAGTGTGAGAATCAGCTTACTACAGTAGCTAATTCACCTTACCTTGAGCACAAGTAAGAAAATATCACTTTTTCACAAGCGATTCATCATATCTCCTCTTGTAATTGAATCAAAAAATTGCTGATGTTCGAAATCCAAAACTTAAACAGGAAGGCTTGGAAGTAACCAGCAGGTCAAGCAGCATTTTTTGGGAGAAGAAAAAAAAAGTGTCAGTGTAGGTATTTCAGATTTAGAACCTGGAAAAATAAAAAAAAACTAGTGTATTCTGCTTTGTAATGAAGAGAAAAGAACTTGAATGGCAAGAGTTAATTTTTAAGTAATTGTAACTTTGTGAGTTTTAGTTTGCATCTTTTCTGATGTCCTGAAATTTTGACTTTCTTGCCACAAATGTTGCTTAATTTGTTGAGTGTTTCCAATGTATTTTTGCTTCTGTTGATTACACAAAAGGTTGTCTTTTTCCCCCTCTGATCATTTGGTAATTTGGTAGCAAAGGTGTTATTATTACTGAGTCTTGATCTTGTAAGCATGGGATACCAATACTGGCTCCAATCTTACTACATTTCACGATTTTTATCCTTCCCCCTTTCATTTTATTTTTGCACCTCTGAAGATGCTGATCCCTTGTTGGAGAATATTTCGGGCCATTTCTTCATAGAACTCTGCTTCATGACCGTAGCACCTATCAGGAGCTATGAATGATTTCCTTTATCCCTCTCATGCTGGACAGAGGAAACTCCATGTCATACATTAATTCTAATCAGCCAATGCAACCCAGACTACATATCAAAGCTGCAGATGTTTGATCTCTGCAGGTATGCACTGTAGCTAGTAGTAACCTTGCTGGCTTCCCAGCCTTGTCATCTACTGTTTCAATCAAATCTTCTCTAGTGACACCCTTGATCTCCCGTATCCCAGAGCCCTAGCTCTTAGCAAAAGTATAGAAGACAGAGGTTTATTATAAAAGTATTTGGGGCAAAAGGGATTCAGCCGAATATTAACTGTTGAAGAAAGCTAAAAAAAAAAGGTGGGAGATCAGAGCAAAAGCAAAGGTACAAAAGTTAACTCTCTCTTAAAGTGGTGCTGTGTTGTTATTATATCAAGACTTGCTGTCCAATTTGCACAGAATGAACATCGATAACATTTCGCAGGAGGAGGACAAACTGAAGAATCTACAACAGGCAACAGCAGAAGCTCAGTGAGTGTGAACAAGGATGTTTTCCTCTCAATAGGCCATAATCACTATTAGTATAATGAGTGATGACAAATGGGTTACTTGTCATCTGGGCACTTATTTTCAGTATTACACTTTAAAGACAGATTAATGGGTATACAGATCTCATTCCCCATTTCTCTGTAAATCACCTTTGGTGTGGATTTTGCATTGCTAAAATCAGGTGACGAATGGGGAAATTAATGGGACTAGGGTGTGAAAAATAGCCCAGACTGAATGGCCCACAGATTTATAGTTTTAAAAGAGTTGGCTGCTTTGGTTTCTATGAATTGATTGCTATAAATTGTTTATATAATTGTTCCAGTTGCTTGGAATTTAACCTGGCTATCCAAGAGAAAGGAGAAAAAAAACTGAAAAGAACTTGAAAAGTCACAATGTAATTTGTCACTGTCATTACTATTGTAACAATAGTTTCATGTTTAACAAATCCTATGGCATATTCACAGAGAATATATGGCTACAGGTGATGTAGTATATTTTAGCTTTCAAAAACATGAGACGTTGTTACTCAAGTTCTGGCAGAACTAATACGAATTGAAGAGTAGGAATAAATGTGTGATTTTAGAACGACAACATGTAATTACTGGAATACTACAGAAATGTATGCTTGGATCTTGGCTACTTAAAATCCACATCAATGGTTTAGTTAGAGGTTAACAATGCAATGCTCAGTATGGGAGTAAACCATGTGCAGAACCTAAAATGACATCGAAGAATACCTGATCAGTATGATTTTCAGTATGTTGTAGGCAAATATGAAAATACACATACTGATAGGGTGAATGAAAATCAGACCATTGAAATGGATGATGCTAGTCAATGATGGCATTGGGTTGGACATGAATCACAAAACGCAGCTGAAGCTAAAAGTTAAGAAGGTAAGTGGTATGTTAGTCCTTTTTTTTCCATGAGGTTAGAAAACAAAACAAGATAAGGGAATCTAGCTGCAATCATACAAAGGTTTGACATATTACACTGAGAAATATACTGTTTTAGTCTCTATTCAAGAATACTTTGAGATGAAATATAAGATCACTCCTATTAGGTGTTTGATTCTTTGTCATTTCCAGTAGTTGTTGTATTTTTTTATTGTGAAAACAAACACAAAATGTATCCTATCTCTTGTGTTGCTAAGAGATTCGCATTTACTTTTGTTAATCTATTTCTAACATACCTGGAAAAGATTTTGCATTCATAGTTTATATTTGTTTTTCTTCTTGGAAAACTATAGGGAAGTGCTTTTTCCTTTTCAATTTCTTGCTCATCTTTGCTAATTTTGAAAATCTTCCCAGCTATCACACTGACTTCTCTCTTGTCAAAAACTTAAGCATTTAAACTAATACTGACTTTCCAGAGGTTCTTGTATGTATCATGGAAATGTGTATTAGTTGATGACTATGATCTTCTTATTCTTGTCACCTGCTGTTCTTTCCTCCTAATTTCTCAATCTCATAGACAACTTACCTGACATAACTCTGCAGCTTGCTGTTTAATATTAGGCCTTTGTTTCAGAATGAAAACCACGTTGCTTTCAAATATAGTGTGAAATTCTGTCACTTTGTGATCACTCTTCTCTAAATGTTATGTTACATATTATACTAAAATCCATCTCACGGCACAACGCTAGATGTAAAATACCAAGGTTACCATCTCAGAAAGGCCTGATCTACTGAAAAATAATCCAGTAGCTCATTTAATCCAAATAAGTTCAGATGTGTGCTTAGCACACTTGCTCATAGGAGAGACCATGGGAAGTAAAGATAGTGTTCTGGTATGGGAACTTCAGCTGCTTTCATTTTGTCTGTTCATAGTACTATATTACATAGTGGCTGCCATTAGAGGAGCAGTCAGTCATCTTTTGGGTCTGTATCAGTTCTATATAAGTACAATCCATCTATTCGTCATGCACCTCACCCCCACCTCCCATTGCACTAAAAATATTTATTTTCAGATAGCTTCCACTGAATGTTACAATTTAATTTTCCTTCATGACCACTCCTGACAATGCAATTTAGAACTCACCCTCTTGCTGTCTAAGAAACATTTTCCTTGTGTTAATTTTGTTTCTTCTGCTAGCCCTCTTCATTCTATAAGCCTTAATTATTAACCTGCCCTACCAAGAGCAACATTTCTCACTTTGTATTGTCCACACATGTCTTTGTTGTTCAATTGTAATTTTATCTTCCAAATTTTGATTTTGTTTTATCTGTTCTCATCTTACTGAAAATGCCAATTTGTTTATTCTCTTTTCTGAACTCGAACTCAAAGATACTGTGTGAGTGACACATAATATCAGAGTTTCATCTAAGAATCAGTTAAGACCATAAGATATAGGAGCAGAATTAGACCATTCAGCCCATCGAGCCTGCTCCGCCATTCCATCATGGCTGATCCTGGATCCCACTCAACCCCTTTCATCTGCCTCCTCGCCATATCATTTGATGGACTGACTGATCAGGAAACGATCAGCCTTAAACCACTTAGTTTTTTTAAAATCATAAATTGATTAGCACTAAACTGTTTGAATATAGATTAATCTGAATCTAGTAAAGAATATTGTGTTCCTAATGTTTAAAATATGATTAGATTTATGTATACATACTTGATTGAGTGATATCTCTACCCATGAGTGAAGCTACTATAGATAACTTCGGACTAGTTTATGATTTTTTAATTTCAGAGTTAAATTACAAGATCCCCTTATTTTGTTTGAGACGGCACTTCTGAAGAAAACAGTGCAACGCTGGCTTCCTCATTTGGAAAAAGTATTTCAATTCAAGGTGATAACTCAAACTGTGAATGATACTGCCATCTTGGAAGAGTCATTAGCATACGGCGATCAAGACGACGGGGAGGATGAAGCTCAATCAGTTCATCATCAAGAGAAATATGATGCAGAAGCATTTAGCCATCGAGTGACGGAGACGCCAGAAGAAGTTGTCCATCAGGAGAATAAGGAGAGGTTAGAAATGTTCAGCCAGACAGCAGATGAAAAGAAACCTGAGGCACCAGATCAAGAGGAGAAAGAGAAGGGATCTTCAGTACTCTGTCCTAATGAGGTAGAACAGTCAACTTCTTTTCCTTGCTCTGGAGAGCAAGAAGTGGACTCAACTGAGCACCATGAACAGAAGGGTTTATCATCATTTATCCTTCAAGAGCTAGAGGAAGTGTCAGTCCAAAACTATGAAGAAGAAACGGT
The DNA here is from genome assembly GCF_030144855.1 of Hypanus sabinus. Taxonomy (NCBI): domain Eukaryota; kingdom Metazoa; phylum Chordata; class Chondrichthyes; order Myliobatiformes; family Dasyatidae; genus Hypanus; species Hypanus sabinus. The sequence continues at coordinate 129,357,565 of NC_082712.1, read as the reverse complement.
GGAACAGCAAGCCTCGGAGGACTTGGTGACCGACAAAATGCAGGTTTCAGCTGATTTGTCTGCTGTGCCTTTTGTGACAGTGCCTTTCTGCAGCATACCAGCAGATCTTTTCAAGGACATGGTGGAACTGGCTACCTTGTGCTTTGAGCTGAGAATATTTCACACTGTGACTGAGGACATCAACACGGAAACAGGATTACCTGGAGATGAGACTGAAACTCAAGCCTGCCTGTACCTGCGCAATTACTTCTTCCTGCTGGACCTGATGCGAGTGAAGCGCTGCATTACAGTTTGTAACTGGGCCACGCCACTGGTGTGGCAAACTTTCATCCTGGGACTGAAAGGTAATTGCATTTATTTACTTTGTGCACACTTTGACCTCCCTATTCTGTAGATGTTTCTCTCTGTCTGCCTCTCATCCGATTTCATCCTTCCCCAGTCATAAACTGAAAGAGAAGAGATTAAATCAATAATTTATTCCAATTTCACATTTAACTTTTCTCATTATTGCTAAAACATAAAGCATTGATCCTTCACCTGCAGACTACTGGAATGGTTCATTCTGAATTTAGTGACAATCTCAGGGCTTGCTGCCTTAAATCTCTACATTAATTTCACTGAAAAGGTATTTTTAGCTGAAGATATCAGGATCAATCTGAACAAGCTTATCTAGCAAGCAGTTGAATTCCACAGACTTATTCAAACTTTCTGATCCTGATTCAGACTTTGCTGGAAGTATGCTTGTGAGTTGTTCAGTTTTGGAGCTTGAAGTATTAAATTACTGTTAATATTATTATGTAGGCTGGGGAAGTTGCTAAATTAGTTTATTATGTCACATGTACTGAGGTACAGTGAAAAGCTTTGTTTTGCATGCCATTCATACAGACAATTTCACTTTAAGGTAGTGCATGAGAAAACAATAACAGAATGCAGAATAGTGTTACAGTTACAGAGAGTGCATTGCAGGCAGACAAGGCTATAATGTGGTAGATAGTGTACTGGCATTGCAACTGTAGTGTTAGAAGGAGGCCTTGAAGTGAGAGCTGGTGAAAGTGATGTGAAACTTCTTGGCATTCATAATTAGAGTGATCCTTGATGAGGGCTGGAACTGAAATTGTTCATACTGGGGTTGGTTCAGTATTACTTGTAGGTAGAGCAGGGAATGGGTTTCAGCCTGGTGTTGGATGCTGTCATAGGTACCAGCTATAACTGTGAAGTAAAGCAATGTTATATAACTGGAGCTGTGATAAAGTTTTGATTTATTACTATTTCAGAGATAACACAGTCAGACCCAATCACGGATGCCATTAAGGATGGGGACCTGCGAAAAGTACTGAGGTTACTCATTGATGAAAAGGTATTAAGGAGTTCTTTTCTGCTGGCACATGCAGCAAGGTAAGTCTGTCGACATTTGCATTTAATAATTTTTGGTGTAATTTGAGAACATTTTTCTAGTTTAACTCATCTGATATTGTAGAAGATTTAACTTTGATTGGCCTGCATCAAGACGTCCCTACATTGCAATTCCCAATTGTTCCATTGTTTGTAACCTTTGTTTTTATCAGGCTTCCTATCCTGTTGAATTTTAGACTGTTCAGACCAATTGGATATTAATTAAGAATGTCTTCATTCATTTTGTTTCTCAAGGCATGAATGTAAATCAGTCCTATTCAGAACTGGTTTCCTTACAGGAAGGGAACCTGTTAAAAGGAAAAGATGTAGTATAATTACAACTGGAAAATGAGCTTGTTGTTTGTGCATCTGATGGGATGTTCAGTGATGTAATGGCTGAAATACCTGGCACCCAGCCAATGCCTTACAGTTTCCTCGTACAGGTTACTACTCATGGTTACCCTGACCCTCAGATCTCGCTGTGGCAATCTTTCCTTTAGGCTGACAAGAGGCGACTAGTTTTAAGATTAGATGAACTTATCTATATAAGGCTTTTCTTGCTGTTTTTGAAATGTCTGACGATGAGACATTTAAAATTAATTGAATGAATAGATTACACTAGCCGCACAAGCTACAGCAGATTTAAAGCTGACGGATTCAAATACAAAATATTTCCTGCCCACCAGCTTAGCACATTTTGGACTGCTCCTGGATTTGGTTTGACCTTTTTTGTGAATTCCTTACTTCTGTCCTACATTATAGTAGCATGGAGGTCCAGAACATGTAGTCCTCTGTGAAAGCCAATCTTTAAAATATAATTGATAGTCGCCCTTCCTCATTATTTATGTTTGTTACCTCTGCAGGATGTACGAGAAATTTGGAGAACTTGCACTGAGGTCTCTTGTCCAGTTCCACCCCTGCATTCTTCCATCTGATATAAAGGAGCTGTGTTATAATCAACCATGTCACTTCTTGGCGTACATTGACAGCCTGGTTAAGTCCAAGCCAGAGGACCAAAGGTTGGTGTTTGATCAATGTTAGCCTTGTAATAATCTTATATCTGCAACTAAGATCAAAGTGCCCAGATTCAGGATCCCTGCTAAGGTCAATCACCAGCTTGCTGAGGTCTCTGCTCATTTATTTGTGTGCTCCCAGATCTCCTATTTTAGATATAATAAAAGTCTTTAATTTTTCTATTGATTATTTGCACATGAAGCTCAGCATAACATACAGAGAACATCCATAAAAATAGGTGTGTAAAATGTCACCGTTAAAGATTGCAAAGATCATTATCTATGATCCAAATAGATACATCTTATATATAGCTTGGTCCAAGGAATTGAGATTCCACTTGAGCTGTAGCCACCTTGTTAGTTAAATGGAGAAATATCTACATATGCAATGTAGACAAGTACTTGAATGTATTTCCTGTAGCTTCTGATTTCTTTAGATAATGCTAAATAACTGGAATATTGTGTACAGTCCAGGACACACACAGTAGGAAAGATGGGAAGACCTTGGGGAGGGATTAAAATTACTCCTGAGATGACTGACCTGGTTATAGAGTCATTCAGCCCATCGGGTCAATGTTAGCCATCATGCGCCCATTTTCAGTAATCCTATTCAGTTCTATTGTCACCACATTTCTACAAAGGACATTATATGGACATTATCATGTGTCATTGGGAAGTGAGAGTAAACAAGAACATGCAGGAGAACCAATACAGTCACAGGGAGAGCACAATGCTTCCCGTACAGAGAGAATCAGAGGTCAGGAAGGCTGTACTGGGTACACCACTGTGCTGACCGGTATGGATAGACTGGAAAAGCTGGAGGTATTCTTTGAGCACTAAAGCTTGTGAGACCTTTTAGAGGATCTTATACAGAGAAACTGCTCCCATTCTCAAAAGGTGAAGAATTAAAGGACATGAACACAACACCTGGTTGTTACTTTTATAGGGGTAGGTGGTCAAGACATTTTCAGATGTAGCATTCAAATTGGGAATGGATAAGTTCTTAAAAGGTGACAGGAATGTCAAACTTGATCGCTACACCTATGGGTTAGAAAATTTTTCAGAGAAATATTGCAAGGCTGGCAATTCCTCCATTACAGAAGTCTTGTGAATGGAAAGATCTTTTCAAAGAATTAGACCACATTGATCTAAAGCTTTTGCATTCTGTTTCTATGGAATCTCTGGAATTCTCTATGCTTATGGTGGATGGATCATTGGGGATATTTTAAGAGGAAGGAAATAATCATTGAAAGGTCATGGAGTTAAGAGCTGTGGGAAACTGTAGAGGATAGAAGAGGAGAGGAATCCTGGGACAGATCAGCCCTGTGCATGTTGAAATGCAGAGCAGATTGAGGGACTGTTTTGCCTAGTTCTACTCCTATTTTCTAATTTTTCTGTTTCTGTGAACAGACTGGATCTGTTAGAGACTATTCTTCAGCCAAAATGTAGAAAAATGGATTGGCTACAACTTGCGGTGTCTCATGATGCACCTCAGAGATCTGACACCACAGATGCTGATGAAAATCCCAGGTAAGGAGACACATTTTTCAAGCTCTCTTTGCCTGCTCTAACAGCAAGTGACTTATGGTTCCCTACAGTACAGTATGCGCAGGTTATGAAGAGAGTTAACCAATTGTGTCATCTACTTAGCATCTGAAAATATCTGACCATATGCAATGTTTTCTGAAATCTGCAGTTGTGTTCAGAAATCTAGATTCAATGGAAGTGTGAAGAGATTTTTTTTATTTTGATGGAATAGAAATGCTCCTAGCAACACACACAAAATGCTGGAGGGACTCAGCAGGCCAGGCAGTATCTATGGAAAAAGTACAGTCGACGTTTCAGGCTGAAACCTCTGGCAGGACTGGAGAAAAAAAGCTGAGGAGTAGACTTAAAAGGTGGGGAGAGGGGAGAGAGAACCACCAGGTATTAGGGGAAACCTGGAAGGATGAAGTAAAGAGTTGGAAAGTTGATTGGTGAAACAGACTATGGAAGACTGAAAAAGGGGGCAAGAGCACCAGAGGGAGTCGATGGGAGGGAGGGAGGAGATGTGGTGAGAGAGAGAAAAGCGGATGGGAAATTAGAGAAGGGGAAGAGGAGTTGGGGCATCACTGGGAGTTTGAGAAATTGATGTTCATGCCATCAGGTTGGAGGCTATCCAAATGGAATATAAAATGTTGTTCCTCATCACGATAGTGGAGGAAGCCATGGATGGGCATATCGGAATAGGAGTGGGAAGTGGAATTAAAATGAGTGGCCACTGGGAGATCCCGCTTGTTCTGGCAGATGGAGCACAGATGCTCAGGAAAGCAGTCTCCCAATCTACGTCGGGTCTCACCGATGTACAGGAGGCCACACCAGGAGCACCAAACACAGTATATGAACCTTCAGCACACTCACAGGTGAAGTGTCGCCTCACCTGAAGGACCGTTTAGGGCCCCGAATGGTAGTGAATGATGAGGTGTAGGGGCAGGTGTAGTACCGATTCTACTTCTAAGGATAAGTGCCAGGTGGGTGATCCTCTACCATCACACTGCACTCAGCCGATCTCTTCCTTTACATGCACGTCTGCTCCATCCTCCTGCCACCGTACCAGGGATAGGGTTCCTCTTGTCCTCACCTACCACCCCACCAGCTTCTGCATCCAGCACATAATTCTCCAAAACTTCCACCACCTCTAATGGGATCCCACTGCCAAACACATTCTCTCCCCCCCCCACCACTTCCTGCTTTCCACAGGGATCACTCCCTATGCAACTCCCTGTCCATTCGTCTATCCCCACTGATCTCCCTCCTGGTTCTTATCCTTGCAGGCAGAACAAGTGCTACACCTGGCCCTACATTTCCTCCCTCACTACCATCCAGGGCCCTAACCAGTCCTTCCAGGTGAGGCAACACTTCCCCTGTGAGTTTATTGAGGTCAGATACTGTGTCCTATGCTCCCAGTGTGGCCTCCTGTGTATCGGTGAGACCCATTGTAGATTGGGAGACTGCTTTGCCAAGCATCTACGCTCCATCCACCAGAACAAGCAGGATCTCCCAGTGGCCACCCATTCCAATATGTCCGTCCATGGCCTCCTCCACTGTTGTGATGAGACAACACGGGTTTATAGCACGACACCTTGTATTCCATCTGGGTGGTCTCCAAACCTGATGGTGTGAACATCGATTTCTCAAACTTCTGGCAATGCTCTCCAAACCCCCTCTCTCCATTTTCCATCCCCTTTTCCCCCTCTCATCTTATCTCCTTGCCCACCCGTCACCTCCCTCTAATGTTCCTTCCCTCTTATTCTTTCTTCCATGGCCTTCTGTCTCATTCACCAATCAACTTCCCAGCTCTTTACTTCATTCCTCCCTCTCTCGGTTTCACCTATCTCCTGGTGTTTCTCTCTCCCCTTCCCCCACCTTTTAAATCTACCCCTCAGCTTTTTTTCTCCAGTCCTGTGGAAGGGTTTTGGCCTGAAACGTCGACTGTACTTTTTCCATAGATGCTGCCTGGCCTGCTGAGTTCCTCCAGCATTTTGTGTGTGTTGCTCTGATTTCCAGCATCTGCAGATTTTCTCTTGTTTGTGGTATAGATGTTGCTAGCCAGCATTTCCTTACTCCAATCATCTTTGATAAAATGGTGAGCCTTTTACTTGAGCTTCTGCAACCCATGGATTAAAGATGCTCTTTACAGTGAATGCTGATGACAAATTGTTGGTACAGCAAATAGCTTGGTTATTTATGCATCCTATAAAACCCTGCAATATTTTGCATAAGCTTTAAATGAATTATATATGACATAATTACATTAAGAGGTTACAGAGTTTATGTCTAATAAATAGTAAGTCAAGACTTTGTAGTATATCAGCACAAAGCTGAAGGACTCTTTTTCCTTTTACAATGTAACTATTGCTTCTCAAGATCCTTTACTTATTCCCCAATGGTTTACAGCGTTACCAATCAGACTGAATTTTCTCTGGCATTAGATTCAAATCAAAAAAATTGAAAGAAATTTATGCTCATCCATTGTGGTATGACAAATTAAAGACAGTTGAGAAAGAACTGGTTATCCTCAGTTTGCAAATGAAAATATATCACATTTTCACTTACCGTTACTGAAGGGCAATGTGTAGATGAGAAATAATGAAGAACCAAAGCTCTAACTAATTCAACTTTAAGTCAGGATAGATAAGAATGGAACAGGTGACTCTGCTGGAGAATTGAGGATGAGCAATGGAGCAATGAGGATGGTGTAATCAGTTCTATCAAGGCTATAGATTGAGAGATCATCTGGGAGAGTTTGCCATGGCATTGTCACATTGGATGACGTTTTTGATTTGAGGAATACTGTTTCAGTACAGTAACAGTGGTGGCTGGAAATCTTTTCAGAAGATTCCCATCTGTATTTCTCAGAAAATGGACCAAACTTTAGGGCGGTGGGGGCAACTGCATCCAAGCATAAGAGAGAAATCGCTTCAAAAGAAATAAATAATTCCCATGCATAGTCTTTCAGAAACTAGTACTGCCAATTACCAGTCATTTGTTATTTACATAGCAAAATGGTGATACTGACCAGGCCCTTTTGAGATGTTAATCACAAACGTGAGAAAATCTGCAGATTCTGGAAATCCAAAGCAACACACACACAAAATGCTGGAGGAGCTCAGCAGGTCAGGCAGCATCAACTGAAAAAACAGAACAGTCGATGTTTTGGGCTGAGTTTCTTCTGCAGGGTGTGCCAAAGAAAGGTCTCGGGGTGAAACTCCCATAGTTTATTCTTTCCCATAGATGCTGCCTGGCCCGCTGAGTTCCTCCAGCATTTTGTGTATAGCCCACCCTTGAACCTGTGCTAAGGGGCTTTTTAAGAAAAGTTTTTGAGGGTTATTTTATTGTCTCATGTAAATAATGACAAACCCAACAGTGTTCAGTGTCCCTTAGTATTAGTGTTTTCAAACCCCTGGACTTGGGACTATGCTCACAGTTTTTAAGGGCTGTAGAACTGGAAGGTAAATCCAACAGAAGGGCTTTCACTGAAGTACATGTTTTTGTTGTACCTCTCAGGCCTCACTGTCATCGATTCACCTGGGGCTATGCTCAACTGATCAATTACTTTATTCAGCTGCCAGGAGATCTTACCACAAAGGAAAACATGTTGAATGTTTGTAGATCTCACGGGTAAGTCAACCAGAGTCCTCACTCCTGTACTTAACTGCTATGTCTCTGTTCACAATGGTTCAAAAACTTGCTTAACATCAGCATTCCCTCTTTTCTTTACAGCTGTGTGGACCAACCATTGCTCTGAGTAGGAATTTTTTACACAGCCTGAAAACTGCGCGGGTTTTGGTGTAATATGCATACTATGAATATTTAGAATGAAAATTGAAAACTCACATACTTTTGATTTTATTTATTAATTGAAGGGTTTAATGAAATGCAGTACAACAAAGAAAATCTTTCACGTTTCGTAAACTTTTAAACTTAGATGGTGTGGGCACTCAGCAGGTTGTCAGTTTATTAACAAAGAGCTACCGACCTCCATTCTGTGTATATTGTTGCAATTTGAAACTATTGTAACTTGAAACACTGACAAGATAAATATGTTGAAGCTATAAAATGTTTCAAAGTTGAAGTTGTGATGTATTTATTATTTAGGAAAATTATGGCTTATATTCATTAACACATAATTAGTTACTGTGTATTTCAGAATTATATTAACATAGATTTCAAGCTTAGCCAGCAGGTGGTGCAGAGGCATCCACACCAGACTTTGAGGCGGACGGTCCCGGTTTGATTTGGGCTTGCTCCTTGCACACCTTCCATCCGTGCTGGGTTGTGCGTCGAGCTAGCACCTCAGCCTTGTAAATAATGGACAAATGCTAAAGAAATGTAAAGATTGCCGCCCAATGCTCCACAAGGTGCAGAGAGTAATTATTAGTATTGTTAAATTTAAAAATTATATTGGCATAATTTCAAAATTATATTAACTTTATATAAAAGAATATACTAGCTGCATGGCAACAAAGGCTATGTGCGTGGGAGCATTTCAGTTACTGCATGGCTGCACAACTGCGCGGCTCAGGAGGAACAATGTTTAGCCGTTGGTGGCAGTTCTGACAGTTGTGTAGTGAGTGCCATTGATAAAGATCAGAAAGCTCCTGTTGCAGTTGCTGAGTTGTTCTATCTCAGCATTTTGAGGGCTAGAATTAATCTGAATGCCCTGAATTAGAGAGGAAGACATAAATATGATTCACTTTTTTTATTTTAGTAAACTTTTGGTATCATCCTTTGAGAGTACACTCGGGTAAGAATTAGATAAGATATTCCAACTTTTGAAGAGCCTCCCACCATTGTTCCTTCACCCATGAAGAGCCACTGAAGGACTGAAAAGGGTTTGTACCTGTGAAATTGGACCACTGAAAGGATCAGTGGCATTAGAAGCAACAAGCAATCTGGAAAATAAATCTACTTCCTGTGAACAGAGATGATTGAGATGTCACCAAACCTGATGGTGAGAGATTGAATGTGGAATTTGTACAATCATTTTAAATGATTTGCAGTTCCCGAAGAATGAAGAAGCTTTTAGCAAATCTTAGAGTGACCATGGGAGCATGCCAGTCCTGGGAGGACCAAAGATGTGTGGTCACATGACAATTATGGAAATGAGCCCACATATTGAGAAAGGCAGAGAAGGAAGGGTCAGTGAAGTGGCAAAGTTAGGAAACTCAAGTATGAGAGTTAATGGAGGGAGAATGGGATCTGTAAGCCACTTATGAATTTGGTGGGGGTTTTTTGGCTAGATTAATGACTTGTGTTTTAACATGCTGTTTTTTCGTGCTTTCAGGTTCTGGCCTGGTTACCTGTCACTGTGCCTACAGCTGGAGCACAGAACTGAAGCTTTCACTGTCATTGTTCACCTAGATGATATAAGCCTACTTGATGCACAGAATGGTTTGTATTTCATTGTCTGTCAATTCAGTTGACATTTCTTTTGGAGTTTGGTACATCCAAGGCTATGTCCACATTAGACCAGATAATTTTGAAAACGCTGGTTTCACGTAAAAACGATAGGCGTCCACGTATGTGTTTTTAAAAATATCCCTATCTGTTTTTGAAACTATCTCTATCCACATTGAAACGGAGATTTCGGCGAATCTCCTCCTACTGGGCATGCACAGGACACATCCACTGAAAACAAGTGACATGTTTGATATCAAATCTCGCCGTAAAAGTGCGCGTTTGTGTAGTTACAGACTAGAAAAGCTTAAAACGACGGGCAGCTGTTGGCTTTCGTGCAGGAGAACTTAAAAGTTAAAAAAAATACTGGAGCTTACGGAGGCAACCAACAGGGAGTTCACGGACAGATTGACCCGGCTGATGATGAACTTTGAAAAACTGACTAACATTGCATTAATAAAACACCTTGTTAAATGTATAAAACATGTCTGCATCAGTGTTATCTTGTATTTCCATACAATGTTACATTAGGCTGTTACACATCTATTGTCAGAGAAGTTCTTGCATAAACAGGTAAACTACCTTCATACGAGCAAGGACAGAAAACAGGGCAAAGTGAGTATACTTATTTATTCAGTAAATTATGGGTCAAAGTATTTGGTGAGGACATTTCTAACTCTTCTGGCATCAGTTTTGCGCCTGTTCTGAAATTGTTAGGTTGCATTCAAGAAAACAATGAAATAGCATGCTGCCGTCTGATAGCGTTTTCAGAAGTCTCTGGTTACCCCATCCACACTGATCCGGCCAATCCGGTGTTTTCAAAAATACACACTTTGGAGAGTATTTCTGAAAAGCTTTGGTTTCGGGGGATGAAAACACCATTTTAGTGTGGACGGAGGGTAAAAACGAAGAGAAAAGCTTCAATTACAGATTTATCTGGTGTAGTGTGGACGTAGCCCAAGCAGACTTTTCCTGAGGCAATTCAACTTGCACATAACTTCCTCTTTTGTTATTTAAGTAATATTCTCAGATTTCATTTTGGAGCTCTATTCAAATGATTAGGATAGAGAGGAGCTAAATGTGAACAATTAAAACGTGACTACTCCATCTTGCTAAGACTATTAGTGTAGTTCCCTTCTGAATATCACAGGCAAGGGTAAATATTTCCATTCACAAACAAGAGTCCTGCCAAAGGGCTTCAGCCCGAAACATTGATGGTACTCTTTTCCTAGGTGCTGCCTGGCCTGCTGAGTCCCTCCAGCATTTTGTGTGTGTTGCAAAATATTTCCATGTTGTCCTGTTCTGTTAGTCTCTTCGGGAGTCCTCCTTCCCCTCATCCATCTTTTTATTCTGGCATCTTGCCCCCTTCCTTGCCAGTCCTGAGGAAAGCTCTCAGCCCAAAGCATCGACTGTTTGTTCCATAAACGCTGCCTGACCTTCTGAGCTCCTCCAGAACTTCGTGTGTGTTGCTTTGGATTTCCAGCATCCGCACAATTTCTTGTGTTTAAGACTTTGTGGCTGAGTCTGTTTTCAGTGCCTTGCTTGGAGTAACCCAATATGATCAAGTTTGTCCCTGTTATATTGTTCTGAAAAAATGTGTTCCAATTGTACAGAATTCACTCTCTGTGAATCAACTAACCCAATCCTCATTGTATCATTATGTTTGACATAGTATGTATTTCTTACACTTTTATCTAACTGAACTGGTTTGGGGAAAATATAATCATCATGGCTCTTGTGTTTAGGTATGATGCCTCAGACCCTGGAGGAGTGGAAATTTGTTCTGAAGCTGGCTCGGAATCACCATGGTGCTACCTGTGCTGCTTTGCAGAATGGAGATGCTATCACCAGTGACGATTGTGATTGGTCAAACTGCATGACACCGGAGAACGTGGCTCTTCTCCTTGCAAAGGAGGTTGGTCCAGACCAGGCTCTCGCTGTGTTACAGGACAGTGGTCTCCATGGAAACATGTCCCAGAGATTTTTCAAGATTTGTGACATTTTAAAGATTGCAGAGAAGAGACAGAGGTGAGAGAAAGTGTACCTGAACTTGTTTGGAAAGTATTATCTATCTTGTTCTGATGGATTAAGGCACTTACCATGGTACTAAACACACAGAGCAGAAGTTTACACATTTCTTGCTAACCAAGTGAACACATCACTGGCCAGAATCCTTTTTCTCCATTTGGTTTGATCAAAAATTAATTTGGTTACCATTATGTCATTAATATCCTCTATCAATCCCAGCTCTTCCACTTTATCCACATAACTAAAGTACCCTAATAACATGTTGTGGCCATATTATGTTTCATAAAATATTCATCATGATTTCCTTGTATTTGCACTGCATGCCTCTACTTTTAAGTACTGGTTTAGTTTTTAATTACATTGTCTGCCACCGTTCTCACTTTTTATGAACTGTGCACATAAAACTCTTGAATGAAATGTTTATAAAACACAAGTCTAGCCACAATGAGGTATTGATCCCAGTTCTGGGTGCCCTTTACTGTATTGACCTTTGCTATAGCTATTCTAATCCTTACAATATTATAATCACAATGATCCACTAGAATTACGTCACTTAGTTCAGCTCATTTACCAGAACCGCTCAAGGATGTCATTTTCCTCACTGAGCTAAAAATGTACAGATCAAGAACCTTCTGCCAAACACACTTCAAAAACTCCTGTTTGCCCCTTTGATGTTGCTTATTTCATTATATATTTGAATAAGTTTCCCATTACTTCTACCTCTCTCCTTCTAGATTTGCTGTTCAATATTCTTCTCACTACTTGGCCTATAGTATAATACCTGTTTTTATCTAATAATTTTGACTGTTCTTCAAACAGATTTTATTATTGAACACTTGAGGACATTTCAAAGTTTCAACGGTTCATTTATTATCAAAGTATACAACTCTGAAATTCTTCTCCAGGTAGTCACGAAACCAAGAAAGAAAAGAACTGCAGCACAATTATCAACTGCCAAATCTGTCCTACCCACACAAAAAAATGAACAAAATTGGTACAGGACCCCTAAATCCACCTCCCCTGCACACCAAAAAATGAGAAAGATTGGGTGAAAAACACAGAATATAAAAAAAACCATGACTGGAAAAAGAAGTCCATATCCAAAATGTAGAAAACCTGGGCAACATTTTACCTTGCTGTAGCAGAGTGATCCCACCAACAGTGAAAAGGCAGCCTCCCCTCTCCATAGCAGAGTGATCTCACTAGTGATAAAAGGGCAGTTGCACCATTCCAGCAGTAGAGCAATTCCCCAGCAATCAAAAAGCAGGCAGCCCATGTTTCAATCTCCCTCGTTGTTTTAATCAAGAATAATGGAAGCTGTAATCAGCTAAATGGAGTCTAACAGCAGCTTGCAGCCTTCTCACCTCGAGGTTCCTGCACATTGTCTCTGCCTCCCGGAATCCCCTCTGAGACTGCAGAGTGCTGAAGCACCCAAACGGTCTCCAAATTGCAAATCACAGGCCCCATCAGTTTTGATCTTCTTATTGCATCCTGAGTTCACTATCGCATTTAAGGTGATTACGTTGACCACTACTGTGACCACCTCTCCTTCGTGGTCCACAGCTGTATTGCTAGTGAGTGGTTTGACTCTTGGTACACCCAATGCATTATAGAATGGAAGGAAGTCATGTTGAGCTTCTATAGGAGACAGTCAGTTAGTAATCCAGACACATACTACAAGTTTCCCAGCTGCCCAAGAATCCATGGCAGGCTGCTCTTCATTACCTACATGCTGTTGCTTGGTGATGTTATCTGAAGAGACAGGATTTGTATCTGTCAGATGCATTGTACTTATTGCCTAGGATTGTGTCTACCATGTTTTATTTCCTTTTTGACATGTTCCACTTGTCAAGACTACAACATTGGAAACCAGAAAAGGCTTCATACTCATGAACACTGAGGAAATTGGATTGTTATTTTTAGCCCCTCTCTATCTCCATCCACAGCATTGGTTCATTCTCTTCCCCTTGGTTTGGATGCATCTTCTGTGACTTACAGACACGTGAAAGCTCATCAATTGCTTCCTTCCTTCTTGGTTGTTGCTGAAAACAGTATTTAAGCCTTTGTCCCAAATACTTGTTGCCTTTAAAGATGACCTCCATTCTCTGTCCTTGCAAATCATCCCGAACTTCACAAGAGCATATTTCTTTGGCTTTTAATTAAATCTAAAATCCTAACTTCTAGCTTTTATAATCATCATAATCTTAATGTGTGTTAATCATAATGCATCATAATAATAGTCATAACAATACATTGCATCTTTCCACCACACCTCTGAAATCTTATTCACCTGCTCCTTCCATTTTCTTCCATTGCTTCTGTTCTACTTTTGATAGCCTGAGCTCAGTGCTGCCCCAGCAGCACACGTAACTTCTCTGTTTAACTCTTTCTTTGACTGAACCTTTGGTCATTTTGAACTCTCAAAAGTGTGGTGTCTGTTGTATTTCTTTGAGGTGGCAGGGAGTGTTTTTCTGCATTAGAATCAACTCCAACTAGAAGATGAAGTTATGAAAGGAAACAAAACATGACTTTAAAGGGTAGTAACTCCAGATTTGGGGCAACTGGTGGTGTAGTGGCATCAGCACTACACTTTGAGGTGGATGGTCCTATGATTGAATCTGGTTGAGTTCCGACCTGGGCAGCAAGAGTATCTTCACAGAAGAAAGGTCTGGCAATCTACTTCTGTATCTTGCCACGAAAACCCGTGGACAACTACACTGTCCATAGGGTCGCCATGAGTCGACAATGACTTGACAGCACTCAACGACTCCAGATTACCTCCTGCAACATATGCAAGCAAGCATGGAAATTGTGTGCCTCAAGAAATGGTGCAGGAGGGAAGTCTATGATGTTGGGTTAGGACAAGATTGGGCTTCCACAGCAAATAGACAATACAACCCAATAAGTACCCAACCCTGGGAAAAGATAAATCTAAAATGAAAATTGTGATTACCGGCTTTGTATCATTTCTGCCTGTTTTTCTGTTCCAGAGCCCTCGTACAGGTCATGTTGGAGCGATGTGATCGTTTCCTGTTGTCTCACCAGGCATAATGAAGCTAGTAAATCAGAGCCAAACTACTTCATGCTGATTCCAACATGCAATGATTCTGCTTTCCCTCTTGCATTGCTGCTGTGAAAGATCCATTTGATTTATTGTGTGCACTTGTTTTGAAATTGTGCCTTTTACTTTGCCTTGAAAATTGACAGAGAAGTAAATAGTCTGTTACTAAGATCAAAATCCTGAAATCTGATGTGATACCATATCATGTTTACTTGAACTAATTGCAAATAGTACATTCCCATTTTTTTAAAAATCTGGGTTGAGAAAAGTTGTCAAAGTTTCTGAATTAAAATGCTTAAGTGCTCAGTTTACACACTGGGTATGTGTTTGAGATTCACTGTCCTTGTATAAGGCATTTCCCAAGGTTTAAAGCAGACCAATATATTTCAAAAGAGCTGTTATATATACCAAATGCAAACTTTGTTTCCTCCTGTTTTTAAGGTACTGACTCCAGCTAGGGTGCTGGCCTGTTCATCGTGTATGAGTTGGGTTAGTGAGATCCAGTGGCTTGTTGAAGTAACCCAACAGTCCACTGAATAGAAGTGTCAAAGGCAGGGCAGGAGTACTCTTTGTTTCTGGTGTTGAGTCCATCATCAAAGATCCTCACCATCCAGACCGTGCTCTTTTTTCACTACTGCCATCAGGTGGAAGGTACAAGTGCCTCAGGACTCGCACCACCAGATTCAAGAACAGTTACTACTCCTAACCATCAGGCTATTGAACAAAAGGAGATAATTACACTCATTCTATTTTGGTGTTCCCACAACCAAAGGTCTCACTTTACCAACTCTTTATATTGTTATTTCATACTTATTATATATTGCTATTTATTTATATTTGCATTTGTGCAATTTGTTGTGCATTGATCCTGTTTACAATTACTATTGTATAGATTTGTTAAGTGTGCCCATAGGAAAAAGAATCTCAGGGTTGTATGTGGTGACGTGTATGTACACTGATAATAAATTTTACTTTGAACTTTTGAACTTTTTGAACTTTTGAGTGTTGCTGACAAAAGTTATTGATCAGTTGAATGCTCAAAGTTAAAAGTAAATTTATTATCAAAGTATATATATATATATATTATACTACCTTGAGTTTCGTCTGCCTACAGGTAGTCATAAAACAGGAAGCCAAAATGAATCCATTTTTAAAAATCCAAAAATTACCCAATGTGAAGATAGAGAAAAAAAAACGTGCAAACAAGAAAAGCAAGTAAATAGCATTCAGAACGAAAGTGAGTCCATAGACATAAAGCGTGAAGCAGGCCCACAGCCTCGGCCTCAGTTCAGCATAGTGAAGTGAACATCATGGAGCCCACAGACACAGAGCAGGCCCACAGCCTCGGCGTCAGTTCAGCATAGTTGTTACAAACCCTGTAACTGGGTCACTTACCAGCAAAGATAGAGAAGCCCGTTGAAGTCTGATGGTACTATTTTTAAAAGTCTTTATTTATAAAGGGGCACAAAAATAAGATTAATACAGACACTGAGATAAAATACGTTGTCAATACTCAATCTAAAAACACAGGTATAATAATAATCATCAATTAAGCAATAGCTCTATCGTTTGTCTAGGGGATATTGTATTGTCCGATGGAAAGGTAAAAGTCACTGTCCTTTCAAGCTGCAGCTATTTGGGTTTAAGAGAGACGGTTTTAAACTTGCCCGGGTCTTTTATGAGGCCAATCCGTTGCGTTGGGGGAGTGGGTTCCCCGTTGTTAGTTCCAAGTCGTTTTCCGTGGTACCAGCCACCAGCCACCAGCCTCCAGGCAAGGGAACCGAATGCACGTGGCTTCCTTCAAATGGCTTCCCGCTATTGCGGGATCGCTAGCATTTCTTCTGGTGCGTCTGAAAGGGGTTGTTCCCCCAGACCCTCTTTTATACTTCCTCACGGGGTCTCAGATGTCAATCAGGTTGGGATGATGCAATCTCTCCACCAACCAGCCCACTTTGCCTGAGGGCTTGCACGTAGCATAGTCCCCAATCCACAAACATTGTCTCCAGGAGACAATGGCCAGGTCTCTCTCTCTCATTTCCTGGGTCCTCTGACACAACCCAATAATGCTCTTGCGATTCTCACAAAGGAGGGGGCTCCCCCGCACCCTTCGGCCCCTCAGAGCTGTGGTGCATTCATAACACAGTGAAGTGAATGTCACAGAGCCCACAGACACAGAGCAGGCCCACAGCTTCGGCCTCAGTTCAGCACATAATGAAGTGAACATCGCAGAACCCACATACACAGAGCAGGCCCAGAGCCTCGGCCTCAGTTCAGCACACAGTGAAGTGAACATTGCAGAGCCCTGATGCACCATCAATAACTCTTGGAGACGGGTGGTGAACGATAGGCTTTTATTAGCAGCAAAAGGGAGCACCGCATCTTGGAGACTGAGGGAAGAGCAGTGCCTCCAATCGCCTTTATACAGGTGTGGTGAACTACATATACCTGTCTGGACACGCCCCCCCCCCCCCCCCCCCCACTGACTGCTCCTGTGGCTCCTCCCACAGACCCCGGTATAAAGGCGATTGAGGCCTGAGCCCTGCCCTCAGTCTCCCGGATGTAGCGTGGCGGTCAATTGCTGCTTGTTCTTTCTTCCAGTCAATAAAAGCTGATATCTCACCTCAAGTCTCAGAGTTATTGATGGTGCATCAATTTTATTGACTGCAAGTTTTAAAACATGGAAAGTACTTTACGTCCGGAAAAATTGGACTTGGACCCCCAAGCCCCTGAAGCAGCTCTTGCCTTTGAACTCTGGCTTCCATGCTTCCAATCATACTTGGAGGAGGTTAGTGCGACTGAGCCCGCTGTTTTGCACAGAATTCTCTTCTCGAGGGTCACCCCGAAAGTTTACTCACTTATCAGAGACCTGCCGACCTACCAAGGGGCACTGGATGCCCTCAAAAGACAGTACCTGCGGCCGGTGAACACCGTCTATGCAAGACATCGCTTAGCGATGCGACGACAGCAGCCCGATGAGACAAGCGCCGTGTTTCTCCGAGCCCTACAGACACTCGTGCGAACTTGCGACTGCAAAGCTTTCACGGCGGAACAACATGCAGAGCTGCTAGTACGAGACGCCTTTGTTATGGGGATCAGGTCAGTGTACCTGCACCAGTGGCTGCTGGAAAATGCCGATCTTACCTTATGTTTGGCGATTGAGACAGCCGACATGCTGGACGCCGCTCTGCACAACGCTGACCAGCTGCGCGATACCCCGCCGGTCCCGTGGACACCTCAGGCCCCGCCACCCGTGAGCGAATTCACCGCTGCCTCTGTCATTCGCGAGTCCATGATCTCCCCGAATCTGACCACAGCTGCTGCCGGTGGCAAGTCTGCGCAGTGTTACTTATGCAGACTCGAAAAGCATCCCCGAAAACGCTGCCCGGCCCGAGAAGCAACCTGCTCCAGCTGCAGGAAGAAGGGCCATTTCGCCAGGGTCTGTAAGTCTGAACCATGAGCGGGGTTGGGCAGCGCTGCGTGTGAGGCATGGGGGCCGCCATCTTGCCTTCCTGGATGGGGGCGGCCAAGATTGTCGGCGCCAACTCGCCCTGCCCCCGACCCATCGGTGCTTACCGGGCACCAAGACAGCAGTTCAACTCTGGCCTCCTTAACCCTCAACCAAAGCGCCCCATGCCAGCTTGCAAGGTCAATGATGGACATCCTGGTGGAGGGGCACAGGACTAGCTGCCTGTTTGACACGGGCAGCACTGTGAGTTTTATTGACCCAGACACGGTGCAACGCTGCGGACTTGTGACACGGCCGGTAAGCCAGAGGGTCACCATGGCTTCTGGGCCACATTCCACAGACATCCGGGTGGGTTGTGTAGCGACATTGATGGTGCAGGGCACAGAATATTGGGACTTTGCGCTACTGGTCATGCCTCAACTGTGAGCGCCTGTGCTACTGGGGCTGGACTTCCAGAGCCACCTCAAAAGTATGGCTATGGCATATGATGGGCCCCTCCCACCACTCACTGTCAGGAATCCCCAGTTCTGTGGGACTTTGTCATATACCCTGCTACTGACCACACACACACACCGACACACACATCCCACCCAGCACCATGCCGACAGCTACGCTACCGACACCACTTGCAACCTCTCCACCCTCAATATCCCTCCCACAACCCTGTTCGCCAACCTGACCCCCGATTGTAAACCTGAGGCAACTAAAAGCAGGAGGTACAGCGTGGGGGACAGGGCCTTCATTCAGTCGGAGGTGCAGCGGCTGCTCAGGGAGGGGATCATTGAGCCAAGCACAAGTCCTTGGAGGGTTGTTGTTCAGACCAGGCAGAAAAATAGGATGGTCGTGGACTATAGCCAGATCATCAATAGGTTCACGCAGCTTGACGCGTACCCCCACCCCGCATAGCGGATACGGTCAACCAGATAACTCAGTACAAGGTGTACTCGACCATAGATCTGAAATCCGCTTATCACCAGCTCCCCATCCACCCAGAGGACCACCCCTACACCACCTTCGAGGCGGGCGGCAGGCTCTATCACTTCCTGCGCGTCCCATTCAGTGTCACAAATGGTGTCTCTGTCTTCCAGAGGGAAATGGACCAGATGGTAGACCAGTGCCAACTGAAGGCATTTCCCTATCTGGATAACATTACCATCTGTGGTCACGACTGGCTGGATCACAACGTCAACCTCCAACGATTTTTCCAAGTGGCCAAAGCCCTGAACCTTACTTATAATAGGGACAAGTGTGTGTTCGGAACCACCCGACTTGCTATCCTTGGGTATGTCATGGAAAACAGGGTCATTGGCCCTGATCCCGACTGTATGCACCCCCTGTTAGAACTCCCTCTTCCCACCACCCTCAAAGCCCTCAGACGGTGCCTGGGCTTCTTTTCCTATTACGCCCAATGGGTCCCCCATTACGCAGACAAGACCCGCCCCCTGGTCAAGTCTACCACTTTTCCCCTCTCTGCTGAGGCCCGCGCGGCCTTCAGCTGCATTAAAGGGGACATGGCCAAAGCGACGATGCATGCGGTGGATGAGACCATTCCCTTCCAAGTAGAGAGTGACGCCTCTGATTTCGCGCTGGCTGCTACCCTCAATCAGGCAGGCAGGCCAGTAGCATTCTTTTCTCGTACCCTTCAAGGCCCTGAAATTTGGCACTCCGCGGTGGAGAAAGAAGCCCAGGCCATAGTGGAAGCTATTAGGCACTGGAGGTGCTATCTCGCCGGCAAAAGGTTCACCTTGCTGACCGACCAGCGCTCAGTTGCGTTCATGTTCAGCAACCAACAGCGGGGCAAAACCAAAAATGATAAAATTTTGCGGTGGAGAATAGAACTCTCCACCTGCAACTATGATATCCTGTACCAGCCTGGAAGGCTCAATGAACCCCCTGATGCCCTTTCCTGGGGAGCGTGTGCCAGCGCACAGCTCGACCAGCTATACGCCCTCCATGCACATCTTTGCCACCCGGGGGTCACCCGATTTTACCATTTCGTGAAAGCCTGGAACCTGCCGTACTCCCTCGAGGACATCAGGACAATGACCAGGGACTGCCAAGTCTGTGCTGAGTGCAAACCGCACTTCTACCGTCCTGAAAAGGTGCAACTTATCAAGGCCACCCGCCCCTTTGAGCGACTGAGTGTCGACTTTAAAGGCCCCCTTCCCCTCACCGACCGCAATGTCTACTTTCTCAACATTATCGACGAGTACTCGCGGTTCCCCTTTGCCATCCCCTGCCCTGATACCACTGCCACGTCCGTCATAAAAGCCCTGCGCCAGCTCTTCACTCTGTTCGGATACCCCTGCTATGTCCACAGTGACAGAGGGTCCTCCTTTATGAGTGACGAGCTGCACCAGTACCTGCTGGCTAGGGGCATTGCTTATAGTCGGACCACGGGCTATAATCCCCGGGGAAATGGACAGCTGGAGAGGGAGAATGCCACAGTGTGGAAGGCCACACTTTTAGCCCTTAAGTCAAAAGGGTTGCCAGTCTCTCGTTGGCAGGAGGTCCTCCCTGAGGCACTCCACTCTGTCCGCTCCCTGTTATGTACGTCCACCAATGCCACCCCTCATGAGCGCCTGTTCTCTTTTCCCAGGAAGTCTGCCACTGGGACCACCCTACCAGCTTGGCTGACATCCCCAGGGCCAGTGCTGCTCTGGAAACATGTGAGGAGCAATAAATACTCCCCGCTGGTCGAGAGGGTTCACCTTCTACATGCGAACCCCCAGTATGCTTACGTGGTCTTACCTGATGGGCGGGAGGACACGGTCTCCGTCCGCGACCTGGCGCCCACAGGAGCAGCAGACCACTACCCCGAACACTCCACTCCTGTACCCGAGGTGACACCGCACACACCGAGCCCTACACAGACTCCTCACGACACTCCTATACCGGGCGTCTCGCACGCGCATATACCAGGCGCCTCGCACACGCGTGAGGGATCACTGACGCCTAGTGGGCTGACACCTTCAGTTAGGCCAGAACCAGTGCAACCACTGTCTCCGGTGCAATCTCCACCGGCACCTGTGCAATCACAGCCGGTGCTACGTAGATCGCAGTGACAGATTCGACCACCTGATAGACTTAATCTGTAAATATACTTGTAAGAAACTTCGCCCCATGGGGACTCTCTTTTAAAACAAAGGTGGGGGGGGTGAACGTGATGAACTACATATACCTGTCTGGACACGCCCCACTGCTGACTGCTCCTGTGGCTCCTCCCACAGACCCCGGTATAAAGGCGATTGAGGCCTGAGCCCTGCCCTCAGTCTCCAGGATGTCGCGTGGTGGTCAATTGCTGCTTGTTCTTTCTTCCAGTCAATAAAAGCTGGTATCTCGCCTCACGTCTCAGAGAGTTATTGATGGTGCATCAACAGGGGTCTGTGGGAGAAACCACAGGAGCAGTCAGCAGAGGGGCGTGTCCAGACAGATATACATAGTTAACCACAAGCCCACAGACACAGAGCCGGCCCACAGCCTCGGCTTCAGTTCAGCACATAGTGAAGTGAATGTCACAGAGCCCACAGACACAGAGCAGGCCCACAGCCTCGGCTTCAGTTCAGCACATAGTGAAGTAAACATTGCAGAACCCACAGCCTCAGCCTCAATGCAGCAGAGAGTGGAGCAAACGTCATGGAGCAGCAAGCAGAACCAGCTCGAACCTCAGCTCCGGTCTCAACATCTAGCCCGGCGTTGAAATAGTCTAAAAAAGGACCATTCTTCACTTAAAGAACCGGGTCCTGTCACGTCGATACACTTTGGCTCTGGACCCTGCCACCACGTTTTGGCCTGGACCTGACCTTTCCAAATCAGCCTGGTGCTTCGATCAATCAAACCTGGCTCTGGGTTTTGGTGGACGGGCTCCAATCCTTCAATCTGCACCCCCAACTCCGTCTCTGATTCTGACTCTGTAGCGAATGCACCCTGATCTCACTCTGACCACTTCTCCTTGACATGCCTCGACCCTCAAGTCAGCCTCGCCTTTTCGTTGTTTGCTGTGATTATTTACCATAATTTTTCTTACAGAAAAGATGTTATTAATAAAGTATTTAGTTGTATTTCTTGCTTTGAGAACAGCCAGTAAGTTGTCATCTACCTTCAGGAGTGCTATCACAAACCAGAATGTGCAGGCATTCATTGATGCCAAAGTAAAAAAATTCTTGACTAGAAAACCAACACCAGTAACTTGGTGTCTTTTCTCTCCAAAAGAAATATAGCTGAAACTCTTTTCCCTTAACATGCATTCACTGGCATGTTTTGTCTCACTGAGAGCATCAGTGATATTGTACCTCTTGAGTTCTTCAGCAACAGTTGTAGTACGTCACATTTCGTCTTTGAGTTCAGCAAGGTACAGACGTTCCAAGTTACAAGGAACATTTTTGTTTTGATTGCACTGGAAGTAAACCTGTTGGGTGTGGTGGGATACTGACAAATGCCATCTCATTTATGGCCATAGCTATTGAAACTCCACCCACCCAATCCATGGGC
Source organism: Hypanus sabinus (assembly GCF_030144855.1). Classification (NCBI taxonomy): domain Eukaryota; kingdom Metazoa; phylum Chordata; class Chondrichthyes; order Myliobatiformes; family Dasyatidae; genus Hypanus; species Hypanus sabinus. The sequence goes on along the minus strand of NC_082712.1, from coordinate 129,335,175 downwards.
CACAGGGCAGCCACCTTCTGCTTTTGTGCCCACAACTCGATGTGAGGGTGTACAGTGGACTGTTCAATTTATGTCAATGTCTTTTTCCTCCAAGACTTTAGGTCAGGTGGGGAAATAAAAGGATTCCTGGGAAGGAGTCCTGCACATGAGTTGAATGCCTCTGACCTGGCCCTCAAGAGATTGAGGATTTCATGGGTCATTCCAGGGTTTCCGGTCGGGGAAGACGCTGATGAGTTTTGTGGGGACGCACTTTTTTACAACTGTTTTTATAAAGTTCATGTATTCATTCAGTTCCACAGATGAGTTCTTGAACACGGCCCAGTCCGCTGACTCGGATCAATCCTGTAACTGCTCCTCTGCCTCCCACAACCTCCTCTTTGTTGTCCTGACCTCTGGAGCTTTGCTCTTTAGCCTCTGCCTGTATGCAGGTGGGAGAAGGATAGCAAACTGATCAGATATCCTGAAATGCTGTCTGGGTGTGAAATGATAGGCATTCTTTGGATAATAGTGATCTAGTGTGTTGGGACTTCTGATGCTGATGATAGTTCGGCTGGGATTGTTTTTTCAAACAAACCTGGCTGAAGTCCCTGATTATGATTTACAATATGTCAGGACGGATTATTTCTCTGGAGTATCTCACGAGCTTGATTATAGTCAGCTGCTGGTGGTATGTAAATTCCAGTGAGTGTTGCGGTCGAGGCCTCCCTAGAACAGATGGCAGTTGATTGTTCTATGTTCAGGATTGGGGAACGTGAGTTTGACAAAACCACCACATCAAAGCACCACCGAGAACTTATCATGAAATACGCAGCTCCACCTTTTGTCTTCTCCGAATCTACAGTTCAGTCTCTCCTGTGAATTGAGAATGCTTCAGGTTTGATGGCCATATCTGGCGTGCTGGGAGTAAGCCTTGTCTCGGTTGAGTTGGTGGTGAGGAAGGCAAATGTGCTGTTAGCATTAATCTCAAGGGGACGAGAATATAAAAGCAAGGATGTAATGCTGAGGCTTTCTAAGGCATTGCTCAGAGCACACTTGGAGTACTGTGAGCAGCTTTGGGCCCCTTACCTAAGAAGTGATGTGCTGGCATTGGAGAAGGTCTAGAAGAGGTTCGTGAGAATGAGGAATGATTCTGAGAATGAAAGGGTTAATGTTTGAGGACCACTTGATGGCTTTGGGCCTGTGCTAGTTGGAGTTTAGAAGAATGGGGGGCGGGGAGGAGAGAATCTCATTGACACCTATTAAATATTGTGGAGAGGGTGTTCCCCATGTTGGGGGAACCAGAGGGCACAGTCTCTGATTAGAAGGATGACTATTTAGAACTGAGACGAAGAGGAAATTCTTTAGCCAGATGGCAGTTAACCTGTGGAATTCATGGCTATGGAGGTCAAGTCATTGGATATACCGTTGTGTGCAAAAGTTTTAGGCACATGTAAAAAAAATCTGTAAAGTGAAGATGCTCTGAAGATAATGAAATGTTTCTAAATATTAAAAACTATAAAGGGCATTAAGCAATAGAAAATAAATCAATATTTTGTGTGTGATCACCCTTTGCCTTTAAAACTGCATCAGTTCTCCTAGGTATACTGTTGTATAGCTGTGTGAGAAAATCGGCAGGTAGACTGATCCAAGCATGTTGGAGAACTTGCCACAGTTATTCTGCAGACTTTGGCTGCCTCGCTTGCTTCTGCCTTCCAGTTAACCAGACAGCCTGATGATGTTGAGATCAGGGCTCTGCGGAGGCCATACCACCTTGTGCAGAACTCCATGTAGAAGAAAGGGAAGGAGAAGGGGATTCAGGAGGAAGTGTTAAAATGCTTGGCCACCCTGAAGTTCCACTTTTGGCCACTTTGTTGAGCACTTCCACTCCATCCATCAAAAGTGGAACTTCCCAGTGGCCAAACATTTTAATTCTGATTCCCATTCCTGTTTCAACATGTTGGTCCATGACTTTCTCTCGTATCAAGATGAGGCTACCCTCAGGGTAGCCTCCATCCTGATTGGATGCATATTGATTTCTCCTATGAGTTAAAAAAAATTCCCTACAACCCTATTGCTCTATTCCCTACTCTGGCCTTTTACCTCTTCACACCTGGGTCCACTCCCCTTGCCCTTTCTCCAATGGTCTGCTCTCCTCTATCAGATTCCTCCTTCTCCAGCCTGAACCTTTCTCACCCACTTAGCTTTATTTATCACCTTCCAGCAAGCCTCCTTCTCCTCACCCCACCCTTTTATTCTGGCGTCTTCCCTCTTCCTTTACAGTCCTGAAGAAGGATCTCGGCCTGAAACATCGACTGTTTACTCATTTCCATAGAAACTGCCTGACCTGCTGGGTTCCCCCAGCACGTTGTGTTTGTTGCTTTGGATTTTCAGCATCTGCAGACTTTCTTGTGTTTTCATCTTAAACCTCCTGCCTGCCACAAAATTTCTACCTGGAAGAGACCTTGCTGATACAGGATGACCACCTTGTGTCTTGTTGCTATGCTCACTCTTACCATAGTATAAGAATCGACGATTTGAAGGTTAAGCTGTTACATCTGCCACACCCTCACCTTTTGGTGTGGTTGGAGTTTGCCAACGTCACTGCCTCTCTCCCAGATAAGCTAAATCTTTTTTACGCTCGATTCGGTGTTGCCAACACTGATGAGCCCCTGAGGAGACTTACAGCTGAAGCGACCTACAGCTCGGTCGTCTCTGAGGCTGAAGAATGCAGTTGTTTCCAACGAGTGGACAGTCGCAAGGCTGCGGGACCGGACGGTATCCCAGGGCGGGTACTCAGGATGTGCGCGGCACAACTGGCAGGTGTGTTTAAAGACATTTTTAATCTCTCCCTCTCCCAGTGTAGAGTGCCATTCTGTTTCAAATTATCCACCATTGTCCCTGTTACAAAAAAGACCAAGGTAACATGTCTGAACGACTGGTGTCCTGTCGCACTCACCTCAATAATAAACAAATGCTTTGAGAGGCTGGTCAAGGACTGCACCTACAGCAAGCTACCACCCACACTGGACCCCTACAATTCTCCTACTGACACAACCAATCAACAGATGACACAATAGCCACTGCTCTACACACCGTCCTTACACATCTGAAGAAGAGGGATGCTTATGTGAGAATGCTATTCTTGACTACAGTTCAGGATTCAACACCATATTTCCCTCCAGGCTCGACAAGAAGCTCAGAGACCTCGGCCTTCACCCTGCCTTGTGCAGCTGGATCCTGGACTTCCTGTCAGATTGCCAACAGGTGGTAAGAGTGGGGTCCCTCGCCTCTTCCCCTCAACACAGGAGCTCCTCAGGGCTGTGTACTTAGCCCCCTCCTTTACTCTCTGTGTACCCACCCACAGCTCCAATCTGCTAATTAAATTTTCTGATGATACCACACTGATTGTCCAAATCTTTATTAATAATGCGGCAGCCTACAGAGAAGTCATCACCCTGACACAGTGGTGTCAAGAACACAACTGCTCCCTCAATGTCGCAAAAACAAAGGAGCTGGTTGTGGATTACAGGAGGAATGGAGACAGGCTAACCCCTATTGACATCAATGGATCTGGGGTTGAGAGGATGAACAGCTTTAAGATCCTCAGCATACACATCACCGAGGATCTCACGTGGCCTGTACATACTGGCTCTGTGGTGAAAAAAGCACAACAGCACCTCCTCACCTCAGATGGTTGAAGGAGTTTGGTATGGCTCCCCAAGTTCTAAGAACTTTCTACAAGGGCACAATTGAGAATATCCTGACTGGCTGAATCACCACCTGGTATGGGAACTGTACTCTCCCTCAATCGCAGGATTCTGCAGAGAGTGGTGCGGACAGCCCAGCGCATCTGTAGATGTGAACTTCCCACTATTCAGGTCATTTACAAAGATGGGTGAAAAAAGGGCCCAAAGGATCATTGGGGGACCTGAGTAACTCCAACCACAAACTGTTCTAACTGCTACCATCTGGGAAATGGTACTGCAGCATAAAAGCCAGGACCAAAAGGCTCCAGGGCAGCTTCTTTCACCAGGCCATCAGACTACTTAACTCATGCTGACACAACTGTATTTCTATGTTATACTGACTATCGTGTTATACACACTACTTATTATAAATTACTATAAGTTGCGCATTTAGACAGAGACGTAACACAAAGATGTTTACTCATATATGAAGGATCTAAGTAATAAAGACAATTCATTTCAATTCATTGTCCTTTGCATAGTTTGATTCCTTCTATACTTGTTTCTGTTACAGTTAATCAGTTTAGTTCATTCAACTTGTTATATCATTGATCATTAGCATCCTGTTTGTTATCTTTGCTTATAGCATTGGGCTATATACCTACAAAGTAATCAAGATTTTATTAGAAAACTGGTCTATTACTTTATATGATACTTTCTTTAAATACAAAACTTTCTCTGTGGCATTTAATTTTTTGGGAAATGAATGGAAACCTAAAATTTGCTCTTTTCTATTGATGCATTAATGCAGAAGACAAAAAATAAACATCTTAAAATTTATAGTATAAAAAAATTAGTGTGGCTAAGATTTGTGCACAATACTGTATTTAAAGCGGAGGCTGACAGTTTCTTGGTTTGTCAGAGTGTCAAAGGTTATGGAGAGAAGGCAGGAGAATGGGGTTGAGAGGAATGATAAATTAGCCAGGATGAAATAGGGGACCAGACATGATGGACTGGATGGCCTATTCTACTCCTATATCTTTTGGTCTGATTTTGTTACTTTCTCCACTGGCCTGTGACGAGGTAAATTGTCGTCAGTTAGCAAGTGATACTGAGAGTTGAATGTAAATTGGCACCAGGATCTTGGCCTGACTGTTTATTCCCCATCATAGATGCTGTCTGACTTGCTGAGTTCCTGCATTATTTTAAGTGTGTTGCTCAAGATTTCCAGTATCTGTAGGACCTCTTGGAATTGTGAACATAATTTAAAATTTTTACCAGCTTGGTCATATCGCTAACATTGTAAATTTAACTAAATTAGACTGATTTTGTTGACCATTCCCTTAGTGGTGAGTTCTGGGACACATCAGCCAGCTTTCACCTCTGCCAGTTGGTGGGTGATAAGGTGGCAGGTGGCATTGAGGGTGTTATATTTTTCATCTCACATGTTGCTTAAATCTATCATCCCTTTCAAAGATTGTCTAGTGCTATCTGCAGCCTCCACAGAATCAGAATTGGGTTTATTGTCACTGACATGTGTACGTCATGAAATTTGTCGTTTTGTTACAGCAAGACAGAGCAAGACATAAATTTGCATCAGTAAATAAGTATTGCAAAAGAGGAAGAATTAAGTATTGACATCTGAGGATCTATCCTGGGCCCAATATATTGATGCAATTATAAAGAATGCACAAAAGTGGCTATATTACGTTAGGACTTTGAGGAGACCTTATATGTCACCAAGGCTCTTAGCAATTTTCTACAGATGCACCATGGAGAGTATCTAACTGGTTGCATGACTGGTTGGTATGGAGAAGCCACTGCACAGGAGATTGGGAGAAGAAGCTGCAGAAAGTTGCAAACTTAGCCAGGTCTATCATGGACTCAAGCCTCCCCTGCATTGAGAGCATCTTTGAAAGATGATGCTTCAAAAAGACTGCAGCCATCATTAAGGACCTCCATCACCCAGAACACACCCTCTTCTCATTGCTACCATCGTGGAAGAGATATAGGAGCTGAAGACACAGACTTAACATTTTAGGGACAGCTTCTTCCCCTTCACCGTCTGATTTCTTACTGGACAATGAACCCATGTACATCACCTCACTATTTTAAAAATTATTTTGCTTTTTTTTTGCACTAATTTATTTTAATTTGTAGTTTATTATTATGATGTACTGCACTGTACTGCTACCACAAAACCGTTCTCATCCTCAACGATTTTAATTTTTCTCTACACTTTAATTAGCTTGGAGTAATGGAGCCAACTACTGGTTCGTGCCTTACCATCAGGCATCAATGTGGCGTCCATCCCCAGCAATGGACGCCATGTCCACACCTGCACCCTCAAGAGTCTAGTTTGCTGAATCCCCCAGAGGACTGCAAAAGTGGCACATCATTTAGTCAGCTCAAGGGTACGTTCTTAAAAAGGGAAATTACTGACAACAGACTGCAGCGATCACAGCTCGTAGGTACACGTATCCAGAAGACAAAACATATCGAGTAGTTTTGTGAGCTAGCTGCAACGTATTGTTGTTGGTCACTGGCATCATCTTTTGCACGACATATGTCCGTGATATTAAACCTGATTCTGATAGTGTTCATTTTGCATCAATTGACCGTTCAGAGATCTTGCATTTATTGGTGTAGAAAGTACCAGAAGCTGTGTAGCCTCATATAGTTATTTAGTGGCAAAATGCCATAGGTAATTTAATGACCAAATATGTCCACTTTTTTGGTGGTGTGGGGAGGGAGGCAAACAAGGAGAAACAGCATGGTCTTTTTTTCCCCTCAGCGAGTGGTTACTAAAAACAGGAGGACATCGGTTTAAGATCAGAAGTAAATGATTTAAAAGGGACATCAGGTGCAGCTTCTTTGCTTATTAAATGTGGAGTACCGTATTTGGGATGAATAATGGATGAGGCAGGAACATTAACACCGTTTAATAAGCGCATGGATAGGAGAGGTGTGGAGTGCTATGGGGTAAATGCAGACCGACATAGCCAGCATGGAAAGGCCTATTTCTATTTAAACGGAGAAGAGTCCCATCGCCCCGACCGCGGAGCCACGGCAAGACCGAGGGGCATACGGCGCGACGTCAATCACGCGGGAAGCGCCGTGGGGGGAGGGTGCGAAGTGACGTCGGTCACGGGAGGAGCGTGCGGAGCAACGCCAATCCGACAGGCGGCGCCGTTAGGGGAGGGTGAGACAAGTCACTGGAGAGTAGACTGATTCTTTCTATATATCTGCTTACGGTTGAAAGGAGGATGAGAGGCGGTTAGGACCCAGCCTGTGGTGAGTCTGATCCCACGCAGTCGGTCTGTGAGCGATCCCGTGTAATTGCCCCGCTCTGCGGAAAGCCGGCGGTGACAGGCTGGAGGACCAACGGGCGGCCGTCTCCGCAGCCACGGCCCCGAACTCTGCCCCTCTTCAGCCGGGCTGTGTGCAATTACCCTGGGGGCTGAGCCACGTGAAGTGTCACCCCGCCGTGGCACATTCGGCTTTTCTTTGAGCAGGACAGCTCTGTACATTTACTCGTCGGATTTGCCCCCGAAACCTGGAGGAGGTGTGTAGAAGGGACTGCGGTTCTTCCACCTATAACGTGGGTGCTGATCGTTAGAAAGATGAATTTAAATCACGCAACTTTAAATTGTTGGAACCCAGTTATGTTTTCACTTCCCACAGGCTGTGTTAGAAACCGGTAGATCATAAGCACAAGAGATTCCACAGATGCTGGAAATCCAGAGTCACACTCAAAATGCCGGAGAAACTCAGCAGATTAGCCATTAAATATGGGAAGGAATAAAGAGTCTACGTTTCTGGGCAAGGTTTTCCCTCAGGTTTTGGCCCGAAATATCGACTCTTTATTCCTTCGCTGTTGTTTGACTTCGGTTCCTTCAGCATTTTGTGATAGAAGACCGGTGATGAATTTCTTCACTTTGGAAACCCATGTAACCGGTTAAAATTTGATTAGATCCTGATGAATTTTAAAGGGGCGGTTAACATTTCCTTTGACAGAGGCTTCTTCTGGTTATGTGATCTGTATGCTTGCTATGCGAATGTGGCTGTTCTTTATGGCAGCCGAGGTTAGGCGTGATGTCCAATATATCTAGACTCTCTTCCCGCATATAATAACCACCTTATAGTACGCCTTCCCTGTGCTTCTTTTGGCAGGATTGTTTGAACGTTTAAGGTACTGAGATGGATCGCAATCCATCCCCACCACCAAGTGATGAAAGTGACAATGAGACCACCGGAGACGATGCAATTGGAAACACAGTTTATAGCAAGCACTGGTTGTTTAGCACACTCATGCAACTAATCAAGGTAATATTCGCATCATGCCCTTGAATGCGTGCATAATAATGCAGCAGGTATCTTAATATGGCATCAGAATAGATTTCTGTTGTTGGTTCTCGTTTGGAGACTAGGGTGCCAAATTAATATGGTGGTGTTTTCCAAGCTAACCCACAGCCTAAACCCAGAGGACTTGTAATTTTTTAAATGTATATCATACCAACTTAAACCATGCATACACAAGTTGGGTCCCATTCTTTTATTTCCTCAATTCATAGTGCGTTTAATAAGGCTAAGTATTTTATTAATGAGGTGTTGGACCAGTCTTTTGAAACCCAGTCTGAACCTAGCATGTGTTTTCACATGCTTGGGTCATTGTCATCTTTTAAGTGGGAAATGTTGAAAGTTTTGAGAAACAGCAATGTATGTGTGGACATCAGAATAAGGTGATTATAATGTTCAGCATAATACTGTCCTTTAGAAAGGAAACATACCAAGAATTTAATGAGGGAGCAGAAGAGCTTTACAAATTTCTGTCAGGCCAAAGAAACTTCAATTATTTGGAGAGAATAAAGAAATTGGGATTCAATTATTTGGAGAGAATAAAGAACAATCAAATAAAACATTTTTTTTCACTCAAAGTTCAAAGTACATATATGTCGCCATATACAACCCTGAGACTCATTTTCTAGCAGGTGTATTCAGTAAATCTAATAACCATAATAGAATCAGTGAAAGCCCACATTAACAGGGCAGGCAACCTGTGTGCAATAGACAGAAAACTGCAAATTCAAAAAGAAAGGAAAAAAAACAATAAGTATCAAGAGCATGTCCTTGAAAGTGAGTCTACAGGTTGTGGGAACAGGCAGTGATGGGGCAAGTGAAGTTATCCCCTTTGGTTCAAGAGCTGATGGTTGAGGGGTAATAACTGTTCCTGAACCTGGTGTAAGCCCTGAAGCTTCTGTACCTTCTTCCTGATCGCAGCAGAGAGAAGAGAGCAAGTCCTGGGTGGTGGGGGTCCCTGATGATGGATGCTGCTTTCCTGTGACAACGCTGTGAGTAGATGCGCCCAATGACGGAGAGGGCTATACCCATGATAGACTGGACTAAATCTACATTACTACTTTTTGTAGGATTTTCTGTTCAAGGGCATTGGTGTTCATATCAGTCTGTGATACGGCCAGTCAGTATACTCTCCACCACACATCTATAGAAGTTTATTCAAGTTTTAGTTGTCAAGCTGAACCTTCACAACCTTTCAAAGGAGGTAGAGGCGCTGCCTTGCTTTCTTCGTAATTGTACCTGTGCGCTGGGCCCAGGACAGGTCCACTGAAACGATTACATGAAGAATTTAAAGTTGCTGACCCTCTCCGCTTCTGATCCCCCAAAGAGGACTGACTCATTGATCTCCAATTTTCTTCTCCTGAAGTCAATAACCAGCTCCTTGGTCTTGCTGACATTGAGTGGGAGGTTTTTGTTGTGGCACCACTCAGCCAGGTTTTCAGTCTTTCTCCTGTATTCCAGTTCATCACCACCTTTGATTCAGCCCTCCACAATGGTGTTGTCAGCAAACATAAGTAATACATTGGAGTTGTCCTTAGCCATACAATCATATCACCTTGACTGTGCAGGTGATGCCTCTCTCCCGAATGCGCTAAATAACTTCTATGCCTGGTTTGAGGCAGAAAATGACGAGGCGGCGAGGAAGTCCACCCCTCCAACAAATGACCAGGTGCTGTGTCTCTCCATGGCCGTCGTGAAAACAACCCTGTGCAGGGTCAACCCATGGAAGGCAGCTGGACCAGACAACATTCCTGGTAGGGTGCTCAGAGGATGTGCAAACCAGCTAGCAGATGTTCTCACGGACATTTTCACCATCTCCCTGAGCTGCGCCACCATTCCAACATGCTTCAAGGCCGCCACCATCGTCCCTGTGCCAAAGAAGTCTTCAGTGTCCTGCCTAAATGACGACCCTCCTGTTGCACTTACATCCATCATCATGAAGTGTTTCGAGAGGCTCGTCATGAGGCATATCAAGACCCTGCTGCCCCCCTCACTGGACCCCCTGCAGTTTGCTTACCGTCCCAACTGCTCAACAGATGACACCATTGCCACCACCCTCCACCTGGCCCTAACCCACCTGGACAAAAAAGACACATACATTCAGATGCTGTTCATAGACTTTAGTTTAGCATTCAACATGATCATCCCTCAGAAACTGATTGGAAAGCTGAGCCTACTGGGTCTGAACACCTCTCTCTGCAACTGGATCCTAGACTTCCTGACTGGGAGACCTCAGGCAGCCCGGATCGGGAGCAGCATCTCCAACACCATCACACTGAGCACGGGGGGCTCCCCGGGGTTGCGTGCTCAGTCCACTGCCGTTCACTCTGCTGACCACGACTGTGCTGCAACACACAGTTTGAACCACATCATCAAGTTCGCCGATGACACGACCGTGGTGGGTCTCATCAGCAAGAACGACAAGTCAGCTTACAGAGAGGAGGTGCAGCAGCTAATGGACAGGTGCAAAGCCAACAACCTGCCTCTTAATGTGAACAAAACAAAAGAGATGGTTGTTGACTTCAGGAGGGCACAGAGTGACCACTCCCTGCTGAATGTCGACGGCTCCTCGGTAGAGATCATAAACAGCACCAAATTTCTCGGTGTTCACCTGACGGAGAATCTCACCTGGTCCCTCAACACCAGCTCCATAGCAAAGAAAGCCCAGCAGCTTCTCTACTTTTTGCGAAGGCTGAGGAAAGTCCATCTCCCAACCCCCATCCTCATCACATTCTACAGGGGTTGTATTGAGAGCATCCTGAGCAACTGCATCACTGCCTGGTTTGGAAATTGCACCATCTCGGATTGCAAGACCCTGCAGCGGATAGTGAGGTCAGCTGAGAAGATCATTGAGGTCTCTCTTCCTGCCATCACAGACATTTACACTAGGCACGCTGCATCTGCAAAGGAAACAGCATTATGAAGGACCCCATGCACCCCTCATACAACCTCTTCTCCCTCCTGCCATCTGGGAAAAGGCTCCAAAGCATTCGGGCTCTGACGACCAGACTATGTAACAGGTTCTTCCCCCAAGCTATCAGACTCCTCAATACCCGAAGCCTGGACTGACACCTTGCCCTACTGTCCTGTTTATTATTTATTGTAATGCCTGCACTGTTTTTGTGCACTTAATGCATTCCCAGTGTAGGTCTGTAGTCTAGTGTAGCTTTCTCTGTTTTTTTTAATTACATAGTTCGGTCTAGTTTTTTGTACTGTGTCATGTAACACCATGCTCCTGAAAAACATTGTCTCATTTTTACTATGCACTGTACCAGCAGTTATGGTCGAAATGACAATAAAAGTTGACTTGACTTGACATGTGTAAAATGAGTAGAGTAGCTAAGCACACAGCCTAGATCTGTGCTGATGGAAATTGTGGAGGAGATGTTATTGCCAAATGACTGGGGTCTGCAAGTGAGGAAATCAAGGACCCAATTGCAGAAAGAGGTATGAGGCCAAGGTCTTGAAGCTTATTGTTTGGTTATGCGGGGATGATGGTTTTGAATGCTGAGCTGTAGTTGACAAAGAGCATCTTGATGTATATGCACTGGGAGCTGTTCCAGGGTGGAGTGAAGAGTCAATGAAATTGCATTTGCTGTGGACTTGTTGCTTTGATAGGGAAATTGGAGCAGATCCAAGTTGCTTCTCGGCAAGAGCTGATATGTTTCATCATCAACCTCTCAGAACACTTTATCATTGTGCTACTGGACAGTAATCATTGAGGAAGTTCACCACGTTCTTCTTGGGTGCTGGTATGCTTGAAGCAGGTGGGTACCTCAGACTGCGGAAGTGAGAGGTTAAAGATCTCAGTGAACGCTCAGGCCAGTTGATCAGCATAGACCTTTAGTACTTGGCCAGGTATCTCATCTGGGCCGGATACTTTCTGTGAGTTTACCCTCTTGAAGAATGCTTGCAGGTTAGCTTCAGAGACTGAAATCACAGGATCCTTGGGGGCTGTGGGAATTTGTAATGGTTCCTCCATGTTTCGATGGTCAAAGCGAGCATAGAAGGGATTGAGCTCATCAGGAAGTGAAGCCCTGTTGTCACCTATGTTGCGTAATTTCATTTGTAAGAGGTGATAGCATTGAAGCCCTGCCACAGCTGTCGAGCATCGTTATTGAGCAAGATCTGAATTCTGATCTGAAGTGCTAGGAAAAGAGTCATAAATGATAAATGACACAGCACAAAAGTTAATATTTGGCCCAGTGTGTCTGTGTCAACCCACTTCATTTCCTGTTTTCTTTACCTTGTGCACTACAAATTAGTTTTCCTTTGTGGCAATTCATTTCCCCTTTTTAAAGCCCTGATTGACTTGCTTACTATCCTGAAAGGAAGAGGTGTTAGATTATTCCACACTCAAAAAAAAAAGTGTCTTTCATTCCCTGTATATATTCATTATCACTTTATATATACTTAGATCAAATTTGTAGCATCTCTTTTTAAAAATAATTGTACATCTGCATGGGGGATAAAAAAGAAAGGTCAAAGGGAACATGCAAGGAAGGAACCTAATCACTCTACTTGTTCTAACAGGGAGATAATGCCAAATCTGCCATTTGGTGTTGTCAGCCGAAATTCGTTAAACAAATCATTTTCCAAGCTTGACTGCAGTTTCCCGTGATGATCAAATGTTCACTGAGGCTGATTTGCCATTTTTATTGAGTGAAGCTAAGTAAACTGTTCTCTTGATTGGCATATGAGTTTGTACTAAAAAGGAACTGACCCACGAAGGTTTGATCTCTTCTTTGTATTGAGATAATAGATGTCAGTAAGGATAACGTTTGAGGGGCAGTGTGTGTGCTGATTACTGAGTTGCCCCAGGTAAGGGGAAGAAAATCAGCTTAGCTTTATTTTCTCATTGACTGTTCACCTAATCTCCCCTTTGCACATCCCCTCTGGTTAAATTGAATTGGTTTAATTCTCAGTAGCTTCTGCCTGATCTTGGTGAGCAAGTGCAGAGAATGCAGTTTTACATAATTTTGCTTCTATTTTGATATAAACAGAAACCTAGAAAGTAGTAACAGGAATAGGCCTCTAACTCTGACTCATCTTGTTTTCTCCAGTCCCGCTGAAGGGTCTCGGCCCAAAAAGTCGTCTATTCTCTTTTCCATAGATGTCTGGCCTGCTGAGTTCCTCCAGCATTTTCCGTGTGTTACTTGGATTTCCAGCGTCTGCAGATTTTCTCTTGTTTGTGGCAGGAATAGGCCATTTAGCATGGTCAGTGCATATTCTCTAGTTCAGTACCATATTCCTGTGCTCTCTCTCCCCCGAGCCATCAGTGTTTAAGAATATTTTTACCTCTTCCTTAAACGTATTTAGTGACTTGGCCCTCTGTGGGAGAGAAGCCATAGTTCAGTTCAAATGAACTGATTTCACCACTCATGGACTTGCTTTCAAAGACTCTACAGCTCATGTTCTCAGTATTGTTATGTTATGAATGTACCACAGCTCTGAGGGGCCGAAGGGTGCGGGGTAGCCCCCTCCTTTGTGAGAATCACAAGATCACTATTGAGTCAGTTCAGGAGACCCAGGAAATGAGAGAGAGATGTTTGCAATGTCTTGACCCCTCCGGTGATATAAAGCTACGGGAAACGGCCATTGTCTCTTGGAGACGGAATTGCGTATTAAAATACTGTGCTTCGTGGAAGCCCTCAGGCAAAGTGGGCTGGTTGGTGGAGGGATTGCATCATCCCTACCTGATTGACATCTGCGACCCTGTGAGTCAGGATAAAAGAGGGTCTGTGGGAACAGCCCCTCAGCCGCACCAGAAGAAACGCTAGCGATCCCATAATAGCGAAAGCCAGTGGGGAGGCCATGTGCGTCCGGTTCCATTTGCCCCGGAATCAGTGTGCCTTTACCACAGAAGAACGGTTTTTAGCTAACAACGGGGAAACCAACTCCCAACAACTCTCGAAAGATTGATATCATAAAAGGACTGGGCAAGTTTTAACCCGTCTTTCTCTCAAACCAAAACGCTGCAGCTTGAACGAACTAAAAGTGACTTTTATATTTCCATCGGACAATACATTATCCCCTAGACAACGATAGAGCTATTTCTTATTGATTATTATTATACCAGCGCTTTTAGATTTAGTATTGACGACGTATACTATCTGTATGTTTGCATTGATATTATTTTGTGTATTTTTAATCAATAAATACTGTTAAAAATAGTACCATCAGACTTCAACGCACCTCTCTATCTTTGCTGGTAAGTGACCCAGTTACGGAGTACATAACAGTTAATTTATTTATTATTTGTTTTTTCTCTATTTGCATAGTTTGTCGTTTTTCACACATTGGCTGTTAGTCTTTGTTCATGTACAGTTTTTCATTGATTCTATTGCTTTTTTGTTTCTGTAAATGTCCGCAAGAAAACAAATCTCAGGGTTGTATATGGTGACATGTAAGTAGTTTGATAATAAATTTACTTTGAACTTTGCTTTCAAGTAGCCATTCCAGAAGATGGAAATGTTAATACTTTAATTAGAATCCAGCTCTATATTTAAAAAATGAATGTTATTTCTATTGTCTCAAGATGAATTTGCAGATTAAAACAGCCCAATATTACAGAACTATGCTCTGTGTGTGTATGTATTTATACACACACACACACACACACACACACACACACACACACACACACACACACACACACACACACACACACACACACACACACACACACACACACACACACACACACAAACAGTTGTACTCTTTGCCTTAACTTTTTAAAATTTGTTTTGCAGGAGAGTTCTTGTTTTGATCCCCATATACACAATTTAAATACAAACCCCATTTCCAGAAAAGTTGGGATATTTTCCAAAGTGCAATAAAAACAAAAATCTGTGAAATGTTAATTCACGTGAACCTTTATTTAACTGACAAAAGTGCAAAGAAAAGATTTTCGATAGTTTCACTGACCAACTTAATTGTATTTTGTAAATATACACAAATTTAGAATTTGATGGCTTCAACACACTCAACAAAAGTTGGGACAGAGGCATGTTTACCATTGTGTTGCATCACCTTTCCTTTTAATAACACTTTTTAATTGTTCTGGAACTGAGGATACTAATTGTAGTAGATTTGCAATTGGAAATTTTGTCCATTCTTGCTTGATATAAGACTTTAGCTGCTCAACAGTTTGTGGTCTCCGTTGTCTGATTCTCCTCTTCATGATGCGCCATACATTTTCAATAGGAGATAGATCTGGACTGGCAGCAGGCCAGTCAAGCACACGCACTCTGTGTCTACAAAGCCACGCTGTTGTAGTTCGTGCAGAATGTGGTCTGGCATTGTCCTGCTGAAATAAGCATGGACATCCTGGGAAGAGACGTCGCCTTGATGGCAGCATCTGTCTAAAATCCTAATATACACCTCAGAGTCAATGGTACCTTCACATACATGCAACTCACCCATGCCGTGGGCACTGATGCACCTCCCTACCATCACAGATGCTGGCTTTTGCACCTTTCTCTGATAACAATCAGGATGGTCATTTTCATCTTTGGCACGGAGAATTCGACGGCCGTTTTTTCCGAAAACTAGCTGAAATATGGACTCATCTGACCACAGCACACGGTTCCACAGTCTTTCGGTCCATCTGAGATGAGGTTGGGCCCAGAGAACTCACTGGCATTTCTGCAGAGTTGATGTATGGCTTCCTCCTTGCGTAATACCGTTTCAAATTGCAGTTCTGGACGCAGCGACGGACTGTGTTAAGTGACAATGGTTTTCCGAAGTACTCCTGAGCCCAGGTGGCTATAATTGTCACAATAGCATGATGGTTTCGTAGGCAGTGCCACCTGAGGGCTCGAAGATCACGCTCATTCAACAGTGGTTTCCAACCTTGCCCTTTACGCACTGAGATGTCTCTGGATTCTCTGAATCTTGTCACAATATTATGTACTGTAGATGTTGAAAGACCTAAATTCTCTGCAATCTTGCATTGGGAAAGGTTCCTTTTGAACTGACTAACAATTCTCTCATGAATTTTGGCACAAAGAGGTGAGCCAGATCCATCCTTGCTTGCAAAGACTGAGCCTTTGATGGACACTACTTTTATACCCAGTCATGATACCTCACCTGCTACCAATTACCGGTAGCCTGCTTAATGTGGAGTCTTCCAAACCAGTGTTACTTGAATATTCTGTGCACTTTTCAATCTTATTTTAACTCTGTCCCAACTTTTGTTGAGTCTGTTGCAGCCATCAAATTCTAAATTTGTTTATATTTACAAAATACAATTAAGTTGGTCAGTAAAACTATTGAAAATCTTTTCTTTGTACTTTTGTCAGTTAAATAAAGGTTCATGTGAATTAACATATCACAGATTTTTGTTTTTATTGCATTTTGGAAAATATCCCAACTTTTCTGGAAATGGGGTTTGTACATTTAATGTTTTTTTTAAACTATTTCAACAGAGTAACTTGTAAAAGAAATGTATATATAAAGCCAAATGTCAAATGCCGCATAAATTAATTATCCCATTTTACTTTCTTAGTTTGTCTCTGCAGAGGATGAAAAGGCAGAACTTTTGAAAGCAGACACACAGCTGGATGAGGATCTGGAGAATGAGATCTGTAAAGTTTGGGACATGTCTATGGATGAGGTAACTAAAGAACAATGTGGAGCTTGAAGGCAATGTTGATTAACATCTGTTTGTTGATGGTTAGTGTTGGAGGCATTGTTCATCTAAAATGCAACCAGACCATCAACTGTGCGTGGTTCTCCTCTTAGAATCACAAATGTTTTGCTGCAGATTGCTCCATCTTTACATTTTCCTTTTATGCTCCACATCACATCACTGAGAGAACCAGAACCTCCTTTTGTATCTTGCTTCAGAGGTGAATAATAACACTACATAGTTAAAACACCTGATTTGCACCTGATTTTTTATCTTTATGTCATTTAGATTCCCTGTGGAAATGGGATCTCAAGAATTTATTATTTTTTTCTCTCAGTAATGTAGCACAATGAGATGTCAAGTTTTACTCTGAAAGCAGCAGTAATGTGGAAAGTTTATTCTGCTATTGAAGCACACTTTTCATTCAAGCAAAGTTTAATGGCCGCTAAGTTGAGTTTTCCAATTGCATTCTTCAGTGCCTCTGACTTTTTATGAAGTGTAATTAATGCTAGCAAAATTTGCAGCAAAATCTGCCTCAGCAAGGAGCTGGACCCACTGCAATTTGCCTGTTGCCACACTAGATCAAAGGCAGATGCAATCTCAATGGCTCTTCACATGGCATAAGATCTTCTGGACAATACAAACACCTCTGTCAGGACGCTGTTCATTGACTGCAGCTCAGTATTTAACACCAGCGTTTCCACAATCCTGATGGATAAGTCACAGAACCTGGGACTCTGTACCTCCCTCTGCAGTTGGATCCTCGACTTCCTAACTGGAAGACCACAATCTGTGCAGATTGGTAATAACACCTCCTCCTTGCTGATGTTCAACGCTGGTGCAGCTTGCGTGTGTGCTTAGCCCACTGCTCTACTCTTTCTATATACACATGACTGTGTGGCTAGGCATAGCTCAAATACCATCTATAGCTGCTGATGATACAACCATTGTTGGTGGAATCTCAGATGTTGATGAGAGGGCATATAGGAGTGAGATACACCAACTAGTAGAATGGTGTCGCAGCATCAACCTTGCACTCACAGTCAGTAAGCTGAAAGAGCTGATTGTGGACTTCAGGAAGGGTAAGATGAAGGAACACATACCAATCCTCAGAGGGATCAGGATTGGAGGGAGTGAACAGTTTCAAGTTCCTGGGTGTCAAGATCTCTGAAGACTTAACCTGGTCTCAACTTATCAATGCAACTATAAAGAAGGCAAGACAGTGACTATACTTCATTATGAGTTTGAAGACATTTGGTATGTCAACAAAAACACTCAAAAACTTCGATAGGTGTACCGTAGAGAGCATTCTACAGGCTACATCACTGTCTGGTATGGGGGGGTGGGGGGAGCACTGCACAGGACCGAAAGGAGCTGCAGAGGGTTGTAAATCTTGTCTGCTCCATCTTGGGTACAAGCCTACAAAGTACTCATAACATCTTCAAGGAACGGTGTTTCAGAAAGGCAGCATCCATTAGTAAGGACCCCCAGCACCCAGGGCATTCCCTTTTCTCATTGTTACTGCCAGGGAGGAGATACAGAAGCCTGAAGGCACACACTCAGTGATTCAGGAACAGCTTCTTTCTCTCTGCCATCCAATTCCTAAAAAGACATTGAACCCATGAACACTACTTCACTTTTTAAATATATATTGTATCTGTTTTTGTATGATTTTTAATCTATTTAAAATACATATACTGTAATTGATTTACTTATTCTTCTATATCATGTATTGCATTGAACTGCTGCTGCTAAGTTAATATATTTCACAACACCTGTCTGATAATAAACCCGATTCTGATTTTGGCCCTTGTTATATTAGTCTGGCTAATTAGAACAGAAAAGCATCAAAAGTAGCTGCCACACTGTTTCACATTGTGCAATTGCTTACTGATTTTTGAGTGTGTGGTCATCTACATTTCAATGCTGGACACTCGAAGACTACTGACATAGATATATAGTGGATTCTGGTTAATTGAGACTTATCGGGACTAGCACATTTTGGCCCAGTTAAGTGGCTGTTCAAATTAGCTGAAGCTTCATGCAAATAGTCAAAAGCATATAAAAATGACAAGCTACTGTTTAACTGAGTAACTAATTGTGTATTTAAATGAAATAAAGAACAGATTAGAGCATTAACGTTATTACAACAGTACTATAAAAACTGTAGTTCCTAATTGACAGAGAAATTCGTCCAGTGTATGCTGCCATGTTCTTTTGATTAACTGTAAATGAACAAAATCAATGCAGACACCTAGTGGACTGCCTTTAGACAATGTTTTTAGAGTCATAGGGTTATAGTAAAGTACAGCACAGAAACAGGCGCTTTGGCCTATCTAATCCATTCTGAACCATTTAAACCACTTAGTCCCATCAACCTACACCTGGACCATAGCCATCCATACCCCCACTATCTATGTACCTATCCAAGCTCCTCTTAAACATTGAAATTGAGCTCACCTGCACCACCTATGTTGGCAGCTTGTTCCATGCTCTCATAACCCTTGGAGTGAAGAGGTTTCCCCTCATGTTCCCCTTAAACTTTTCTGCTTTTACCTTTAACCTATGACTTCTAGTTGTAGTCCCACTCAGCATCAGTGGAAAAAGCCTATTTGTATTTACTCTATCTATACCCTTCATAATTTTGTATACCTCTGTCAAATTTCTTCTCAGTCTTCTATGTTCCAAGGAATGAAGTCCTAACCTACTCAATCTTTCCTTATAACACAGTCCTCCAGACCCACAACATCCTTGTAAATTTTATCTGTACTTTTTCAACCTTATTTACATCTTTCCTGTGGATAGATGACCAAAAGTACACACAATACTCACCAATGTCGTATACAACTTTAATATAACATCCCCTCTCCTGTACTCAATACTTTGAATTGTGAAGCCCAATGTGCCAAAAGCATTTTTTAATGCCACTTTCAGTGAATTATGGACCTGTGTCCTCCCTGAACCCTTTGTTCTGCTGCACTCTACACTACCCTACCTTTCACTGTGTAAGACTTACTCTGGTTGGTCCCATCAAAGTGCAACACCTTGCACTTGTCTGCATTTAATTTCATCTGCCATTTTTCAGCCAACATTTCCATTTGGTGCAGATCCTGCTGCAAGCTCTGACAGTCTTCCCTGTTGTCCACTACACTGCCAATCTTGGTGTCATTCACAAGCTTGCTGATCCAATTAACCACATTATCACCCAGATCATTGATATAGATGACAAACAACAATGGACACAACACCACTCCACACAGCACTCCACTAGTTACAGGCCTCCAGTCAGTGAGGCAACTGCCTATTACCACTTCTCCCACAAAACCAATGTCTAATTCATTTTACTACCTCTTCTTGAATGCAAGATGACTGAACCTTCCTGACCAACATCCCATGCAGGAACTTGTTAAATGCCTTACTAACGTCCATGTAGATGACATCCACTGCCTTGCTCCATCACTTTCCTGGTAATTTCCTTGAAAAAATCTACACGATTGGTTAGATATGATCTACCATGCACAAAGACATGCTGATGATCCCTAATCAGTCCCTGTCTTTCCAAATATTTGTATATCCGTTCCCTGAGAGCACCTTTCAATAACTTCCCCCCCCCCCTCCCCCATTGACATCAGGCTCACCGGCCTATAATTTCCTAACTTATTCTTAGAGCCTTTCTTAAACAGCAGAACAACATTAGCTATCCTCCAGTACACTGATACCTGTTGCTAAGGATGTTTTAAATATTTCTGCAAGGACCCCTAAGTTTCTGCACTTGCCTCCCTCAGGGTCACTTTGTCAGGCCCTCAGAATTTAACCACCCTAATTTGCCTCAAGACAGCGAACTCTAGCTCTGCAATCTGTATAGGGTCCATGACCTCACTGCTTCTGTGCCTCACTTCTAAAGACTCTGTGTCCATTTCCCTAGTAAATACAGGTGCAAAAAATTAATTTAAGATCTCCCCCCATCTTTTTTGACTCTGTGCATGGGTTATCATTCTGATCTTCCAGAGGACTAATTTTGCTCTTTAATGTAATGATAGAAGCCTTTCACCTTGTCTGCTAGAGCAACTTCATGCCGCCTTTTAGCCCTCCTGATTTCTTTCTTAAGTGTTCTCTTGCCTTTCCTGTACTCCTCAAATACTTCATTTGCTCCTACCTGCCAATACTTGCTATGCACCTCCTTTTATTTCTTAACCAAGGCCTCAATATCTCTTGAAAACCAAGGTTCCCTAAACCTGTTATTTTAACCATTTATTCTGAAAGGCACATACAAGCTGTGTACTCTGAACATTTCACTTTTGATTCACAACCCACAGATCAGACTTATCCTTTTCCATATTTACTTTGAAACTAAAAACATTATGATGCAAAGTGTTCCTTGACACAAACTTCTGTCACCTGCCATTTCTCATTCCCTAATAGCAGATCAAGTATTAAGCACATTCTTGTTGGGATTTCTACATACTGATTAAGGAAACTTTTCTGAACATATTGGACCAACTGTATCCCATATTGTCCTTTTACAGTATGGGAGTCCCAGTCAATATGTGGAAAGTTAAATCATCTACCGTAACAACCTTCAGTTTCTTGCAACAGTCTACGAACTCTGTACAAATTTGTTCTTCTATATCTTGCGGACAGTTAGGTAGTCCATAATATAGGCCCATTTTGATGATTGAACTCTCCAATTCTTCATTTTCATTGTAACATTCAAGATGATTGTTGATACCTTCAAATTCTTGATAGTCCTTAACTTGTTGAAGTAGTGAAATTGTTTCATTTTCACTCATGGCCATTTCCAGCATCTCCCAAGCCTGAATGCTTAAAACCACAATTAGCAAGGTAGTTCCAAATTGTCCTACTGCTTATCTCTCACCAATTATTAGTGAGAAAAACCACTGCTTTTTGAACACAAACACACATAACTGGTGCTAATTAAAAACTGTTCGCTTCAGCATGGTATGGCTTTTAATGGCCACACGACTGATGCTAGTTAGAAACTTCTGCAGCAGTCTTCTGTCCCATTTAAATGCCATAGTGTCCCAAAGAAGCAAAATGAATCTTGACTATTTTTTGATTGGATTTTATTTTTAAGTGTTGTCCCAAATAATGGCTGCCCTGATTAACCAGAATCCACTGTATTTCACTACAGCCTGCTAATGCAAAATTTGTTGTTGTGTTGCAGGACGTTGCTCTATTTCTTCAGGAGTTCAATGTAACAGGCATTTTATTAGGGATCATTGGTAAATCTAAGTGTCCTCGATTGACGGTAAGTGAATTGTATAGAATGTTCATGGTTAATTCCAGTGTTGTATCTTGCTCTATTATAACCTTACACTGAATTCTGTAGGCAATTGTGCACACTCACATTATTGGGTTTGTTATAGTTTTGTCAGTTTTGCTGTGGCTGAGTAGGTGACTTGGCAATTAAAATACAGTAATGAAGGTAGCTATTATACTATTACTCACAGCATCACGATGTACTTTATAGTGATACTTGCTCCGGTCATGTTAGTAATAATTGTCATTTAAGGGTACAGGTTTCTACTTTATAATAAGATGTAATTCCCTTTTCACTGTTCCATGATTAGCTAATTGGCTGATGCAAAGTGACAAATTGGTATTCAGGATCAGAAAGAAGTCTGGTTTGCCCTTATTACGGAAGCTTTCAGATGGCGATCTTGGCTGGTGCATGATGAGCACCTCTTCAAGTTCTTTCAATAAGCAGATAGTTATGGGCAGAATAATGTCCACTGTAATTATCTTACTGTCAAAGTATCTTCTCTCTGGAGCAATCTTGTCCTTTCAAACATTGATAGGATTATACCCATAAGTGACTCATTAAAAGATCTGGATATAAACTGAATGCCTATCAATCTCATAGCATTTCAATGGAGTAGGCTCCCAGAAGAAAAAGCTGTTTAAAATGAGTCACACATTTATCTCACTGGGAAAATAATGAATGATAACGGGCAAATATTGTATGGGTATTCTGTTTTTGGTGATACTGAAGGTAGATGGTGTTGCCTGAATTTTGTACTATTGCCTAAATTTGGTTACGTGTGTCTCAGGTATGTCCTCTGTGTTATCCTGTGGTAACACATGTCTTTTATATAGTGAAGCACCCTGTGTTTTCTGGGCTTTGCTATTAAAGCTGTCCTATGTATTGAAGTAGTTTGTGAGCAGTTACTAGGCCTGTGGTGATGAAACCTGAGGCCTTGCTGTGGGCAGCCCTGAAGGCCCTTTGACAGTTCATGCTGATGAAGAA
This sequence comes from Hypanus sabinus, assembly GCF_030144855.1. Lineage (NCBI taxonomy): Eukaryota > Metazoa > Chordata > Chondrichthyes > Myliobatiformes > Dasyatidae > Hypanus > Hypanus sabinus. Next base: position 129,312,251 of record NC_082712.1, on the reverse strand, counting down.
TTTTTCAATTGCCTCTAAATATGCCTGATATCAAAGATGTTCTGAAACATTTGAAATACGTATAATTAGAATTAAGTACTTTAAAAGTACATTAAACTGCTTTAAGTTAAAATGAAAATAAAACGTCCCAAATCACTTAACTTTTGAATGGGTTTGTGACTAAATAGGACTTCTCCCTGACCCCTCAGCCCTGGATGATGCAGAATCAGTTTTGAACTTGGTGGTGTGCTCAGTGTGTTCCCTACCTCTGCAAAGTAATGCACAGCTATTGAAGTTACAAATGTGCTGACTTGCAGAAGGACATAGTTGACCTCTTGAGAACAGCTAGCTAAGGTAGGTAAGTATGTCTTGCCCCATTGTCTTTAGGGAGAATAACTGCATTTATACAGATTGTTTTCTTCAGAGATAAATGGTGGAAAAGTTGTATGTATTCTGTAGAAAGAATGGCTATCAACTAGATGGTCATGTCAGACTTATTTTTATCAGTAGTACTGTGAAATTTGATAATATGACTTTTCTTTGAGATTAGGAGATCTGTGTTGGTATCCTGGGCAACATGGTTTGTTACAAGGAAACTTGTCAGTCAGTCACCAACAATGATAATCTTGTGTAAGTACTGGTAGGCTTACAGTGCTGCATTTTATTGCAACACGTCACTAATATTATTAATTCTTGCTGTCATAATGGGCTTTTGGGGAAACTGGATAAACCATCATTTTAGTGCATCCAATTCCCTTCCTGTGTTCCTGTCTCCTTATATACAAAGTATATCAGGTAAGGTATTTCTGATAAATGGAAGCCTTATGGAATGATTGATTGTACACCAAATAAATTGTTCTTTACTTTTCAGCAGTCATATACAAGTCACTTTATTTTAGAAGTAACATGAACTGCATGGGGTTGTATTGCAGATATCCCCCCCAAAAAAAAGCCTTTTACATTATGTTCAATAAATTCTGCTACTGTTGTCCAGTTGAAAAACGTCATTAAATTTGGTTGTGTTGTAAGGATTTCCTTCATGGTTGCATTATTTAAAACAAAAATACTTTGTGAAAACAACTTAACGTGTAAATAATTAAAAAATCTCAACTTATCCACTTTTGGGACAAAGCTTCAGATCCTGCCCAGATAGGAAAGATGTTTTGTACCATTCTACGAGTTAAGAGATTGAGTTGTCTAAATCCATTTACTAGTAGGTATGTTATGCAGAATAAAAGATGCACAAGCAATTTAGCATGGGCTTGGGAAATTGCAGTGCTTACCCATCATCTGAGTGAATGTTGTGACACAATGTTGGGATGGAATAGAAGGATCTGTAATCCTAATTTATTCTCTTTTGTGGCATCTGGGAGTTCCTGGTGGCAAGTGTATAGTGACAATTGCATCTAATTGGTTGATCTTGAAGAGTACAGAAGTATTAATAGTGACTGTTTCAGTGTGTGGTATGACACACTGAAATAGACTCAATGTGCTGACTAATTGAGCGTGTGCCATATTAAATTCAATGAATCTACATAATCTTACAGGACTGTGGCGTATTAACCTAGTCAGGCTGGCATTCTATAATATTGCACTTCCAGTTTGAGAAATGATACATAGAAGCACTGCATTTTGCATGTAGTTGACAAAACATGCCTGACTTGGCGTTTCAACTTGATGGGATGACTCTGTTCTGCACAGGCAGGAACTCCCTTTCAGAGAAATGCAAAGGAGATTAAATCTGTGCGTACTGTACATTAACAAAGGTTGATGCACAAACTTTTAAATGCTGGCCACATTATCTGCTCAGGAAGTTTACTGTTGTGTTCATCACCACTGTCTACGTACATACCCGCCGAGCTCGAATGCCAAAGATGCACTGGGAGTGCTTTACATTCTCATCAACATTTTACAAAACAAGCAACTAGACAGTCCCTTCATAATTTCAGGAGATTTCAAGCATGTTAACCTGCAGGACATTTTACCCAAATTCCACCAATATGTTACCATGGCCATTAGGGGATCAGACTAGACCATGTATATACAAACACACATAGTACTTACAAAGCCATCCCACACTCTCATCTTGGCCTCTCTGACCACATCTCCATAATGTTAATCCCAGCATACTGACTGTGCTGAAAATGAAGAAACCAATCAAGAGGACCATCACTGTAATCTCTATGCTTCAGGACCACTTTGAACGGATTAACTGGCAAATGTTTGAGGCATGCAAGACAGCGCCTGCCACGAAAGCTACCTCCCTCCCAGGTAAACAACCTCCATCTGTAACAGCTGTAGATGTGAAAAGGAATCCGCAGAGAGTAAACCCCTTTAAAGCAGCTGGGCCAGACAACATCCCAGACAGAGTACTCGGGGAGCTCGCTGACACCTTCACAGACATCTTCAACACTTCACTCATTCAGGCTGCTTGAAATCAGCCACTATAATCCCTGTACCAAAGGACTCTACACATTCAGAACTAAATGACTTCTGACCATTGGCACTGATATCAATCGTCCTGAAGTACTTTAGACAGCTGATAATGGCACTTATCAAAACATTTGTTCCTGCCTCATTGGACACTCACCTATATGCTTATTGACAAAACCACTCTACAACAGATGCCATAGCATCTGTCATTAATCTGGTCCTGACACAACTAGGAAACAAGAAAACTTGTGTCAGAATGTTGTTTCTGGATTTTAATTTGGCATTCAACACTATTTTACCACAGACCCAGGTGAAAAAACTCCTATTCCTCTGTCTATATACACAAGTGGGTGTTGGACTTCCTAACCAACAGATCTCAGATAGTCAGGATGCAGAACAGCTCCTCTCTCCCCATGATCCTCAACATGGGTCCCCCCCCCACCCCCCACCAGGACTGTATACTGAGCCCATTGCTGTACACTTTCTTCACACTTGACTGCATGGCCAAACACGCGATCAGTCACATCATCACTGAGCATACCTACATGAAACATTGCTGTATAAAAGCAGCATCCATCGTCAAAGATCCTCACCACCCAGCCGTGCTTGTTTCTCATTGCTACCATCAGATAGAACGTATAAGTGCTTCAGGACTTGCACCACCAAGTTTAAGAACAGTTACTACCCTTCAACCATCAGGCTCTTGAACAAAATAGGATAACTAAACTCATTCTACTTCTGGCATTCCCACAATCAGTGATCTCACTTTAAAGAGTTTTTATCTTGTTACTTCATACTCGTTTTTTATTTATATCCGCATTTGCCCAGTTTGATGTCCATTGATCCTATTGACAGTTACTGTTCTATAGATGTACTTAAAAAAAAAGAATCTCAGTGTTGTATGTGGTGACAGGTATGGACTCTGATAATAAGTTTTACTTTGAACTTTGAAATTTGCCGATGACACGATAGTAGCTCTTCACCAACAATGATGAGGTAGCCTACAGAGAGGAGGTGACTTGAAGCCTGGTGCCAGGCAAATAATTACTTCCTCATTGTCAACAAGACAAAGGAGATGGTTATCGGCTTCAGGAGGACTTGCATCCCTCTTTACTTTGGGGACATAGCAATGAAAGCTGCAAGCAGTTTAAAACTCCTGAGAGTTAACAGCAAACTTAACCTCTCATGGTCCCAGAACACATCCTACACAGTCAAGACAGCTCACCAACACGTCTACTTTCTGAGGGGGCTGAGAGAGCTGGACTTTGCACATCTATATTTGTGTTATTTACAGATGCACAGTGGAGAGCGTCCTAACAAACTGCATCACTGTTTGGTATGGAAACTGAACTATGGAAGATGGGAAGGCTCTGCATTGGTTTGTCAGACCTGCACAGTGCATTACTGGCACCAGCCTACCTGCCATCAAAAATGCTGGGAAAGGGCCAGTAACATCATGAAAGATCCCACACACCCTTCTCATAACTGCTTGTCCCACTCCCATCTGGGGTGGGGGGTGGGGGGGCTATGTAGCATCCACGCCAGGACGACCAGACTTAAAGACAATTATTTTCCCCAAGCTGTAAGACAGATCAACACCTCCACTCAATAACTCTACCACTACTTTATTATTTCTTATCAGTCACCTTATGTACAGCCTAGTGTCACTTTGTAGACATATAATCAATCTATATAAGCTATCTTATGTATTTGTTTTGTGGGTTTTTTAGTATTATTGTGTTCTTTATCTTTTGGTTTTTTTTGTGCTGCATCGGATAGGGAATAATAATTAGTTAATTTCCTTACACTTGTGGACAGGAAATTGCATTAAACAATCGTGAATCTTGTTTATTTTGAAGCTACCTCTTTGTTGCTTTGGATCTGAGTTGCTTTTTGCAATCAAGAAGCCAAGGTAGCAAAATGAGCCTAGCATTGCCTTTGATGTTAAATTCATTTACATAAAATTATATGCTCCTTTGATTTGAAGTTAAGGGGTCTTAACTGATGGTCTGTTTCTTACATGTTCCACAGAGAGGTGCTACTGTTGCTACTGGGAGATTCTGACCCACCAACTCTCTTGGAGACCAGCAGGTAGATAGCTGTATGTTGCTGTATTATTCTGAGTATTAGAGTTGCAGAGATTGTATGTTGCTTAATTACTTGATAGCTGAATAATTTTTTACAAACAAGAAAATCTGCCTCTCACCCTACCCCTCACTTTCTGTTTTCCACGGGGATCACTCCCTACACGACTCCCTTGTCCATTCATCCCTCTCCACTGATTGTCCTCCTGACACTTCTCCTTGCAAGTGGAACATGTGCTACACCTGCCTCTACAGTACCACCCTATGTATTATTCAGGGCTCCAAATAGTCCTTCTAGGTGAGTCTGTTGCAGTCATATACTGTGTCTGGTGCTCCTGGTGTGGCCTCCTGTGAGACCCATTGTAGATTGGGAGACTGCTTTGCCAAGCACCTATGCTCCATCCACCAGAAAAAGTGGGATCGCCCAGTGGCCACCCATTTTAATTCCACTTCCCATTCTCATTCCGAGATGTCAGTCCATGGCCACCTCTTCCCACTCTTTACTTCACCCCTCCTTCTTCAGATTTCACCTATCACCTTATGTTTCTTCCTCCCCTCCCTCCACCTCCTGACTCTGACTCCTCATCTCTTTTTCTCCAGTCCTAATGAAAGGTCTTGGCCCAAAACTTTGACTATATTATTTTCCATAGATGCTGCCTGGCCTGCTGCATTCATCCAGTATTTTGTGTGTGTGTGTTACTTGAATCATTTCTTAAGTTACTTTTGCACATTGGACCCAGTGTCTGACTGCTCTGAATCTGTTTGCAGGTTGTTTTATATTTTCAGTTTCAGGATCTTGGTATTGCAGGCAAAGCCAGAATTTATTCCCCACCGCTAATTACTTCTGGAAGGTGATTGTGAGCCCTGATCTTGAATCATTGAAATCCTTCTGGCAAAGATATTTTCACAATGCTGTAGGTAGGGAGTTCCAGGATTTAAACCCAGTGATAATGAAGGGCTGGGGGTATTTCCAAATCAGGAGGCGTGTGTCTTAGAGAGAACTTGGAGGAAGTGGTGTTTTCATGTGCCTCCAGCCCTTATCCTTAATCAGATTCAGATTTAATTATCACATGTACATCAAAACAATGACTGAAATGTGTTGTTCATGTGTTAACAGCACACAAGGATGTGCTGTTGTGGGTAGCCCGTAAGTGTTGCCACACATTCTGGCACCAACGTAACGTGACATTGATGTCCAGCAGAACAACACAATCAAGAACACAAAGTTTGTGGGTTTGAGAGGTACTGTTGAAGTACCCTGGGCATTTAAAAAGTGGTAAACTCTGTAGCCACTTTCAACCAGAGCTGAAGGGAATAAATGATTAGAGTTGATGAAACACTATTCAAGTAGGCTGCTTTGCCCTGAATGTCAAATTACTTGAGAGTAACATACTCATTCTAACAAGTGGAGAATATTCTGTCACACTTCTGGATTGTTCCTTGTTGATCATGGAAAGGCCTTTGGGTGTTGGGGGTGAGTCACTTGACACAGGATACCCAGTCTGTGACCTCTTCTTAAGCCATTGTATTTATGTGACTGGTGCAGCTGAGTATCCAATTAATGGGACCAGCCCCCTCACCCTCCCTGGGATATTAAAGATAAGGGATTTGGCAATGCCATTGCCACTATGTTTTTCAACTTGTGGAAGCAGCCGTGATTTATTCATTGCAAGTAGTTGATGGTTTTTATTGATAATGGTTCACACAAAAATTCTGAGAAATATAAAAGTGACTGCACTATAAAATTGTTATGCACATCCACAGTGAAATTAAATTCCTTCCTTTTAGTAGATTGTCTGCACCTCTGAGCTTTGCAGAGATCTTTGTAGAGAAATGTGATGTTTACACATTTACCATTAATTACAGTAGGCTGAAATAGTAGGATGCATTGACAGAAAAAGTGGCCTTTCCACGATGGTAAATAGTAAGGTAACCATTTCTCTTTGGCAGGTTAATACTAACCTGTCTTTCTCAGCCAGATGTTGCCACCATCTGGGTTGACCGAATCCGTAAGCAACCTGCTGTTCGGGACAATGTGTGCTTCATAATGCAGAGCTCCACAAATGGTAAGTGGTTGTTACTACATGCACACAAACTAGCAAGAAAGAATGCAAAGGAAGAATTCATTATCATTAGTCTTGTTTTTAGTTTCTCACAGCTTAGGAAAGAATATACACCCTTGGCTGAGATTTTCAGAGTGGGGTGGTAAAATAGTTGTTCAATAGGAGAATATGATGCATTATTTAGATGCATTTGAAATTGTAAAGTGGAGAAGGATGGTCTAGTGCAAGTTTTGCTTGAGAAATTTGCAGCATCAATGACCTGTAGGAGCTGATCAGCTGTGGTTCAATGGTATTGCCCAGTCACTATTATGTTTACATTTTAATCCACATACCACAAAATCTAAGCTGATATTTTGGTGGAGTGCAATGTTAGAGTGATTTCTTTTGAAAGTTGTGTCTAAGTCCAAGCTGCCTCCTCACATGAAACACAGCGAGGAAATTCTGCCGTGTCCCTCAGGCGGTACCTAGAGGTCATCGTTGTATGTGAGACGTCTTATGGGTGATCAAATTGATGCAGTTCTTTCGTTACATCATTTATATAATTCTTGCACTACATCATTGACTGAATTTCAGAAGTACTTCACTGGCAAAGTGTTTGGGATATCCTATGAAAGATATTGTTTAGGTTCAAGTTTTTCCTGAATGAGTGGGTAAAAGAATGATGAATGAAGTTTAATGTGGGGAAGCGTGAGGTTCTGCACATTGGTAACTGAAATCAAAAGGTACATTATTATATAGGTGGAGAGAAGCTGCAAGTGAGTGAAGTACAGAGGGTTCTAGTGCTTGAGTCACGAAAAGCTAGCAGGCAGGTGCAAGTAGTTCAACCCTTCTCAACCCCATTCACCTGCCTTCTACCTGTAACCTTTGACATCCTTGAGTTAACCTTTGAGTTAATGTATATTGACTTGTTTTATTGCTGATGTAAAGTATTGTTGAACCATCTCCTGGCATGCTGCTTTCAGTTTGGGTACCCCTTTTTAAAAAAAAAGATACAGTAACATTGGAGGCTGTACAAAATGGTTTCACCAGGCATAACATGGTTTTCTTTCCAGGAGAGACTAAGTAGTTTGGACCTGGATTCCTTGGCGTTCAGAAGAATGAGGGGCAACCCAGTTCAAATATATAAGATCTTCAGGGGGCTTGACAAGTTTTCAGTATTGGGATAGCTAGAACAAGAGGCCATTATTACAAGATAAAGGGCCAGCCATTTAAAACCATGTAGAAATCTCTTCTTGCAGAGGATGGTGGATCTCTAGAATTCTCTGCTCAGCACTGGTGGAAGCTAGATCTTTAAAGGTATTTAAAGTGGAGGTGGATAAATATTTCTTGCATCAAAGGATGGAGGGGTATGGGACAGAAGAGGAGCTGAGGCCACTATCTACCAGTCACAATCATATTAAATAGTGGAACAGCTTTGAAGAGTCTAATAGTTTATCCCTGCTTCTATTTCTCTGAAGATGTAGAATCCTTATGGGTAGAGATAAGAAACTGCAAGGGTTAAAAAAAAGCTTTGACAGGAGTTATATACAGGCCTTCGAGCAGTAACCTAGATGTGGGATACAAATTACAACAGGAGATTGAAAAGACATTTAAAAAGGGCAATGTTACAATAGTCATGGGGATTTCAATATGCAAGTAGATTGAGAAGATTGAGAAACCTGAATCCCAAGAGAAGGAATTAGAGTTGACTTTTTAGAGCAACTTGTCGTTAAGCCGACTAGGGGTAAGGCAATTCTGGATTGGTTGTTGTATAAGGAACCAGATTTGATTAGAGAGGTTAAGGTAAAGGAACCCTTAGAAGGCAGTGATCATAATACAATGGAATTCACTTTGTAGTTTGAGAAGGAGAAGATAAATCAGTTATATTAGTAGTACAGTGGGGCAAAGGGAATTGCCAAGGCCCGAGAAAGAATCTGGCCAAAGTTGATTGGAAGGCTACACTAAAAGGGATGATGGCAGAGCTGCAATGTTGGAGTTCTAGGAACAATTTGGAAGGCATATGATAGAGTCATCCCAAAGACGAAGTATTATTCTAAAGGGAGGATGAGCAACTGGCTGACAAGCAAAGCCGAACGATAGTATAAAAGCAAAAAATTTTTTGCTAAAATTAGTGGGAAGTTGGAGGATTGTGAAGCTTTTCAAAACCAGCAGAAGGCAACTAAAAAACATTAAGGAAAAAAAAGATGAAATATGAAGATAAGCAAGCCAGTAATATAAAAGAAGATGCCAAAAGTTTTTTTCAGATATATAAAGAGTAAAAGAGAGGCGAGAGTGGATATTGGATCACTGGAAAAGAACACCGGAGAGATAGGGAAGAAAGGAAATTATAGGCTAGTTAGCATGACTTCAATGATTAAGAAGATGTTGGAGTCCATTATTAAGGATGAGGCTTCAGGATACTTGAAGAAACATGAAATAGGCTGAAGTCAAGGGGAAATCTTGCCTGACAAATCTGTTGGAATTCTTTTGGAACTAACAGTTGGATAGACAAAGGAGAGTCAGTGGATGTTGTTTACTTGAATTTTCAGGCGGCCTTTGACAGGGTGGTACATGTGAGACTGCTGAACAAGATAAGAGCCAATGGTATAACAGGAAAAATGCTAGTATGGGTAGAAGATTGGCTGACTGGTAATAGGCAAAGAGTGTGAATAAGGGAGGCCTTTTCTGCTTGGATACCTGTGACTAGTGAGGTTCTGCAGAAGTCAGTGCTGGTACTGTTTCTTTTCATGTTATATGTCAGTGATCTGGATGATGCGATTGGTTACTACTGTGGCTAAGTTTGTAGACATGATCGGTGGAGGGACAGGTGGTGTTGAAGCAGAGTCTGCAGAACGACTAGAACAGATTAGGAGAATGGGCAAAGAGGTGGGAGATGGAATAGAGTGTAGGAAGATGTATAGTGATGCATTTCGTAGACTGAGTAAAGGTGTAGACTTATTTTCTAAATGGAGCTAATTCAGAAATCAGGCATACAAACAGACTTTAGAGTCCTTGTATCAGATTCCCTAAAAGTTAACTTGCAGCTGAGTTTGTGATAAGGAAGGCCAAAACAATGTTAGCATTGATTTCAAGAGGACTAGAATATAAAAGCAAGGGTGTAATAATGAGGCTTTATAAAGCATTGGTCAGACTGCACTAGAAATATTGTAAGCAGGTTTGGGCTCCTTATCTGAGAAAGGATGTCCTAGCACTGGAGAGAGTCCAGAGGAGGTTCGCAAGAATGATCCCTGGAATGAAATGGTTAACATATGAGGAGTATTTAATGGCCCTGGACCTGTACTTGTTGTTTAGAAGAATGAGGGAGGGATCTCATTGAAACCTACTGAATATCGAAAGACCTAGGTAAAGTAAATGTGGAGAGGTTATTTCCTTTAGTGGGGAAATCTAGGACCTGAGGGCCACAGCCTCAGAATTCAAGGACATCCCTAGGATACCCATGTAATTGAGTATACTCACAGCAGAAGTTTAAATGTACCTCCGATTGATAGGTTCTTGATTAGTAAGGATGTCAAAGGTAGAAGGTGAGGGAATGAGGTTGGGAGGAATAATAAATCAGCTATGATGGAAGGGTGGAGCAGGCTCGATGGACCAAATGGCATAATTCTGCTCCTACATTGTATGGTCTTAATAGTCGTGTTCTTCTCTGCACAGTGGTGTTATCACATGTGGTTTGGTGTGTGATTATCAGATCTTAACATTTCTAGGTTATCGTTACCATATGCTGACCAAGACTGTTGAGTGCAGTTGCAATGGAGTAATTTGACTCAGGAAGTTTTGTAAAACTCATATTTTTTGTTTTTGATTTGTTGCTAGCTGACTTGTTGGGAAAGATCGGTGAGGTGGTTGATAAACTCTTTGACTTAGACAAGGAGCTCATGCTGAGCTGGATCACAGAGTCAAAGGAGTTGCCTGATGCACAAGCAACAGAGCAGGAAAAAACAGCTGAGATTTCATTGGTCCCTTGTTTACTGGAAGCAGCCAGTCAAGTCAGGTAAGTCTTCAGAATATGAATTTATCCCCTTGTCTAGAGCAATAAGACATTTCTACAAACTCAGTAATAGTTGGTTCCTTTGTGCATTTAGGGTAAATACCCATTTAATTTAATGGAGGGTCCCAAATTGGAAACTTGCAAGGTGGAAACAAAAATTTGAAAGAGAAACAGACACTGTTGGAAACATTACAAAGTGATACCATTTGTTGACTGTTGCCAGGCATCGTTAAAGGCGAGGAAACAAAGTGAACACTTTGGGTTGATGACCTTTACTAGAACTGAGAAAAGTTTAAAAGAAAACCAAAAGAAATTTCAAGATGCAAAGAAGGGGAACATGTGGAGAGAACAAAGGGAGTGTTGCAATAGGATGAAGACCAAGAAACATTGGACATTCTGTGTCTTTCAGTGAGGGAAGTGTCTCGCATGACCGACCCAATGCAACAAAATTTATTGACTGTTACCAACTCAGATATTGTGGAAGAAGCATAGCTATGCCCTTTGTCTACATTTTTTTGACACTAATAGTGAGAAAATAATGTGCTGCAGGCCTGTGAAAGAAGGTCCCCATGTGAGCATTGACCTTCTATCTGTGTAAGTAGTGCATTATCATCAGCATAAGGATGTCTCTGATAAGGTTTTCATTCTGAACACATTGATAAACTTTGCTTCATCTTATATGAAAATAGATCTGTCCATGTCTGCAGAAAAATTCAGAACCACAGGAAGAAAAGCATGAGTCTGGACTAAAACGTAGCTCTTTCATTCCATTCTTTATCGCAAAACTCTGTGAAGCTGTCCCTTTTGCCATCGGTGTACTACATGAGATATCTATGGATTTTTGCCATTTTACCCAATACAACATATCCCTTAATTCTAAAAGAAATGTAAGATGTAAAGCTGACAAAGGCAATTTAATGTAATCTAGTAATTGATTAGGTTATTCCTGTAACTTCGGATTACTTGTTACAATAGAAATCACTGCACGATTCCAAGGTAACACTTGGCCCTGCCATTACTAAAATTACACCTCAGCAATCTGCAGATGGTGAAGTACCTGCTGGACAGAACTATCAAATGATTTACTGGGTAAAGCACTTTTCTAAGGTATACATGCATGTGATGTATCTCTTACAGTTTGTGCTTGATGCTTTTCCGCAATTATGTGTCATGGATGAACTTGTATAACCTTTTGCTCGAGCTTGGAACTACTGTGGATTTGTTTGCTGATACAAAGTTAGTTATCAAAGATAAAATCGTAACTGATTCTTTTTAAAATAGAGGAAGATCTTCACCAGAGTGTGTTCCAAGACATCTTCAATCTCTCATTGCTGTAATTGCTACAAAAGTAGAGCAGGGTGAGCTGCCTCATCAACTATCACCTGATACCATTCACATTTACTGTGATGAAATGCTTAGAAAGTTGGTCATAGTTAGAATTAACTCTTCCCTAAGCAAGGACTTGGACCCACTGCAGTTTGCCTCTACAGTGGACACAATCTCACTGGCTCTCCATTTGGCTTTGGAGCATCAAGACAACAGCAATACATATGTCAGGTTGTTGTTATCAATTATAGCTCAGCATTCAACACCATCATTCCCTCAAAGCCTGGGCTTGTGTACCTCTCTAACAGGATCATTGACTTAACCATTGGGAGACTGCAGTCAGTGTGTATTGGTAATAACATCATCTCCTCGCTGACAGCACAGGCGCATCTCTAAGGATGCATGCTCAGCCCACTGTTCTGTCTATGCTCGTAACTTTGTGGCTAGGCACAGCTCAAGCAGCATCTATAAATTCACTGATGATACAATTGTTAGCAGAATCTCAGGAGTGAGATAGATTGGTTGTTTGAGTGTTCTCGCAACAACAATCTCTCTCTCTCTCTCAGCATCAAAAAGTCAGGTGAACACATCTAGTCTTATGAGAGGTTAGCAGAGAAAAGGATGAGCAGTTTCAACTTGCAACGGGTCAGAGTACACATTAATGTAATTACAAAGAAAGCATGCCACTTCATTAAAAGTTTGAGGAGATTTGGTATGTCTAGACTCTTGGAAATTTTCACCGATGGTGGAGAGCTGTCTGACTGGGTGCATCACCGTCTGCTTTAAAGGCACTAATTCACAGGATCAAAAGAGGGATGCAGACTCAGCCATTCCATTGTGGGCACAAGTTTCCTCAACGTCGAGGAATCTTCAAGAAGCAGTACCTCACTATCCTTCACTATCCTGATCATGGTATTACTACCATCATGGAGGAGGTACAGAAGCCTGAAGACCCATTATTTTAAGAACAGCTTCTCTCTGCCATCAGATTTCTGAAAGGTCCATGAACCTATGAGCACTATCATCTTTTGAATGATTTTTATTGTAAATTTTGTAATTATTGTCTTACAGTGCACTGCTGCTGCAAACCAACACATTTCACCATATATGTCAGCTATAATAAATTTGATTCTGATTACTACTTTCTACAGAAAGAAATTGAAGCAAACATCATGTTGTATAAAACCAAGATTATTTGGGAAGATTCGCATCAATTACTCCTTACTGTCACTGAGAAAAGAATTTTAAAAGGCTCCTAATAATTGACATTGTTACCATTAAAGATGGTTAAATATGTTTTTTGAAATTGGTCTCAGGTTGGACTCCTGCAATCTTATCTATGCTGTGTGAGATCTGGGAGTTTTGTGATAATGCTTGAAATTGAAAGCATTCCATTTCCCAGGACCAACATGATAGTTTTTTTTACTTGGTATCCATCAAGATGAGTAAAGAGCTGAAAGTTGCAGATGGTAGGAGAACAAAATTTCACAGGGTTTATGCCAGACTGTTCATCAGCTCTGAGAGATCTTGGAAGATCAGTGGCTGGTTTGGAAAACTGCAAGTTGGAAAGCTGCATGTAGAATGTGAAATTTGGATGGATGTGTAATGAATGTTTTGGGTAATAGAATAATTAGAATAATAATGTTTCAATCTATTTACAAACTTTGTGGTTTCTGCAAAATGCACCAGGTACAGGCTAGCATTGTTTGACCTCATCGCATTTTCCTTTTGTTTAGGTCAGACAGCATTGAGGGGCTTGAGGTTTACATTCATATTTTGCAACTTCTCACTACAGTGGATGAAGGAATTCAGGCAATAGGTAAATTGTTTATTTTGTACATTCTTAACTATAATTCTTTTGCAGTCTAGTATTCAGAATTTTTAAAAAAAGCAATGTAATTTCACTTTATATTGAAGGTGCTTCATGAACATCCCTTTGACACTAAATAATGTGCATTCTTCCTATTCAGCCTGTTATGGTGTACAAGTTTGTGCAGTCTCTTGTTATAGCTACGCCTTTCACTTGAGATTAAAAGAATGAGAAGGAATCTCAGAAACTCCTAGAGGTTGTCTTCTACAATTAAGACCATAAGACATAGGAGCAGAATTAGACCACTTGGCCATTGAGTCTGCTCTGCCATTCCATCATGGCTGATTTATTACAGGTTTCCCCCCACTATCCGAAGATAGAGCGTTCCTATGAAACCTTTCGTAAGCCGAAATGTTGTAAAGTGAAGAAGCAATTACCATTAATTTATATGGGAAAAATTTTTGAGAGTTCCCAGACCCAAAAAATAACCTACCAAATCATACCAAGTAACACATAAAACCTAAAATAACACGAACATATAGTAAAAGCAGGAATGATATGTTAAGTATACAGCCTATATAAAGTAGAAATATTTTATGTTCAGTGTAGTTTCACTTATAAAAACCGGGAAGACAGTGAGCTGAAATCAATTTGGAGAAAAAAAAATCAGCACATACATGCATGCACACACAACTGCCTGCACGAGGTTTCACAATCATAGTAGTCTTTCTTGGGGTAAACACACATATAAAGCGGGCGTCTTTTTTTCATAAAAGTGAAAATCCTCTTTGGTTAGCAAAATCAGGTACTAATGTAGGACTTTCGTAACAGTGAGCTGTTGTAAAGCAAACATTCGAAAAAAGGGGGCCGCTTGTATTCCCCTCAGCCTGAGTTTTGAATATACCCAATGACTTGGCCTCCACAGAAATCTGTGGCAATGCATTCAACAGATTAAACACCCTGTGGCTAAAGAAATTCCTCATCTTTGTTCTAAAGGGACATCCTTGTATTCTGAGCTTGTTGCCTGTAGTCCTAAACTCCCCCACTACAAGATATATTCTCTCCATGTTCAGCAGGTCTAGGTCTTTCTCTATTAAATAGGTTTCAGTGAGATCTCCTGTCAATCTTCTGATCTCCAGCAAAGTACAGGCCCAGAGTGGAACCATCAATCTCTCCTCATATGTTAACTCTTATTCCTGGGATTATTCTCATGAACCTCTCTGGATCATCTCCAATGCCAACACATCCTTTCTCAGATAAGAGAACCAGAACAACTCACCATATTCCATGCATTCTGACCAATGCTTTATAAAGGCTCAGAATTTCTTCTTGATTTTTGATGGAAGATAGAACTTAGTTACTTTTTAAAGAGAAAATGTCAAACAAGATGTTTGTTTAAAAAAAAAGTGGGTATTTGGAAAAACTGCTGGACAGATTTTACTTTTCAAATGATGTCTGAAGCAGAATTCTGTTTGCTAATTGCATTATTATGAATATTTCTTGTAGTTAATCCTCCAGACAAAGGAGGAGCTACCTGGACTCTACTGAATGACATAGTTTGCACTGACCTTTGCCAGGATGATGACCCATCGATTTTCATAGAGGAGCAGGCAAGTGTGCTGTCCTCTGCTCTGGCTATCCTATCAGCATTATTTGCTTCACACGTAGAGAAATACAGCGAGATTGAGCAAAGTGAGTACAGCAACTTCTGGGAATGATTGAGATTGGGATTTGCAGGGAACATAATCCAACCCTTGTATCTTGTGAACATTTATGATATTGTTCATTGAGATTGTCAGGCATTAATTAAAGTGAAAATGTAGGCTTATTATTTCAGAACAAACCAATATTACTTTGTTCACTTAAATACAGTTTCCTCCTGAATCCTTGTAAACTCTTGCAGTTACCCGAACTTCTAATTGGTATGGGTTTAACAACCAGATGCAGGGCATCCAAAAGTGAGTTAATTGCTCTAATGTAACTGTATCATTTTGATAAATTTAGATTGATTGGGACAAGTCCAATTAGTTGTGAATGCTTATTTCAACAGGCTAAAAATACTGCCTGAAGTACAATACCAAAGTATGAATAGACAACAATGAGCAATTTGTGTGTAGAATATTGTTATCAAATTACATATCATTTGGGTTGGTAGGTGGCTGAGCATAGATTAAAACATTTCATTTTAATTATTTCATTGCCATGCCACCTAATTAAAATCATTCAACGGGTTTGTTCAAATGTTCTCTTATAAGAATGTTCTTTTAAAAAAAAAAGTAGTAAACATAGGAAATAACTTGTATGCTAAGACCATGTGCTTCAATGTGTTGGATTCTGATTTTTTCGATCAAAGGTTCCTTTGGAAGTCAAGAAAAAAGCATGAAATGTGTTGCTTCACAATTGTTTATTAAGTTCTAAGGGAACAAAGCAATTGGGAATGTAGAATAGCAAAAGTCTAGTAGCTTAGAACAAGGAAATGGAAAAACTAAAGATGGTGGGCCAACGTGCTCAGCCCTTCTTATACCATAGATGAGATCATATACCATGATATCTATACCACAGCTAATTCCATTCAAATTTGTAGATTACAGTTAACCAGTCAAGTAGCCCATATTCATATAATGTGATTTCAAAGAAGCATTCAGAATGCAACAATGAATTGTGACCACTAGGGGGACACACTGAATGATTGCATGTATGTAGGGAATTACACAAGATACAAGTAGGCATAAAAGTTAAACTGCAAAGAAAACAGCATTTATGCAGTCTAATCCAACATCCCCCCCTTAGATTCTAAATCACAATTTGGAATCTTTATAAAAAAAATTTCAGAGGTATAAAAACTTGTGTTATCGGCATTAAGTATAAAATAATCAAAAACTACCCAAGTTATGGAAATAATCAAAAGGTATTAATGAGATTATATCGTTGTTAGTTTGAACTACTCTATTAATGATCACCTGTAAGCAAGTAAAGAAGCTGTAAATTTTGTTAAAGCATATCAGGAGAAATATTAGTACTCACTGTAAGCAGGGATAATTGGCAAAAATATAACAACAACAACTAATATTAGAATAAACTTTATAATGTCTGGTAGCTGTCAACTCTGCAGAAGTCTTCTGGCTGGTAGTAATTTGCTCACTGTAGCCCAGCAGTATAGGCAATGAGTCAGAGGTTACCCGCACATTAACCACAGTGCTTGTTGTCCTTGTCATACACCACTTTAGGTTTCTTGCAATGGCTGGAACGTATTCACTTATTTTTATCTTCTACTTTCACTGCAGAGTTAGTAATTAACAGCACTTGATAAGGACCTTCCCATCAAGCTCCAGTGCTCCTTTTGCAGATTCTTAATAAGGACCCACTCACCAGGAATCAGGGTGTGTCCTCCCTCTGTTGGATCACTCCAAGCAACAGAAACCTGTTGAGAAACAGACTGGACAGCTTGGGTTCATTTCACACAATAGTTAACTAAACTGTCTTTCATAATGTGTACTTCAGTCTGACTGAGATGGAGGGCTCAGGGTGATATCCCTGTATCACCATGAAAGGACTTAATTTAGTTTTCTTGTTTGGGGTTGCCTTGATGCTGCAAAAAACCATGGTACGCCTTCTTCATGGTACTTCATCAGTCATTGCTTGATATTTCTATTAATCCGTTTTCTGATGACTCTGGGTGATATAGACAGTGAAAAGACCATTCAATGTTCATCAGTCAACATATTTCCTGATAAACACTCTCAGAGAAATGTGTACCTTTATGTGACATGGCAACCCCCATCTGAGATAGTCCTTGATCAGAATTTTTGCTATGTGTGGCAGAGGCTTTCTTTGCTCGAATATCTTCCACCCACCTTGAAAACTTGTCCACTATTACCCAGTATACCTGAGTATCCTTGACACTCTGGAAAAATATCGTGGTCCACCTGTATGTGTAAAACTTAGACCATATGCGGGAGCACTTAATTATGGTAGCTTTTCCACTGCTCAAGAAGTTATTTTCTAGCATGTCATACATCTTTCAAATGTTTGTCAAGCTTGTGTCCTGAACTTTGGATTCCACCACCAATGGGAAAATCTGTTAATCATCTTTTCCACTCCAAGGGAGTGTCTCTGCTGTGCCAGTTAAGGAAACAATGTAGTTGGAGTTTCTAGTCTACGAATAGTGCCATACTTCCATGCCCCATCACTGTTTACCTTCTCCTGGTTTAGAGCATTGAGCTTGAATCTCTCAAATATCTTGTATGTTCATCTGTGATACAGAGTACAAGTTTGTTTCAATAACTGTATTTGTTGGTTCTCTGCCCATGGTCTCGGAACTTAATTCCTTCACCTTTTTTTTTTGCTTCTTTTATTTCTTTGACCCCATTCTCCTTGCTGCCCTTTTTGCAATTTCATCCCGAATGCATTTCCATGGCTTTCCATTATAGTCATCTTAGAGTGGCTTTTACATTTTAATACGGCAACTCCTGACAGCAATTGTATCTTGTACTAGTTCGCCATTCTTGATTGGGGTTCCTACAGCCATAAGAAATCACCTTTGTCTCCATAGGTTTCCAAAATCATGAACAACTCAAATCACGTTGAAAATCAGTGAAGGTATTAGCTGATCTTCCTTCTGCTAACTTATAGACTTCAATCAGAGCTTTCAGTTCTGGCTATTGCGCAGAGGCACCAGGAGCCATGCTTCCTGATGCCAGCTCTTTAGTTCCAGAAACAACGCCCCATCCAGTCATCTGAATTCTTCCCTCAGTTATTGAGGAGCCATCAGATCTGGGTTCAATACAAGCATTTCTTTGTAATAAACTGCTTCTTCATGGCACGTTATTATTCTGACACAGTCATGGTCATCATAGTCTTCCATGTCTGATGGTAACAGTTTGCTGAACTCGCTCATTGAATGATGATATGATGATATCAGGTGTCTCAAGCACCACTTGGACCACTGGGCAGTTGTTACTTGAACATTTCTATTCAGCCAGTACAGTGTGTACTGAGTGTAGACATCAAACATTTAAAACTTGATCAAGCATGATGCTAGAAATAACTGTGATTGTCTGCACTACTCATAAACATGAACCCCAACCTAATGCTACATTATCCAATTTGGCAGAGTAATTGCCAACAGGGTACTGTCGGTCTCCATGCTCTTGAGTTAACTGTGTCCAGGATTCCTAAGGCAGGTGCAGTGCACAATTTCAACTTTAAAGTTTGAAACACTTTCACTTGTTTGTCTTTAAGAGTCACGGGGTCATCTGTATGCTTACTGTCCTTCAGCAGATTGTTCAGTGGTTTGGTAGTTTCAGCATATGAATGGACCCAAGCTCTGTTGTAGTTACACAAACCCAGAAACAATTGGAGTTGCTGGACTGTTGTAGGTGGTTTTGCTGATGTAGCGGCCTTTGCACGATCTTCAGTTAACCTTGGGAAATTTCTGTCCCAATTACTTCTTTTTGTTGCAATTGTGCCTTATCTAGATTTACTTCATGACCATTGAAGGATAGATAATTGAGCAAATAAATCACATCATGTTCATGCAAGTCTGCAGCTTCAGATGCTATCAGGATATCATCCACATATGGTATGTTAGTCAAATCAGTGGCTGTTAAGTCCTTCAGATGTTGTCTCAAACCATGTGATAGGCAGTGGAACTGTTGTGGAGTCCTTGTGGTAGCCTTGTCCACTGGTATTGTTGACCATCAATTGAAAGCCAACCATGATCGACATTCAGGTGCCAATTGGCAGACATTTCACTAACTAGAAAACCACTTGAGTGATGGTTTCACGGCATTGAAGATAATCGATGGATCTGCCACTAGAGGTGTTAGCTTGTTAATACAGTGATTGACAATGCAGTAAATAGCTAGAAAAAGTAATCACGTACCTGCTGTCTCCAGTTTCCAGCCATACCTTGTCTGACGGGGAGCTCAGAGGCACCTGGGCTCACCCAGGAATTCCTTAGTCTTGTACTTCTTTACACTTTTCTCAGTATGTTTATTTTTGGAGCCTTTGTCAGTGGATCGACAGGCCTTGAGGTTGTGTTTCTTCTCTTCGGCATAGCGCTGGTAGCCTTTGTGCATTTACTTTCATTACTACCCATTTCTTACCTGTTAGTTTCAGGTCAACCTGTAATCAGATTTAGTTGGTTTTCAATCACAATACAATTCTCTTGCCCTTTTTGGGCCAGAATATATATCCTAGTCTTCAAAGTCCCTTTAATTTGACTATGCAGTCTCTCTGTGGGTTTTGGACCATGTCTTCCATTCACCATATTGCCCTTCTCCAGGAGCTTGCCGTTGATCACCATCCGAGCGGGCACCTTGTCTGCACTGATCTTGTCCCTCCCAGAGCCCCACAGTCAAGCATTCCTCAAGATTTCCTTGTCTACTGGTCTTGTTCACTGATCTAGCAGCTCAGGTTCACAGTAACCGTTTGTTGGACCCCATATTTTAAAAAAAAGTCCCATTTGGGTACCCAAATCTGTTATGGAAATTAATTTGCTGAGGAAATTCAATTAAAGTTAAGTCACAAGTAAATAGGACACAGACTTTGAAGTGGCTAGAAAATACTTTTATTCCTGAAAATGGGAAGAGTGACTTGCTAACAGTGCAGTTGGCAGTTTTCCGAAAAGTAATAGTCATAGCCTTTTTTATATATGCACACAGAAAGTTAATTACATCTGCCAAAGTTTAAAAAAACAAATCAATCCTGTGTAACTTACCGCATTTTACAATTCTCAGTCAGTCTGTTATTCATCCTTGAAACTTAAAGTAGATTATTACAAGCACACTGAGAACCAAGACCAAATGGTGAATCTTTCTTTATGATATTATAGAAAGTTCATTAAATCCTTAAAGTAGAAAGGTATAAATTGTTTTACATGTTGGTACCTGACATGTGAAGGGAAATCAGAACACCCCTTAATGGTAGGAGACTTGACAGCCCGCAGAGTCCTCCCCACAATACATGAACTTCACTGTCTTTGTCTTGTTTCTGCAGCTGTGTTATGCACTAACAAAATTTAGAGGCTTCCAGCTAGATAGTTTGTTAATTAAAGTAAGGTGCAGGGTGTAGCAGCTCATATTTTAATCCTTTGTTCAGAATTTTTTTCCACATGTGGTCATTTCATAGTCAGACTAGAGATAACATTTTATCGATAACAACCTATTAAATGGCCAGATTCAAGTGGCATGACTCCTGCTGCAGAAAAAACAATCTTTTAGAAGTTATACTACAATTTCTAGAAAATTTACTGAACAATTACATGTATATAGGTGATTATATTAAAAATTAGAAGAGGAAAGTTAAGCTACTAGGAAAATACAGGAAAAATAACAATTTTATGCTCTAATCCACCACTGTGCAGTGTGACTTCCCAGTAGTACACATTTTGAGCATAGACTTTCTTAAATCATACAAGTTATTTCACACCGTCAGAAGGAATGTGAAGAACATAATGAGGAATATTTTATAAAACTGAAGTATTACGTCAAGGTCTGGGTGCTGCACTTCAGGGAAACCAGATAAAGTACATGAGCTTTTAAATAAGATGCATGAGATTTCATACAGGCAGTACCAAAGATCAGGATTGAGACTGAACAACCATACCTGCTACACTTCTGCTGCACACAGCATGTAATTTAATTAAAATTTTCAAAGGATTTTGACAGAACACAAAATGACAAGCCACTGCAATTGGTGGTGAAGTTGATAACCTATTTAGTGTTAATAAGGGAAGAGCGAGAATTGAAATTTTATCAGTTTAACATAATGATGAAAGGCGATTCAGTAGGTAATATAGATTGTATTAAAAGACAGAAATGCAAAGCAATTACTCTATTAAGAATTTCCTGAACATCTACATGCTTTTTGGGTCAGATCTTTGAGAGTCTTGCTCAGTCTCCCTTTGGTCGGTTTGCTTTTCTTTTTGGCGTCTTGCATGCTGTGAGATTTTTCTCCCCATCATGTTAATGACCTTTAATAAATTAGACAGTATTATGTATGACTGAGAACTGCAGTTTCAGCTTACTGTTGATTTCCAGGTTAACAGGTGTTAGACAGGCATCCAAACTGAGTGCTGTATCTGTGGTGGTAGGTCCCTACCCTATCTGACAAATATATACAGTACTGTTCAAAAGTCTTACACACATATATGTTGCTTGGGTGCCTAAGATTTTTACACAGTACTGTATTTGTCAATGTGGAGCAGAGAGCAAGTTTGTAAATCTGTCAGGAGCGAAGGATGTTGGCAATTCAGGGTAGACCACACGGGAGGGATGTGGGACAGGTGGCAGAAACGGAGTGCTGGGGACATAGGTGGCACCCAATCCTGAGTCACCAGGCATGGTCATTTGATTCCAAATAATTGGTTTATTGATCATTACAGAATGTTGTCTCTGCTCCTTCCTGCTCCTTCCCCGCTCTCTTACCCTTTTCTCAACCATGATTCCCCTTTCCCTGCCCCTTCCCACTTAGTCCACACTAGAGACCCATATCAGAATCAGGTTTGTATATATAATGCTTAAGACTTTTGCACAGTACTGTATATTCAGCTGAATTAATTTAGCCATTGCATTCTTTGCTTTATTTTCTTTGCGGGGCAGATCTTCCTTTGCTTGGAATGTTGCTACGAGTTCTGTTCTATGCAGAAAGTGGTCAGAAGAAGCCAGCAGAAGGAGCAAGAAGACCCAGTGCAGACAAATGGTCTGCCCCATCTCCAGCAGGTGCTCAGAAAGGGAAAAGACAGGAGCGTGACTTCCCAGTGAAAATCCTGCTGAATATCTGTTGTGAATTCCTCGCTGAAATTTTTATGGACATTTCTGAGGTATAACTATAAATGGGGAACATCCTAATGATGAAGGATAAGTGATCATTTTATTTTGATTGGAGAGAGGGGAAATCCAAGTCATTAAGATTCCTAATGGGGAAATGAAAATTTATTTGGGGTTCAATAATTTAATGGAGGCAGTGAGATGTTGGTACACAAGAAAATGGTAGTAGAAGATGCTGCTGAAATAAGTTTGTTGGGTAGGCAAGAACCATATAGAGGCTAATGAAGGAGCACATGTTTATAGTACCTTTTCTAAGAATTGCTCATTAACCAATGACTGACCTTAGTATAGTTGCTATTAACTTGTGTAGTTGCTTAGGCTTGATTCAGAAATAATCATGGTGCACTTTGTTAACTATGATTCTCTCTGCTGTAGGAGCTTGTGTCAAAAAGCTTTAAAGAAGGTTATTTAAATCAGGAGATGTTAATTTGTGCTGTTCATCACCTTTTTCCTCTGTATACCTCTACGGTGAGTATTTTTGTTCTCTCTCCTGAGATTCCTGTGAACTTTTAACTTCAGGCTGGGAACTTAGGCATAATACATCTTAACTCACACTCACAAGTTCACCAGCCAGAAAAAAGAACAATTAAAATTTCAATCTTGAATCTTTGTCTGGAGGGGTCTTGCTGCCTCAGCAAGATATTAGGCTTCATAGAATTTCAAAGATGGCTTAGCATGTCAGATGACAAACCAACATCAGATTGGCAATTGAGCATGTCTGCCCTCTTTCAGAAGTTGTCATAGTTGTATTTTCCATCATTAATAAGTTTTCATTATGACTGATCAGTAATTTGTGAGTTAGTACAGTTACTGGTTAGGTTAGAGTTTTTTTCACCTCACTTAAAATAGCCATTCTTAAAGAGATTGAAATTAGTAAAATGAGATGAATGTGATGGGTGGAGGAGAGATACCATCCTAAATCTGGCACTGATGAGCAATGTTACTCTAATAAATCTATCTGCCCATATAATAGATGGGTTAATAGAGCATTTTAGAACAAACTACAATCAACTTCCAACTGTATTGCATCAAGCTTGGGAATTTGCTTATGTCTATGAAGGAAGATGTTCAATTCCCAGGAACAATATTCCTCAACTTAAATTGTACATTTCATCCAATTCTATGTTGTCACAACTGATGAATTACTTTTATTTCTTTCAGGTTAAAAGGTTCCATGATATCTTAAAAGAAGTGCAACCAGAAACTGCAGAACAATTACAACTGAAGTTCCCTAGTCTCAGTTCCTGACTGAGAATTGTTACCAATACTGAGAGGAAAACTAATGTTCTGGAACTTTGCTGATGGGGGGCAAATGATCAAGGGTTACTAAAATTCTGGCTCCATAAGTGCTTAGTTCTTTTGATGAGCATAAGCTGGTGACTGAAGCCTTGTCAGCTTGAGACATACAACATGTACAGAATTGCATTTACATATAATATTAACCTCAGCCTTTACAGTACAGTTGTTGAGAACCACTGATGCCCATAGTTGAAGTAAGATTTTTCTATTGAAATGTATCTGAATTTATTTCTGTTATTGTCAGATGTGTGGGAGATTAGCAGTCACTGAAGTTTCATGACAGGATATCTCTGTAGCCTTTGGACATGTGATGGTGGAACAGAAACTTCATCTTGTACTTTCAATGGGCATGGCATGGTAACAGGGCTAGAACCTAGAATATGAAGCTTGTAGCTTCCATCTGTCCCCAACCTTTTTGAAGAAGGGGCACATTATTGAGCTAGGTAGTTTCACTAGCAGCTGCAGTTTGTGAGTGATTGTACCTGTGGTATACTGATAGACATTACATAAAGCACACCCCCACCTCTGCCTAATAAATATTTTCAGTCCTGTTTGATTAGTGTTTCCTATATATAATTTATAAGAATATTTTTACCTCATTGATATATCTCAGTGAGCATAAGTAATTGAGAATAGTTTTAAGAAAACAACTGGCTTCCATCTATATCAAGGTTGTTTTACTCTGGGTAAAGATATGAAGACAGAGAGATCAGAAGCGTCCAATATCCAACCTTTGTCACTTATTAGACAACTGATCTCAGGCAGCAAGTATATGAATTACTACATTTGGCTTAGCACTTTGGGCTAAATGGGCTAAAAACCTGCTTATTTTTCCCCCGCGGGACTTTTCAATTATTTGGTTTAAGGAACCTTTGTTTAAATAGCAGTTAAGAATGTGATTGTACTGAACAATGATGCACGCAATAATAAATAATTTGGTGGTAATTTGAATTTTTAAAGATTTATCTTTTTTTTAATATTTATGGAACACACCTTAAGACATGTTTCTAAATTTTTGTTTTCCTCATTGATAAATCTTGATGCTGCTAGTATGTAGAATTTAAATTTAATTAATTACTTTTAATGATGCTGCATGCATAGATTACGTTACTTTAGTAATTTCAGTTCAGTTGTATTTTACAAAGGCCAAATTTGTTGCATGTTTTTATAACTGAAGTGTTCAGAAAGAAAAATCCTTTAATCATACCAAAACTAAAAATGGAAAAATGCAAGTCCAACTTGTGAAAATGATTCAGAAAGGGAAAGAAATATATTCCTAGCTTCTGCTGATTATAATGCATACCTAAAGACAGTAAGGCATGATAATGTGGACAAGTATAAAGGATATGTCAGAGCATGCTCTCTCCAGTGGGGTATATCAAAAGTGAGATCTCCAGTTACAAGTTTTGTTGTTGTGCTTCACTTCAGACTTAAAAAGAACAAATTCTGAGGCATTTGCATGATAAATCATTATTTTCATTTTCATATGTATTTGTAGAATCTGCCATTTATTTTCCGGTTCCTCCTTTTGCAGACTTCTGGTTTCCCCAGCATTATCTGCGCCTTCACCTGTCTTCGTATCGTCCATAAACTTTGCCACAGAGTCACCAATTCTGTCATCCAAATCATTGACATGTGACCTGAGAAGAAGCAGTTCCAACACTGACCCTGTGGAACACCACTAGTCACTGGCAGCCAACCAGCCTCCTTTATTCCCACTCTTTGTGCCCTGCCAGTCAGCCAATTTTCTATCCATGCTTGTACCTTTTCTGCAATACCATGGGCTCTTATTTTGTTCAGCAGCCTCGTATGCAGCACTATGTTGATCCAAGTAAACAACATCCACTGACTCTCCTTTGTCTATCCTGCTTGATATTTCCTCAAAGATTTGCAACAGATTTATCAGGAAAGATTTCATCTTAGGGGAAACCATGCTTACTTTGGACTACTTTATCATTTGCCTCCAAGTATCCTGAAACCTCATCCTTAATAATGGACCCCAACATCTTCCCAATCACTGGTCAGGCCAACTGGCCTATAATTTCCTTTCTTCTGCCTCTCTCCCTTCTTAAAGAGTGGAATAACATTTGCAATTTTCCAATCCTCTGGAACCATTCCAAAATCTAGTGATTCATGAAAGATCATTACTAATGCCTCCATATCTCTTCAGCTATTTCTTTCAGAACCCTGAGGTGTAGTCCATCTGCTCCAGGTGACTTATTTACCTTAAGACCTTTCAGCTTTCAGAGCACCTTCTCCTTAGAAATAGCAACTACACTCCCTTCTGCCCCCAACACTCGAATTTCTGGCATTGTGTCTTTCACAGTGAACATTGATGCAAAATTCTTGATGTTAATCTACCATTTCTTTGTTCCCCATTGCTGCCTCTCCAGCATAACTTTCCAGTGGTCTGATATCAAAGGTTCAAAGGTACAATCTACTGTCAGAGAAATGTATACAATGTACATTCTGAAATGCTTTTTCTTCGCAACCATCCATGAAAACAGAGAAGTGCCCCAAGAATGAATGACAGCTAAATGTTAGGACCCCAAAGTACCCCCCCCCCCAGCTCCCTTCCTTCCTGCGCGTAAGCGGCAGCAAACAACAATCCCCCTCCCCCCGTCCACTCTTGTCTTCCATTTACTCTTTATATCTGAAAAAATCTTTCTTCTATCACCTGATATTAATGGCCAACTTACCTTATATTTAATCTTTTCTGTATATATGGCTTCTTTACAGAAGGTCCAAATTCACTCTTGCCTCTCTTTTATTCTATATATCTGAGAAAAAACTACTGATATGCTCTTTGATATTGTTGGCTAGCTTACCTTCATATTTCATCTTTTCGCTCCTTATGGCATTTTTAGTTTTTATGTTGGTTTTTAAAAGTTTCACAGTCTTCTAATATCCCACTAATTTTTGCTACAATATATGTTCTCTTTTCTTTCTATGCTGTCTTTGACTTCCCTTGACAGCCATGGTTGACTCATTTCTTTTTAAAATACTTCTCCATCTTTAGAATGTACCTATCCTGCGACTTCTGTATTACACACTGTATCTAGTTGTATACTAACTGCCCCATCTTCAGTCCTATCACTATGCTCTCCACCTCCCTACCAAATTAATTTAAACCCTTCCCAACCTGCCTACAAAGATATTGGTTCCTCTTGGGTTCAGATGTAACCCATCTTTTTTGTACAGGTGTACCTTCCCCAAAGAGATTCCAATGATCCAGAAATCTGAAATCCTACCCTCTGCAGTAGTTGCTCAGCCACTCATTCATCTTTACTATATCCTACTCCTGCCCTGACAAGCATAAGAGATTACTATCTTGGAGATCCTGCTCTTCAGCATCTTCCATAACTCCCCGCATACACTTAGCAGGACCTCTTTACCTTTTCTACTTAAGTGCCAAAGTGTACCATGACCTCTGAGTGCTCACTCTCCCTCTTGAGTATATTCTGTAGCCGCTCTGAGACTTCCTCGATCGCAGCACCTGGGAGGCAACAATCATCCTGGTATCTCTTCCAGCCACAGGATCTCCTGCCTTACCCCCTTACTATTGAGTCTCCTATCACTTATCGCTCTTACATAACTTTACCCTTCCCTGCTTAGTCTCAAGAGCTGGCCATAGTGCTATTGGCTTGGCTACTGCTGCTGAACCCTGATAGGTCATCCCTGCCATCAGTATCCAAAGGGGTATACTTCTAGCTGAGGGGAATGGCCACAGGGAGCCCTGCATCACCTACTTACCCTCCCCCCTTACTTAAAATGCTAATAAGTAACCTGGTGAATTTACAACTGAAGTAATGATATTACTCCCTGGAATTTAGAAGATAAAAAGGTGATGGTATACTGAACTGATAAAAGATGGATTTATTTTTCTAATGGATTGAGCATCCAGAACTGGAGATATTGTATAAATATTAGAGTTAAATTCTTCATGAGTGATATTAGTAATTAATTTCACATGTAGACATCAGTAATACTTTTGAACACACATTCACAAATGACAATGTAAAGTCATTTATTTATTTTAAGTGCTAATACTGAAATAGATATGGAGGGAAAAGTGGATTTTGCTTACAGATCAGCCACGTCATCAGACTGCTGGCAGGGCTTGAGGAAATCATTTACCTTGTCCAGTACCTAGGGATTAATAGTCATTCAGTTTATATTGGGTCTGCAGATCTCATAGTAATGGTAATTGGGGTCATCTTGGGCAATCCCGCAGACTCAAGAATAATTTTGCTTCTGTTCCAGTTCATAGGAGTGGAAAATAGCTGTGCATGAAGTCTTTCAATATGGGGTGGCTGTTGCAGACCAGCTGCCTCATGGTCTTGACAGACAGAGCAAGCCTTAATAGCAGGAAGGTTTAAGAAAACTGGAGGCAAGTGGAACATGAACAGGGTGTGTGTGTGTGTGTGCGCGTGTGCGTGCGCGCACACACTCACACCTATTAAGTAAAGAAATATACTATTGCCATGCACACATGCATGAGGACAGCCACATCATCTACCCCGACCTGTTTCCAACCCTCCTCCTCCCTCACATAACCTCTACCATACCATGGAGATGGGATCACAATGTACATTGTATTTTGATAAAGTGGTTTAGAAAGTACTGCTCCACCTTATTGCAACCCAGTCAGATACAAAATTGAATGCAGTTAGGGTATCCCTCCATATTCTCATACTCGCATTATAGCAACTCAATGAATTCAGTTATCCTCAATGAGAGCCATATTTTTGGTAATAAAGGTCCTGTTTTAATATCTTTTCATATTCCATTTTATAAATTCAGTTGTATTCAGTGAGCTTCAGTGTTCTGACAATGAAATATTATGTAGGATC